>NC_132879.1:36544424-36864424 GCF_030463535.1 Salminus brasiliensis
CACCTCTACCTAGTTGGTCCACCTTGTGGATGTAGAAGGATGTCAGAAGACTCCTGTTGCTCACCTATTGCTGCACAGTTTGTGTTGGTCATCCTCTAGTCCTCACCAGTGGTCACAGGACACTGCCCTCAGGGCACTGTTGGCTGGATATTTCTGGTTGGTGGACTGTTCTCAGTAGAGCAGTGACACTGAGGTGTTTAAACACTCCAGCAGCACTGCTGTGTCTGATTCACTCGTACCAACGCAACACACACTAACGCCACCACCATGTCAGTATCACTGCAATGCTGGAAATGTCCCAGAAATACCCCAAAATCACTTGGAAACAAATCATTCATTACAGGTTAAGGAGGTTTCTAACTTCTAATTTACTCCTGTAAATTAGTTTTTTTTGCATGCATTTGTTTTTGCATGACAGAGATGATTGATATATATATAACATTATAACATAAATACCCAGTCTGTTACTAGTAGGTACCCCGCCATCTCTCTTGACAGCGACAATCCTTGCTGGGCGTTATCTATTGGTTGGTGTGACGCAACAGATAACTGGCCAGGGAGCTACCACACCATTTGAAAGACTGGGATGATGATTTCTGGTCTGGGGGACTATGCTGTGCTACACCAATAAGACGCCTTGGACAGGACTCCTAACACTACATTGGTCCACGTCTGTAATACAAGTAACCTTGTAAGTCACTCTGGATAAGAGTGTTAAGTAAATGCCATACATGTAAATGTCTTTTCTGATAGCAACATTGTCCCTCACCGAACAACATTGCCCTAATTTTACTTCCGACATCCTGTCAATAAATCGAAGAAGAGGAGAAGCGGCTATGGCTACTTTCCGTTGTTTTGAATGCTGTTTACCGCTGAACGAAACCATCTTGGGAATAGCTGTGCCATTTCCTATGTTCCTATGCATGAATATCCATTCTAAATGGTCTATGGTATACAATTTGTGTTATCACAAACATGGGAGACTCTTGCGTTTTCCCGAAGAGGTGGGATGTCTATTGTTTAAGTGTTGCAAGTGCAGGTTTTTTGGTTGTGATGTAAATCTGCTGGGGACACAAAGATGCCACACATAGAGCATCATAATGGCTTGTACTAGCCTTATGTACCAGCGCCACACACCTTTGCAATGACCATGTAATTTTCACTGCTATACTGAAAATGATCCACTATTTACATGATATCTGGTCTGTGGTGGTCCTATGATCCATTGACAGCTAGGGAAGTGGATCATTATGCTGCAACAGATGGGCGACAGTCAGTACATATAAACTAGTCTCCCTGTGGCTCAAATCAGACAGGACATGTAGTGAAACTTGGACTGAAATGAAAGAAACACACACACACACACACACACACACACACACACACACATCTCAATATGCATTTACTGTAAGTAGTCTGTTCTCGTTCATTTCATTCACTTCTCTTTCCTTCTTGAAGACATTTTAGTCACATTGAGATACACATACAGAACCTTACCCTTTCTCTGCACCATGTGAGGCAATTTTGCATGTAGTTATTGCAAAGAGGAGTTTTTTAAGTACAAATAGCTTCACACACATGCACACACACTTGAGATGCGCATTCACACGTACGGAAATGGCAACCACGTCAAAACCTTCAGCCACATCTCAGAGAAAAGCTTAATTAATTTTTCACGACAAGGGTTGTGTGTGTGTGTGTGTGTGTGTGGTGAGGAGAGAAGAGGGATGGAACACTCAGAAAAAGTAAAAAGTGAAAAGATGTGGTAGAAAGTGCGGAGAATAAGCGAAACTCTTCTCTCACAAGATGCCACAAGCCAAATGACTCCTCAGCAAGAGGCACTCTTACCGACAGATTTAGTAAAATAGAAAGTTCTGAAAAATTAATCTTACAGTACGTAATTCCCTCACACCACATGACTTGAAACACATAAGATGTACTGGTGATGGAATTGCAATGAGTTTCTGCTTTTCTTGTATTTTACATGTTTTGTATTTTAAGTACATTAATAAAGTTTGTGTGGATAAAAAAAAAAGAGTTAAACTTTGATCGGCTGCACTATATTGTGCCTTATTCAAATAACAGGGTAGGCTGAAGATGTTTTTCCTGACATCACAAAAACTATTAGTGGGAGCAGCTCCAAGTGGCTCAGCAGTCTAATGCACTTTGCAGTGTGTGCACTATGGCCCTGGGGTTGCGAGTTCGAATCCTGAGCCGTGTCCCTTGCCATCAGCAGTCAGAGTCAGAGAGAGCACAATTAGCTGCACTCTCTCTGGGTGGCTAAATGATACTCTCTGCTGCTTTCTGCTTTCCGTGTGATAAGTCCTAACTCTCCTAGTGTCAGAAACTTTGCTAATGCTAGGGGGAGTTACAAACGGGTGGGTCAACTGGATGTACCAAAAAAACTTAAGAGTTGTCTCTATGGCAGTCTGAACGTCAAACACATTGAGCCTCACATTTTCAGTTCCGAATTGGAGTTATTTTCATATGTGGTACTGAAATCTGATACATATCCGAAATGTAGGAATGCGACCCAGTCTGAACAGCCAGACTGGAATTTATGTGACTTTAATGTCAATCCAACTCAACATTCCCCCTAAATGTGTGCTGAGGAGACAGGGAAACTGGACAACAGCAGTAGCAGTATAGCAAAATAACAGACCTTTTAAGTAATTGGGGTGATGTCTCTGTTTAAACTATTTTAGAAGGCACATATTGCAACCTTTTCGTAATTTAAGACATTTTAAAATGGAAGGACAGGAGGATGTGTTTGCAGTGTCAAAAGAAACTAAAAAGGTTCAAATTGAGTTTAAAGACGTGAAGTTTCCATGGTACCAATAAGGTACCGCTTTCACAGCGAGCTTGAACACATTCTCTGTGATAAGTCCAGCTGCCAGCCTCTGAAAGTCCAGAAATTTGGTGAGAAAATTTAGGATTTGGGCATCTTTATCTGCTGTGTGAACGCAGACCAAGAGTCCTCATGCAAAATTCTTAACACTGCTCCTAACACAAGCCACATTCTAACAACCATGTACAAAGCTTGCTTCCAGTAAGTACACATCCAAGAAGTATTGTTGCCAGGTTTTCTTCAGATGAATATTAAAGCTCAAAGTTGTTGTTTCAGAGTTGTTCTTACAATAGCAGTCAAACCAGCCATAAGAAACCTTTGCATTTGGAAATTCAGCTCAGTAACAGAATGAGAACTGGACCCAGTGGTAAACTTGTGTCTATTAAAACTTTAGGGGAAACAGAGATGAGATAAACCTGGCATTGAGATGATAACAACTAATGAGGAAGTTCTTGCATTTTTAAAATCAAAAGTGAAACAAGGTAATTTGGATTTTGAATTTTATATAACTTATTGTTTAAGCTATGTCTTGGAAAATAATTGTGTCTATATCAAAGTTTGTCTTTGAAGAAACTGTATAAAAAAGAACTGTGAAAACACCTGGCAGATGACTCCCAGGACCTTGCCTCAATAAAGATCAGCTCCAGCTTTTCTCCTTAAAACCTTAAAACTGGAGTCTGCATTATTTACTGCATTTATTTATTATATAGCCCCAACAGTCTCTTTCTAATCCTGCAATGAATTAACACCATCTTCATCAAGTATGTCCTTAGGAATATAGATATTCTTGTTGGACCACGAGGACAATGTTAATTTTTGAGTCCTTTAAACAATCTAGATGAGCCGAAAGTGTTATTATAAACATTTATCATCAAAGAATAGCTCCACCAGTTTTTACAGAAGTACCTGTAGTTACTGAGTAATACGTCTTAGTGTGTAATAAGCCTTACTGTGTTCAGGGATTGATATGCTTAATTGGACAGGACTTGACTGGAAGGTCTAAAAATCTGTGCACTTAACCCCAGACATCCAGTGAGTTATTTAGAGTGGACCTTTGCTTGAGGCCTGGAAATTTGCATTCTTGTGTGGTGCGACTCTAGCTTTCTCATCTATGGACATTCAGCTTGAGGTTCTCAAAATAAGAGGTTAATTCGAGTGTGCTAACCATGCTCCTAAATATTTCAACAGAAAGGACAAGAAATAAAACTTAGGAAATTAGGAAAATCAAGACCTGCTAATGATTTAGGTTGCTGTAGAGTTGTTACTCATATTATTGTTTGTTGCTCCAAATGAAAGTGCAGGAGGTCTGATTCTAATTTATTAAAGCATGTAGCTGGTGGAGAAAGGGGTCTCATGGGAAAAAAAAGTATCAATGTATTTATTTTTGCTACTAATATTTTTCCATAGAGGGTTAGATGTAATGATGACCATCTAATTAAATCCTTTTTATTTTTATCACGAAAGAGAGAATAATTCTTTTAATGAATAAAATTAATACTGAGATCAGTGTTTTTATGTCTACATGGTGTGAGAAATTGGAAAACTCTATCCTAATTGGAATCTCAGGAGGACAGTATGGAGCTACATTTGCCAGTTGTGTCATACAGATCAAGGTCAAACGTTATTGATGGAACCGATTCAATCTGAAGGAGCGCAGCTCACGAGCATGGCACCTTTAATGAACTGGCAGATTTTCCATTCCACACGTCTATTAACAGCATCTCAGTAAAGAGAGTTATCTACTCGTAGCAATTAGCAAGTAATTACAATGATGAGATTTGAGTTTGGCCTATGATGTGATCATAGAAACACTACATCAAATGGATAGCAAGGCCGCTAGGCGCCAGTCAAACAACTTAATGGCAATATTAATCAAATTCGATGAGATATTATTTATGTGACAGCTACATTTACTTCACATTTACTTGCTATTTACATTTGAGCCAATCAGAAACTGCTGCAAAATAAGATTAGGAGACTAAGTAGCTACATGCCCCATGTCTCTTCTGATGCACATCAGTTTAAGATGTAACAACACAACAAACTTTTTTATGTCAGTTACAAGCTGTGCTGTTAAAGAGATCATATAAAAGAACTCCTGTGCTTGTATTATTAAATACTGTTGAAGTTTTAAGATATGTCAGTAATTCTTCATTTCAAATAGTCCATATATGGAAACTGAGGTGAACATATAATGCATATAAAACAAATATAAAACATTTGCCAAATGTTTAATGCGACATCACATCCTTCAAAACTATGCAGACCTTTAAAAAAAGTGACTATAGCTTATTTGTCTGCTACCACCACCATGTTTAACAGCTGGTAGAGTGTTCTCCTGGTTAAATGCCTAACCCTCACTCCAACCCTCACCCTTTGTCTGATCATAAAACCTTCCTCTAGAAAGCTTTGCCATTTTCCATGTGGTCAGCTGCAAAGGTGTCGTTTTGGAACCGGGGCTTCTTGGACGGCAGCCTCTTAAGCCATCATGGCGATATAAAACTGGATTGAATGTCGACAGCAACACTGATGTTCCAGCAGCTTCCAATTCCAACAGGCCTGTACCTTGGTGGTGCTTGGGTTCTTCCAGACCATCTGAACCAATTTCCTCTCAGCTGAGGGTAGCAGTCTGGTCCTTCTTCCAGATCTTGGGAAAATGGCTACACCTCCAAATATAAGCATGTTTGAACTTATTGGAAATTGTAGAAATGGCTCCAAGAGACATCTTGACATCTTGTGTAAATCTATGCTCAACCATCTCAAATCTGCACTGAGCTCCTTGAACTTTTTGACTGGACGTTTGAGAAAAAAGTGCAATATGGGCCCTGTAACGGCTTCCCAAATGTACCCTAGCTCTGTGGTTGTTGACAACTTGGTCGATGTCTTGTGCTGGGTCATAGGGGTGATTTCAGTTAACGTGGCCAGGCTTATCTATTTATCCCATCATTTAATCTTCATCCTGTTGCATCAAACTGCCAACTCAGTCAGCGCACCACCCCTCCCTCCACAGCAGCATCCATCACACCAGGCTGTGGCGAGAGGCTGAGGTCGAAGCATCCTCTAACGGGTTTTTAGGGATCTCATCAGACCCAAAAGATTCCCAAGGTTATTTCTCCTCGTTTTTCCTTCTAGGAGCCTCCGCTTCCCTTATCGGTGCCTGCCTGGTTAGGTCACAGCTCATGGGAGCAGCTCACTGCAGATGGAATCAACGGCCAAGAGTCATGGAAGGGCAAAGAGCTCATAGTCATCCTGCTCCACCCCACACACACTGCAGCCTGTCTCAAGAGATAAGGACACGCCATCACACACGAGAGAAAGCCACCTATGATCCGAAAAGCTTAAGTGAGAAAATAAGTTTTTAACACAAGGAGCAAAATTAGCATGTGCTCCATGTAGGTTTGATTTTAGGCTGGAAAACATGTATCAGCTTGGAAAAGCAAAGAAAAGCTTGCTTTTGGTCATTATGTGAAGAGAAAACAAGGGGCTGTTACCACGTCTTATACAACTGTGTGTGTTTTGAAAAGGTCAGTGGTAACCTGGATGAAAGTTCAATTTGATTGAATTTGGAGTGCACAGCATGGCGGTAAACAGAGCAAAATGACAATTCCCACAGACAATTTCCAATTTGTGTGTTTATAAAATAATAGTTTTCCTAATAAAAAGTAAAAAAAAAAAAAATTCCTTATTTATTGATTTATTATCGCCAGGGCCAGATTAAGATCTTCTGGGCATCAGAGTCCCCAAGACCTCTGCAGACTTTACACTCTCCCTTATCTCACTTATCACACCCCACTTTTTCCCCACTGTACTAATTCCTTATAGCACTCCTTATGGATTCTAGTAGTCTGCTAAGCTAACAGCAATGCACTTGAACATTTTTGGGCTGTTTTAAAGAAACATGAACATCAATGTTTTATTTAGTGCTTGTAACTGACATTAAGTAACCTTTAAACTAGTGATGTAGCAGGTTAACAGTAGCTGATGATGCTGTTTTCCAAAAATTTACTGAATCCTGGTTACACTTCCACTGGTATTCACAGTGAGGGACATATCTAGAATGTTCATAAGGTATAGAGTGATGTCTTTCAGATTCAGCATCTAAATTCCTCTGTTATTTCCTAATGGGTGGTTAATCGGATGTGTTGGATCTTCAGTTTTGCTGCCTTGACACAGTGGAAGACAAGATCCGGATCCTGATTTAAAAATATTTTAAAATGACAGGATTGTAATTCTAGAATTAATCTGTGTTTATTTATATTTGCGTATAAGCAGTTTTTAGAAAATGGCTGTGGTGGGAAGAGGTTTGACTAATGGTTGCATGGAGATCCTGTAGATGCAGGACAATGTAGAACAATAGTGATGGGTGAAAAGAAGGGAGGGACATAAAGAGACCTGCTGAAAACCCGGGGCGTAAGAAAGAGGACATATCACCTTACGTAACAAACACCTACTCCTCCAAGTGCCATAGAACGGTGGGAAAATGCAGTTAAGAACCCTCAAGGACTCTTAATGGTGTAGTGATGGCATTTCTTTCTAGGAAACAAACCTGCAATCTTCTGCATTGTGTGTCATCCATACAATGCAGGTCATGTATGTAGCTGATGAATATGTATGAGCATGTGCACGTGGATCCTCTCCTCCAGCCTCTGCCCTCAGCCCTCTCTAATACCATTCACGCGTGGGTGACTAATACGGATGATAATTCAGATCCCAGCTATTCCTCCTCAGAAGAGCTGGAGCACGTCCAGCTGTCCTTTCTCCAACCCGAGGACAGAGCTGTGAATACAGAAGAAATACGAGCACACGCCCGAGCTCACAGTCGAACTGAACGTCCTCCGCCACCCCCGGGTAATGTGACTGTTCGTGAAGGGCAGCGGTGTTTGGTGCTTTCCACCGTGTGAAGTGGGAGTGTGAAGGTGAGGTTTGGAACAGGGCTGCAAGGTGAAAAAAAAGGAGCTCAGAGCAGGATCAGCGCTGGTCTGTAGTTGGATGTGTCAATGTGCCTGATGTTGGAGAGGGAGAAGGTGCTTCATGAACACTGACTTTGAGAGTAACATGCAGATGTAAAAAAAAAAAAAAGAAGTCACCAGAGGGGCAAAAAAGCGGCATTTAGCTGCAAATGGATCAGCTGAGGGGGAGACAGAGAGACAGAGAGAGTGACAGAAAGTGAGAGAGAAAGAGAAACTGCAAGAGGGTGCATTAGAGAGAGAGAGAATATAAGACAGGGAGCGAGTGAGTGAGAGAGAGAATTCGAGACAGGGAGGAGAGAGAGAATACAAGACAAGGAGTGAGTGAGTGAGAGAAAGAAAAGACAGGGAGGATAGAGAGAATACGAGACAGGGAGCGAGTGAGTGAGAGAGAGAATACGAGAAAGGGAGGAGAGAGAGAATACAAGACAGGGAGGAGAGAGAGAATACAAGACAGTGAGTGAGTGAGTGAGAGAAAGAGAAGACAGGGAGGATAGAGAGAATACGAGAAAGGTAGCGAGTGAGTGAGAGAGAGAATACGAGACAGGGAGGAGAGAGAATACGAGACAGGGAGCGAGTGAGTGAATGAGAGAATACGAGACAGGGAGGAGAGAGAGAATACGAGAAAGGTAGCGAGTGAGTGAGAGAGAGAATATGAGACAGGGAGGAGAGAGAGAATACGAGAAAGGTAGCGAGTGAGTGAATGAGAGAATACGAGACAGGGAGGAGAGAGAGAATACGAGACAGGGAGTGAGTGAGTGAGAGAGAGAATACAAGACAGGGCGGAGAGAGAGAATACGAGACAGGGAGTGAGTGAGTGAGTGAGAGAGAGAATACAAGACAGGGAGGAGAGAGAGAATACGAGAAAGGTAGCGAGTGAGTGAGAGAGAGAATACGAGACAGGGAGTGAGTGAGAGAGAGAGAATACGAGAAAGGGAGGAGAGAGAGAGAATACGAGACAGGGAGTGAGTGAGTGAGAGAGAGAATACAAGACAGAGGAGAGAGAGAAAATTTGAGACAGGGAGTGAGTGAGTGAGAGAAAGAATACAAGACAGTGAGTGAGTGAGTGAGAGAAAGAAAAGACAGGGAGGATAGAGAGAATACGAGAAAGGTAGCGAGTGAGTGAGAGAGAGAATATGAGACAGGGAGGAGAGAGAATACGAGACAGGGAGCGAGTGAGTGAATGAGAGAATACGAGACAGGGAGGAGAGAGAGAATACGAGAAAGGTAGCGAGTGAGTGAGAGAGAGAATACGAGACAGGGAGGAGAGAGAGAATACGAGAAAGGTAGCGAGTGAGTGAATGAGAGAATACGGACAGGGAGGAGAGAGAGAATACGAGAAAGGTAGCGAGTGAGTGAGAGAGAGAATACGAGACAGGGAGGAGAGAGAGAATACGAGACAGGGAGTGAGTGAGTGAGAGAGAGAATACAAGACAGGGCGGAGAGAGAGAATACGAGACAGGGAGTGAGTGAGTGAGAGAGAGAATACAAGACAGGGAGGAGAGAGAGAATACGAGAAAGGTAGCGAGTGAGTGAGAGAGAGAATACGAGACAGGGAGTGAGTGAGAGAGAGAGAATACGAGATAGGGAGGAGAGAGAGAGAATACGAGACAGGGAGTGAGTGAGTGAGAGAGAGAATACAAGACAGAGGAGAGAGAGAAAATTCGAGACAGGGAGTGAGTGAGTGAGAGAAAGAATACAAGACAGGGAGTGAGTGAGTGAGAGAGAGAATACAAGACAGGGCGGAGAGAGAGAATACGAGACAGGGAGTCAGTGAGTGAGTGAGAGAAAGAATACAAGACAGGGAGGAGAGAGAAAATACGAGACAGGAAGTGAGTGAGTGAGAGAGAGAATACAAGACAGGGAGGAGAGAGAGAAAATACGAGACAGGGAGTGAGTGAGAGAAAGAATACAAGACAGGGAGTGAGTGAGTGAGAGAGAGAATACAAGACAGGGCGGAGAGAGAGAATACGAGACAGGGAGTGAGTGAGTGAGAGAGAGAGAATATGAGTTAGAAAGGATAGAGAGAATACAAGACAGGGAGCGAGTGAGTAAGAGAAAGAGAAAAACAGAGAAAGTACATCAGCAAGCATTAGAGAGAGAGAGTGCGAGACAGTGAGCATGTAAGTGAGAGAGAGAATACGAGACAGGGTGCGAGAGTGAATTTGAGAGAGAGTGAGAAAAAGAAAGAGTAAGAAAGAGAGAAAGACCAGGAGTGAGTGAGTGTGTGTGTTTGTAAGTGTATGACAGAGAGAGAGAGAGAGAGAGAGAGAGAGAGAGAGAGAGAGTACGATACAGGGACTGAGAGAGAGGGCATAAGAGACAGGGAGTGAATGAGTGTTTGTGTGTGTGTTTGTGAGAGAGAGAGAGAGAGAGAGAGAGAGAGAGAGAGAGAGAGAGAGAGAGAGAGAGAGAGAGTGGGAGTGGGAGAGAAAAAGCATATGAGACAGAGAGTGAGTGAATGAGTGAGAAAGAGAGAGAGAGTGAGTAAGTGAGTGAGAGAGAGAGAGAGAGAGAGTTGCACCCAGCAGGAGAGAGGAGGTGGAGAACACACACTGCTCTCCTCAGTGCGCATAATGAACACAGAATGACAGAGAGGAGAGGCAGGCACCAGCACCCCCAGGAAACTTTCTGCCATATGTGTGTGCGTTGATGTGTGTGTGTGTGTGTGAGAGAGAGACAGCGTGTATCAGGTAGAGGAGGGGACAGCAGAGCAGCACAGGGCTAAGAGAGGAGTCCAGTGGCCAGATAAGAGGTCAGAACAGAGGGAGCAGCAGAAGGACAAGCTGCTCTGACCTCCAGGCTAAAGTGCTTTCGGAAAGCAGGAATGGCTCACTGAAAAGCGGATTTCAGAGGATTTTCTGTGATGCTCCTCTTCAACCTTCAAGTTTTCTACCTTGAGGTGAGTGGCTTTAAGTCCTTTATGTGCATTTGTTTTGAAACACTTTTCTTATTATATCTAAAGTGCCTTCGCTGAATGATGACAAATACAGATTCCGAACACATCTGCTGTGAAAAGGAATAGCCAATCAAAAAACCAGAGCAGACTCACGTCTACCTGTTTAGGAAAAAGACGGACTGTGTTGACTTTAAGTTATGTAAATCACAGCAAAATGTGATAAATATGGATGAGTTCCAGATAATCAAATCACAAAGCTTCCTATGTGTATCTTCATACTATAAAAAAACACTACCACCCATTCATTCGTCTATACATTCATTCATATCTGATTCACATCTCACAGAGAGTCAGGAGACCAAATTGAATGCTATTAAGACATATTATGTATAATAAGTAAAACAGAGCAGATGCTGATGGGAAGAAGTGTAAATTCATGTCAATTGTTTTTTGTTTCTATAAAAAATAACTAAAATTGCTTCATCCAAAACTATTTACCTGAGGTCCACTGTAAATGCCTCGTAGATTACCCTGACCTTCAACCAACATTCAACCGAATATGTATTAAATGCAACTGAACTCTAAGTGGAATGTAAGTGACTCTGTATTGAATGTAAATGTGCACCTAGCCCTAACTTTACCCTTGCCCTAAAAACAACCCTAAATCCTAAACCTAACCTTACCCTAAATCCTAACCTTAACCATAGCCTTGAATGAACCCTGAATCCTTACCTTAACCCTAATCTTACGCTAAAAACATCCCTAAATCCTAACCCTAACCATACCCTTACCCTAAAAACAACCCTAAATTCTAACCCTAACCCAAACCTAAGCCTTAAATCAACCCTAACCCTAACCTTACCCTAACACAACCCTAACTCCTAACCCTAACCTTAGTCTTAAATCAACCCTTACCCTAACCTTACCCTTAAAACAACCCTAAATCCTAACCCTACCCCTAGCCTTAGCCTTAAATCAATCCTAACCCTAACCTTAACCTTTACCTTAAAACAACCCTAAATCCCAATCCTAAAAGGGTGAGGTTCAGGGTTAGGGTTAGGGTTAGGTGTAGGGTTACATTCAGTAGACGACCATTTACACTAAACTTCAGAGAGTTCAGGTAATTTAAGTTGAAGGTTAGTTGAATGCCATGTGGGCATCTACGACTACAATAGACCATCCAAGCAAAGTGAGTGTTAAAAAAACAACAACAACAACAGAAACAAAAAGCTTAAATCCTGTTAAAGGTTTTATATGGGCTAAACTGATAACATTTTAATATAGCATTACCAAAATATATGAAGGAATAATTATGAAGAATTTGAATAGATTGTACACTGCTTCATTTACTTGTCTCAACTGACCTACTGCTATGTAAAATGCTTTTGTGCCTTATGAACATTCTTCCTTACTGTTACTGTTACTGTTACTGTTACGGAGATTCAAGGTTTGCTGTGACAATATGGAACAGGTGGACAGATCCACTAACCATTAGTGAATACAGGTGCTGTAAGGTTTCATTTTTCATCATGTATGCCGTGATGTGTAGTGCGGAAGCTACACACTCCCTCACACTCTCCCTGACCTGACCTTTGCCTCAACACAGAATTCAAACAAACAGTATTACTGAGACCCCTATGGCAACTATACAGGCAGCTAGTTTATTGCTAGAGCTTTATGGTGATCAAGAGAAACTGAGCCAATAGTGAAACACGCACACACACACATATAACACCCCACCCCCCACCCACATACAAACCTTGGTCATGGGGCATGCACTGACACATAAGGGACCTTTTTTTTATCTCTAGCACTCGTCTAAAACTCCTCTTTTTAACAAGCAATTTACCATCTGCTCACAGCTGATCTAAAGGGTTCAATTAGAGCCATTTAATCCCTCATCATTTAGACACTTGCACAGTGGACATGGTCCAAAAGAACCCGAACCAAAGAGTACTGGCTGGCCATAGCCCAGACAGGTGCTTTGGTTGGCAGCTGAAGAGCATGGCAGCTGTTCCACCTTAAACAAGAGCAGCTCCCTGTTAAGCGTAATGATGGCGCGCCAATGCTAACATAAAAAAGGTGACACTCGGATTCCATCACCATGCGGCTAATTAGGCATCCTAATTAATAGAGCTCTTGGGAGCGGTGGTGTCTCCTCCTCAGCTTTGTATACATTAGCGAGACTGGGAAATTTTGGATTAGTAATAAGTATTAATAAATAAGCTCCCGAGTGGCACACCTGAAAAAGAGGAAGGTTTAGCTGTGAACAATACCACAGTTGTGTCCTGCAGGGCTGGAGCAAACGTTTGAAAAGGGGAAAGAATGGCAGAATGACTGGACCTTTTTCCACTGCACAGCAGGCTTCTAAAACATCAAACTGGTGCAGCTGACATGCTGGGTAGGGGGAATTGGCTTTGATGTACCTGGTAGAACATAATAAATATTTTTTTAAACAGCAAATAATAGTTAATACAACTCCTCAACAACTCAAACACCTGAAGTACCCTCAATTAATGAGGGTCAGAAAATGGTCCAATAAAAGCAAAGACAACAAAATCTGTAGAGAGTAGAGCTACACTGTTTATACTTGTCTTCTTTCCTTCACCCTTTGCAGTCTAAGAGCATTTTCTCAATTTTTAGGTTCAGAACAGTCTCACCCTTCTCTATAATGAGACCCCATGTGACCTAGAGCAGTGTGTGAAGAGATACTCTGCCCTAAACCTAAAAAACTGAAGTCTGATTTTAGAAATTCTTACTATTTCCTGTTAAAACAGCTTTACTCACATGGATGAATTGTTTTGGTGCTTAAAATGGGTTTATCAGAGTCTTAGCTTTACAAAAGCAGAGCAATTTATAAATTAAATTAAGTTTTGAGTTAATTAAGATGAATGTCCACTGGTCAGTTTCCAGACTGACCCAAACCCACAGACGGACATGCGAATCCAGTTTGACAAGGCAAGAGACAGGGATGAGTATGCCGCCTTGTCTTCATGGCCTCGTAACTCCAGATGTGTGTCACTTATGATCTGGCAATGAGAAGCAATGGAAAGAGCGGGTGCTACAGATTCAGAAAATGATTGAACTGTACTATTCTGTGCTGTACTATTGCAAATATATTAATAAAAGATAATAATAAAAATGCTGAGAAACATCACATTTGACACACCGGCACCTTTATAGACTCCAGAGGGTTCAAATAAAACATCTTGACCATGTAGTGGGTCAGTTTCAGGGACATGAAATAAGTCTAATCCTGGACTACAAACCATCCTGGTTGTACATTGCCTTATTGAATGAAATATGTAGTCCAGGGCTAGGCTTAAGTCCTGTCCCTGAAACCGACGTCATATGTGCAAAAGTGTGTAGACACCTGCTCATCCATTTCCTCTGACATCAAGGGTATTAATAAGGATAACAATAGCCTCTGCCCTTTCACAAAGGCTTTATATTAGATGTTGAAACATTGCTATGCTGGATTGATTGCATTTAGCCACAAGAGAATTAGTGAGGTCAGGTATTGATGTTGGATGATTAGTTGTGGATAACAAATGTCACTCAAACTCATCCCAGTGGTGTTGGATTGAGCTCCATCACTCCAGAGAACACAGTTCCACTGCTCCACATCCCAGTGCTGAGGGCTTTTTTTGTAACCCCCAAGCTGATGCAACTGGAATAGTGAACTTAGGCTCATGTGCAGCTGCTCCAGAGCGTCCCCCATTCCGTTGGCAATGCAATGATAATTATGCAGGCTGTGTGCACGCAAATGAACACCTGTGTCTGTAATGAGTGCACCTCAAAGTAGCCGAGTTCACCAATTAGAAGAGGGGTCTGGGTACTTTTGGACATACTGTGCATTTTCTTTAATTATTTTAGCTGACTTCAGCAATTTTCTGTATAAGATGCCTAAGAACACACTGAAGCACCCAGATAAGGACAGATATGTGTTAATGGTATAATCCAAAATGATCCAAATAGCCAGAGGAATCATGTGGAGTTCATTTTCCTTTGTTTCCCCTTCTCATACCATCATGCTGCGCAATTACGGTTCTCCTGGCACAGAGGGTGAGAAACACATTCGTTAAGCCTTATGGCCATCTGGCAGAGTGATCCACAGGTTGCCATGGTTTTAGGGGCCTACATTGTCACTGCCACTTTCTATCGTTGGGTGCGGGGAAGACAATTACTTCACATCTTGGTAGCAGTGGAGGGCGGAGGGCTTGTGAGTCAGAGAGGTGCTACTGAACATGCTATTTCAGGCTTGCAGTCAGTTCCCAGGGTTAAATCTGTCAAATCCATCCTCCATGTTCACAAGGAGACGGAGGGGCTGGCATTGCTGTATTACTGGGCTGCCTGTCTGTGAAGTCAGATAACAATAGAGAGTGCAGGAAAAAAATGGAGAAAAACAACGGTGTCAGAACAGTTTACACCTACGCGCATCTTGGCGCATCTCGGCGCAATCCCATCGGTCCCTGTGGATGAGACTAGAGCCACTTGTGTGTGAGTTCGCCTTGGAATTCAGTAAGCAGCCAGTGCTGCAGGATGCTAAAGTTCAGAGGCAGCGTGAATGACTCGTGAATGTGGAGCGCAGTGAAAGGGCCCTCTCCTCTGTAAGTGTTTCTTTGAGCTGTAGCAAGAGACTTCATTCAGAAGCGGTCTGTACCGCTGAGCTTGCGTAGGTGGGAGTCGATGTGCAGAAACTAAGTTAAGGGGCAGTCAGACAAGACAGCACTAACAGCCCCACAGCAGGTGCTGTTGTTAAAGCCACCATGCAAGGCTGAGGGTGAAAGATAGATAAAGATGCCCAATTCAACAGACCTCCAGATCTATTTCTTTTGTTGTTGTTGTTGTTGTTGTTGTTTACATGCTTTCTAAACACACCTTTCCAAAAGCTGCTTCTGTGTCATCATGAACATGTGCATTAATAATAGCTAGTGTTAACCCTTAGTTTCAGGAGTTTGTCATTCACTGGAATTGTTAGAAACTGACATGCACGCAGTGGCATGCAAAAGTTTGGGCACCCCTGGTCAACACATTCTGTTCATGTGATCAGTGCAGTGCGTAGAATATGGATTGATCTCCAGAAGGTGTAAAAGTTTTAAAAGCAAGATCAGTGTGTTATTTTTGTACACTGAGCATTGGGGCAAGTTAGGGCAAACCAAGAGAGTTACTTTTACCAGGGTCCATAGCCTTTAACCCTTTTCAAGTACAGTCCCACCAGTGGAATTTGTTGCGATGTGATTGGAAAGTTCAGCATAGAGCGTTTAGTTTCAATCTTGACACAACAATCAAGCTGGAGTAATTCTCTAGCTTCTTACAGGAATTATATGGTATAGAAGTTACAGGTCCCAAAATGTAACTGAGTGGAATATCGGCTTCATGCTGCGAGATATGGCAAATGCGGCAAACTTTGCTGTACTGTTTATATTTTGTTTAAAATTGCAATTTTATTTTTCATTTCTTTTTACATCACTTATCACTTAGATCCAGGAAATACATGCAACAAAGTGTCACTACTCTACTATAATAATAAAAAGATACCACAGGATTCTTGATCTGGTCTTGTCTGCACAGTTACCGCCTGTTGAATCACTACAGATGACGTACAGCCGATGAGTTGCTCAGTGCTGGTCCAATTCTAGAACTCGCCGCTGCTTGTTAGCTCACTCTTTGCAGACCGTCACAGACAGACAGAACTCACTTGTGAATGTGTGAAAGGAACGTCTATACATTTGAACATGATGCATTTTGAAAACAAGTCCTGTGGACTGATGAAGTTCAAATAAAATGTTTTGGCTACAGTGAGCAAAGGAATGATTGGAGAAAACCTGGGAGCAGAATTTCATGAAAAGAACACCTCTCCAATTGTTAAACACAAGGGTGAATCTATCATGTCGTATGCTTATGCAGCCAGTGGCACAGGACACATTTCACTGGTAGAGGGAAGAATGAATTCATTAAAATACCAGCAAATTCTGGAAGCAAACATCACACCATCTCTGAAAACAAAAGCTGAAGATAAAAAGTTAATGGCTTTGACACAGGATAATTATCCTAAACACACCTCAATACATACAATATATAATGGACTACCTCAAGAGGCACAGTCTGAAGGTTCTGCAGTGCCAGCCCAAGAATCTCAAGAGCTAGAAGCCTTTTGCAAAGAAGTATGGGTATAAATTCCCCAAACAAGAATTGAAAGACTCAGCTGGCTTCAAAAAGCATTTGCAAGCTGTGATACTTGCCAAAGGGAGTGTTCTAGAATGAAGTGGAAAAATGTATCCTGCTTGTGTCCCTTGCCACTCCTGCACAAAAGTGGGGGAGCTTGGCTGGCAAAGCAAAATGATTCTATGACACATTTGTTGAGATTTGAATTTTTAGAGAGAGAAAATTTAGAAATAAATGAGCTGTAGGCTGCTCATGCTGAAGTCGTCACATCTTGTGTACACATCCCGGACGGTGTGGCGACCCAACCTTTCTTGTGACAGACAGACTGGCTAGCTGTGTAACAAATGTAAGTCGATCTGAATAAAATACCATAAATGGAATTTACCAGGAAGATTATGTCAAGTGTGATCATGTGCATCCTAATAAATAAAATATATTATTAATTAATAAATAAACAATATTAAAATATTGTTTAAAAGCTGTATGAATGAAAGATGCAAAGTCATGCCTGTCGAATGAATAGTTAGTAGCTAATGCCCTCTCTTTTATGTATAAAAAGAGCATGGAATTATTTAAAGATATATATCTTGCTTGGTTCATTCAATAAAAAGAGCCAATAGTCAATAGGAAAGACTGTTTGTACATGCACAATATGGACAAAAGTATTGAGACACCTGTTAATTAATTGTTTCTTCTGAAATCAAGGGTATTAAAAAAAGATGTTTATCCTGCTGCTGTTGAAGTAACTGTCTCTACTGTTCAGGGAAGGCTTTCTACTAGCTTCTGAAGCATTGCTGTGATGATCTGATTGCATTCAGTGTTAGTGATGTAAGAATGTTGGATGATCACCACCCCACCTCTTCCTCAACTCCACAACCCGTCCCCTAAAGCATTGGATGGAGCACCACCCATCATTCCAGAGAATGTAGTTCCACTGCTGCACAGCTTAATGCTGGGGGACGTTATACCCCTCTAACCCAATGCCTGGCATTAGTCCTATTCTATTGGCACTTTTCTACAGGGACTATACAAGCTTTGTGTATGCATTAGCACTTCTGTGTCAGCAATGGGGGAAAATAAAAGTAGCAGAATGCATTCATTAGATGGGGTGTCCACAAACATTTGGACATATAGTGTAATTTGGGCCAATGACCACAAATGATTGTAAGAAAGTACCTAATAGCAGAAGAGTCCTGATTCCAGTCAAGCAGAAGCAGATCCCCTGCAGTCTGAACACCCCTGTTCTGTTTACAATACATGTTTTCCTGGGACCATCACCTCAGGCCACCTCAGGCCACTGTTATTGGAGTTTGGCCAAATATAGAGTTTAAAAGTCTAGCAGTACGTTTCCTTTCTCAGAATAAAACATGGGGCTAGAAAGAGCAACCACAAACAAAGCCTGTAATGCAAGATGCATCATGCAGCATAAACACCAAATATCCAGAAACAGACAGAGATGCAAACGCCATAGCTAACAGATGTACAACAGGCAAGGCTTCTGAAAATACCCAACTTGCTACAAACATGCACCTTCCAGCTGGCTCTGTTCCTACAGCTGATATCTCATTCATCTCATCACAGTCGTCTCTGTTTGGAACTGGCTCAGCCCCTCATTTCTCCCTCTGTTCCTTCTCCTTAGCTTACTAATTGTCTGCGTGAACTGACAGCGAGAGTAGGGCCCATCTGTGCCAGAGTCCATGGAAGAGTTTATAGCTCTCGGCACATTAATGAAATTTCCCTTCTTGAGTGCAAATTGACGTTTATTTAAAATCTCATTACTATCTCCAACAGAGCTGAGGGTGCCTGCAGTTCGACCACAGAACATAACAAGCATGAGAGAGAGAGAGAGAGAACTGTCACGAGAGAGCTACACATCACTCTTTACTCACATGTGGGGGGGGAGGGGGCTCTTTGAACATACTAGTGAATGAATTCTGTTTATCATGGAAAACGAATGTGTTCTGAATACTAATAGATCACCTGAAAGACAGAAGCCGCTGTTGTGAATTTATTTTCTTTGCCTTAGGGACTGGGATGCAGAATGATTTCTTTATTGTGCACGCTGAATAAGCATCCCTGAAACCAATCCAGATCAGTTATATGGCCTGGTCACTTCCAGTCCAGTCTCACACCCAGTCTCGTATAACTTTTTATAGTCTGAATAATCCTATTTATATAATAGTTAGTTCCAGCCACTCAAGCTGATTGGTTGAGAGGCATGTATATACTTAACAGTTTAAAGACTGTTAAGCAAAGTGGATGTAATAAGTGAAATGAAAAAGGAGGACTACAGCAAACCTAGATGTTAAAACCTTCTCTTTGTTGCGGTCAGGGACGTGATATCATATACACTGACCTAGTCAGTATATATATATATATATATATATATATATATATATTTATATATACTGACTAGGTCAGTCAATTATGTATTTTATCAACACATCAACACAGGGCCAAAAGTATAGATACATGGGTAAAACTATATCTACATACACTTTGATAATTAATCAGTATTGCAAAAAGTTCCAAAATGTCTTTAAACTTACCAAGTCCATGGCTTTTTAGCTCCCTGCTAGTGATCATGATAATATAATGATTATATCATGATTATAAAATAAAAAAAAATTGTTTGACAGCACTCTTGTTGGACTGCAGATCTGCAGATGACTGTACATTTACCCAACCAGAAATGTGAGCCGAGTTTAAACAACTTTATGTAAGTAAAACCTTTGCCAAAGTCCCAAACTGTCACCCTTAGCTGAGAGGTCAGGAACCAACAAGGTGCAGGTCTGCCAAGTCAAGCAAGTTTTACATCCCCATGGACTGAAAGGCTGCCGTTCAAGAAAAAAAGTGCTTGTCCAAAAACAACACCTTCAGTTTTGACTAAAGCTTGTAGTGACCACAAGGACAAAGAAGAAAAGTGTATAGTCAAATTGGACAAAGAATGTGTAGTTTGTTCACAGTGACCAGAGTTTAAAGACTGTTAAGCAAAGTGGATGTAATAATGAAAAAGGAGGACTACCGCAAACCTTTAGCTAGATGTTAAAACAAAACAGCAGCAGTATTTTACACTCCTCGCAACAATGGTTTAAATACGTCTTGCTTTACAGGCTCTGGATTTATACATCATTTGGTGCTTACTTCACACTCCCTAGCTTACCAGAAGAGGTCCTAGCCTCTATGAGGAGTTGGGTGATCCTCGTAATCTAAATATTATTGGTTTTTCTGCAGAGCTCTCCTCTTAGTCACTTATTTTCCCATCAATAAAATCCAAATTCACAGTGTTAACTTTTCTGCCTGAAGCAGAGTTTCATCACTGACTGAGACAACTTGAGTTGAAAACTACCCCACTGTCCAAACCCCCTCTGGGGGCTCTGCTAAACCCTCCTAACATAAATGTGTAGACTCTAAAACAGGAGGATTTTTTGAGGACGCCCCTTTTGCACACAGATTTTCAATTTTTCTTTGGGATTTTCCCATTCATTCTGGCAAAAGACTCTGACAAAAGGTCTGTTTAAGACATACCCACAGGTTTATGATGATGTTTGGGTTTAGGGATTATGAGGGTCATGGGAAACCTTTCACCTTGTGGTTTAAATTGAGGTGTGTTTGAGATCACTGGCCCACTACAAAAGCCATCCTCTTTTCACCTTCAGCTTTTTTCAAACAGAAAGTGTGATGTTTGCTTCCAGAATTTGCAGCCATTTAATTACATCCATTCTGCTCTTTAAGAGTGCGGTGTGACTGGCTGCACCACAAGCCCAAAGGATGACTGCTGCACCTTGTGCTTAAAAATTGGCCCTCTATTTATGCACTTTTTATCTCCAAACATGCCAAGCAATGTTGAGATGTTTCTTAGAAAACATCTGATGAGGTTTTCTAATGATGAGTCTGATGACCAGGTGTCAACTCTGTGCGCAGGTGTTGCTGCACAGTAGAATAGTGCACCACCACTCCAGAGTCTTCCTAAAGGTCTGCAGTGGCCAAACAGAGCTATTGAGTTGCTTTTCTAGCAGTCCTACAAGCAGTTCTGTCCAAAAGGATTTCCTAATTTTGGTGCTTGTTAACTGCCATTTCATAATTACATTAGGAAGGCTACCTGAAACACTTTACTATCATTGTATAGCCTTCTCCTGCAGTCTACCTGCTTTGGACACAGAGAATTACACTAGCTTCCTCATCTGCCTATATCCCCTTGAATGGAGCTCTAAAAAAAGCCAAAGCTGAAATTATATTGCTGTCATCTAGAGGGCAACAACTCTGAACTCAACTCTTTCACACCTGCACGGAAGAATGAAGCAATTTCTTTTAGCCTGATTTAGCCACTCGATACCAGTTGTAAGCTGAACATTGTTGCCTGCTTCCTGGACAATGTTAGCAGCATGTTTCTAGGTTGAGCATTCTTGAATTACCCTGTTAATTTGCTATTGTTGCCCTTTCATAATAACAGAAGCCACTCTCTAAACACCTGCTCACATCCTGCAAGATTTTTTGTCCCTCACACATTTTGCCAAAACTGTAAACTGATTTTCATGCCAATAATAGTGTTCTGGTAAACTATTTACACGGTGAGCATTTTCTTTTGCACACAGCTCATCTAACATCTGCTTCAAATCTTCTTTAAACGCACCTTTGTTGACATAGACACTACAAGTCTACAAATGTAGAATCTGACTTTATTTATTTCCCACATCAAGCAAAAAGCCCAGATTTAGCAACCCTGAGCAATATGTACCTACATGAATTGGAACGTCCAAAACCAGGATGTCTGAGACCCTTCTGTGTCCTTGAGTGAGGAACTCCTCACCCACATAGGCCTGAAAACTTGTTGAATCTCCATCCTAGAGCAAAACTACAAGGCACACCCACAAAAAGAAAAGAAATAGACAGAAACACCAACTGACGCTCTTTCTTCTGGCAGGTTTCTTTTTCTTTTTTTTATGACTCACTCTCCACCATCCTGGGTATTACAGCATGTGTTGTAAATTTATATTCTTGGTCCCAGAAATAAAAGAATCAGGAGACTGGAACAAAGAATGATTCCATTATTTAATGTGGAAAATAAGCATCCATTAAAGCTCAGTTCTAGTCCCTAGTCCCTTCATGTCCTGTCTCAAAGTCTAATCTACACTCAGTCTAAAGGCATGTCTTAACATGCACCTTTTTATCATAAGGACTGGGAGACAATATAAATGTCTGCACACCCCTGCTTAAACTAATAATCTACCTTGTGAGGTTTACCAGCCAGTGAGGTTTAGAAAATATCAGTAACTGATCATAATTCCATTCATGCGGGCAGATATTAGTGAACTGACCGTTTAAAAAATCTTCCACGGCTTGCTGATCTTAGTCATGGAATGATCAATGCTCAAGTATGGAAGCTTGCTTGCTTGCTTGCTTGACTGATAGACGGAGAATAAGATGCGAATGAGATAAACACCGATTTTTTGATGTCAGTCGTGCCTATGTGTGAGCATGAAAGTAAATGAAGCTGAATTCTTCTCACGGTTTGTTTATAGATGTCTAATATAGCCAGCAGCCTCTGACAGAAGAGATTAACCATATCACGCTAGAGAGGCCCTTCATTAATCTCACAGAGCGGTTGGGCTGTCATTGCTGTATTGACAGCAAATGACAGTGAATGTGTATGATTGCTCAAAGCTGTTACACACACTTATACACGGCCACTTGTCATTTAACTTTTTAATACACATACAGTCAAACGTCAGGATACACACTTTTGCACACACACACTTCATAAGGGCTATTGGCTCTGTTACATATTTGTGGTAGTGCTAACACAAGCCGCATATGCAAAAGCATCCTCGGCTGTCTATCTATCAACCTGTGTGCAGAAGGATGCTACTCAGCTGCAGGGTTTGGCACACCTGACTTCATTAATTAGCACTTTACAGAGAGGCGCTATTGGGCCAGAAATACACAAACACTGACAATCTGAAGAGATTTATAACTGTTAACTCTCTCTGGGCATTTTAAAACTGAGATTTAACTTCTCCATCTTCCTGATTTTGTGCAAATCTGTTCTTGGCATCTCCACGATTCTAATTCTTAACCATCGCCTGAACAGCATTTTTCAGGGTTTGATGTTTCTAAATGAGAAACCAAACACTCATTCTCAAAACCACCTGGAAAAACAATTATAATTATTTTTTATTATTCAAAATATATCCAGAAGGCAGCAAAAATGTAGTGATAGTGAATACTGCATGTGATAACGTTTTCTGGCTCACAGGCCTAGCACAATGTGTAAGGCATGTAGCCTACCAATTGAGTCTTAAATAACTTACACTGTGATTGTTAGGAATGCAATGATCACGGCATTGGATTTTTTGGGCAATTTCTAAACACACTAACTAAAGCCAAATGCACAACATAAATGACATTATTTGCTTTTTAATTGATCAAACTTCCAATCTTAAAACAAAATAGTTGCCTATTGAAATAACATGAGGTCAAACAGAGCCACCTCAAAAATACAAGACAACTGCAACACACCTGCTGAATTCCAGTAATAACATCAGCCAGGTGCTTGTTTGGAGTAAACTGGGATTTCACTCCCTCTAACTGTTTGGTGAAACAGCTGATGTGAAGTGTTACAGTTAGGGTTAGGCTTAGTTTTAGGACCAGAGAAAAAGATTAGCTTTAGGTTTAGGTCCAATTTAAGGGAAAACTAAAGTGACAAGAAGTTTAGTTACATGTATGTTTCCACTAGTTAAGTGAACGGTAAATGACCGCCAAGGAGGTGGCAGAAGTAGATGTATTTCTGCCATGCCAAGGCACCAAGACTCGTACATCCTCAGGGACCGGAGATCCCTTCTCACAACTCCCAGGGACCAGGAACCCTGGCAGTCATCAGTATTCACCACAGTTAGATATGTAACCTGCATTATGTTTCATGCCACCTGACTGGCTGCCAGGACAGTGCTAGAAGTGGATGACAAGTACCAACAGCATCACGAGCATAACTTAGGAGCAGCCCATGAACCGAAACAGGACAGCTATAGTCAGTCCCTTGGTGACAGCAACATTCACATTGTAGAAACCATGTAGCCACAGGGTATATCAACTTCAGGGAATCCTCCAGAGTGCAGCCCAGTAAGCCCTCAGAGTTAGCTCCAGCCAAAGCAACAGCTGCTGTTTCAATAAGCCCAACTTGGCAGCAGAAAAACAAACAAACATACTTTGACGAACAGTATCTATGGATGAACAGTAGCATGGATGTCCACATAAGCTTGGACATCCATGGTGTGGTCCACAAAGGCAGGATCCACAACTTAGACATGACAAGACAATCATATTTGCCATTTGTGTCAGACACAGATGGAATTTAGCTTCCACCTTTAACCCGTCTGTGCAGTGAACAAACACACATACACACTAGTGAGCAAACACACACAGTAACAGTGAGGGCCCAACAGTGGTAGCTTGCCAAGCCCCCACAAACACTTTAAGCCTCAAGGGGTATCTCCCCTCGCCATGCCTACCCATTCAACTGAGAGATTAGATCTGCCTGTATCAGTGCAGTTGGAAGTACTGGACAGGTGAGTAGTTCTCAGAGACTAGAGCTCAGCGTAGGCCCTTGTTCAAAGATCCTGACTGAGCCTCAGTAGCTCCAGGGACCTCATCCCACCAAAGTGGTTCATGTGGCAGACAGCCAATACAATATTGTCCAAGCACACTAAAACCTTTTTTATCAAGTCAAAAGGAAGCAGAGAACTCAAGACAAGAAATCCTAATGCAGGGGAATTAGAACAGCGTGTTGGAGCATAAGCTCTCGGTTCCTAGAGTATCTAAGCCTAGTCTAGCCAGTGTTAACTTCAGTGTTTTAATCACTTATTTATTCACACATATTTGGCATGCAGCAGAAGGGCCCAGGGCAATTTCTGCTTGGAAAAGGCTTAAGCACCAGTCTGTGGTCAAGAACTGACAAGGGAAAATCTATGTTTGACATGTATAACCTGTCTTTCTCCATGGCTGTTCTAAGCTCTTTAGCTGGTTTAGTTTTGGAACAACCATCTCTATGGGTAGAAAGAGTGCTCAGCTTAGCGTGATCTTACTTTGCAGGGACACAAAGGTCTAGCACAGGTCAATAAGCACCTTGCACAAGTGAACCAAGCCCAAGTATGATGGGCATAGTGCCCAACATCTGGTTCCAGAGGGTCAGGGTAGTGCATACAGCTTACCTGAAAAAGCATTGCCGTGTGTGGTTTAGCAACAGGCCATGGCCACCTAAGCAGTGTCAGCATTGCAGGAGCAAAGCTAACATAACATGCTGGGAGCGAGAGTTGATCAGCACGTAAGGGATATCCTGATGACCAAGTAGCAGCAGCAGCAGTGAAACACCTGAAAGGAAACGCTCAATGGTTCTCAAAAGCATATGTGATTAGCTACAGTGAACTCAGTGTCCCAGAGCCCAGTGAAGGTCTGTGCTAGTAGTAGCTTGGCTAACTAGCAGTGAAAAAGGGTTATGTACCACTTTGAAGAATGCAGTAATCCAGCACAGCTTGTGAGAGCCAGTAGCGGAGGCCCTGTGTACATTCTGTATGGCCAAGCCAGCCACTGCCAATGGTCCATGATAGGAAAAGAAGAGAATCCCAATCCAAAAAAACAAACAGCTTTGGAGGTCGGAGAATCTGCAGCTCAGAAGAAGCTGCACTCAGTTGGATCCAGGCAAGAAGAGAAGTATGTGCCAAGCTGTATACACACATATACCCACGCTTGGTTCCATGAGCTACCGTATTGGCATACACTCTTAGTTCGCTGTGGTATGGCAGAGATACATCCACTTCTAACATCGCTCTGGAGATCAGGAGGTATATATATATATATATATATATATAAATGGTAAACTCTATGTGTGAAAACAACAAGTGTCCTCTGCACATTTGCAGGTTCTTTCTTCTCCATCCCCTTTTGAGCATCTATAAAAGAGGAATGCTTAGAAAGGCCAGCAGAAGTTTGCTGCTTTATGACACAAATACCCTTTCAGTTCCTTCACACACACACAAGTGCGTCAGGATCCATTGCGCACACACAGCCTCCACATGTATGTACACCCCCCATCCATCGAGAAATCCATAACACTGATGGTTTCCTCGCCTCCCTCCACAGGCTGCGTTGTCTCTAATGCCTCCCCCCATCTCTCTCCCTGTCGGGGCCCTGATGGCTCAGCTCAATAGCCAGGTTGTTATAAATCTTCAAAAAGACATTCAGACTTACAAAGGAAATGTCACAGGCCACCGCCTGGTCGAACATCTCCAGCGCTTTCTCATAAATCAAAGGGCTAATGGTGAAAAATACTTTCTGTCTCCACTTTTTTCACCGTCTTGAGACAGGGAAAACTGTTACACTGGCTGATTTCCTCCAACATTTCCTTTATCTGGTATGCACTTTCCTGAAGATTTGACAGTAATGCAACTCATTAGAGCAAAACAAGGCCCTTCAATGACTTTAGTCACTTTCCCTTTCACACTCTGGAACTGGGCAATGTCTTTTTGTTGAATTAGCAGTGCCGTGTCAGAAGCAGGCCCAGCTCAGACCTGCTGCGCTTTGATTGGAAGAGTGGTAATAAGAGACAGAAGGAGGGCTATAATTATAAATAACAGTAACAAGGGACAGAAGGAGGGCTGTAATTACCTTGATCACACTTCATTGTTCCTGCTCTAGAGGAATGCAGCGGCTCTGGCTCTTTTTTGCAGCCTGGCTGCCATTAGACAGCCTGTGCAGCAGGAAATCTGTATGTGCTGGGAGGGGGGAACAGTTGTTCAATAGCACTAAATCGATTCATAATTGAAGAAAGAGAAAAAGGCATTCAGTGACTAAGAACCACAACTGTGAACAATCCTTAAATGAGCCTGAAATGTAACAGAAAACATGTACATGTCTTAATTTGCATCCTTCTACTATTGGCTGACCAAGACTAATAAACACTGTATTCAATAAATGCTAACTTTTGATAGCACCCAAGAAATAAGTCTAATAGTATGGTAGCGCTAAGCTAATGATGATGCAAATGAACATTTTTGTACAGACATGAATGGACATTTGTAGCATATGGCATTATTACTGCTAATGTCTGTTATTTGAACAGACATTAACATGCCTATTTTCGTTGTTTGTGACTTTTTCAGCAAAGAGACCTGGCTTTCAAATAAGAGAGCTGCCACAGCTTTACTCCATTTTTAACAACTGACTGAAACTTGGTAAGGCTACGGTTAGGCCACGTATCAGTGCAGTTGGAAGTACTGGACAGGTGAGTAGTTCTCAGAGACTGGAGCTCGGGGTAGGCCCTTGTCCAAAGATCCTGACTGAGCCTCAGTAACTCCAGGGACCTCATCCCACCAAAGTGGTTCATGTGGCAGACAGCCAATACATTGTCCAAGCACACTAAAGCTCTCTGTTCCTAGAGTATCTAAGCCTAGTCTTGCCAGTGTTAACTACAGTGTTTTAATCACTTATTTATTCACGCATATTTGGCATGCATATTTGACTGAAACTTGGTAAGGCTACGGTTAGGTTACGGTTAACACGACCTGTAGTTTATAATCAGTGATGCTTCTCCAGAGAGGAGGGCTGCTTGATCCTGGTCTTGGGATCTCCCATCCTGCAGTGTTTAGCTCCAACCATAATCCAACCCTAAACACACCTTATCCAAGTAATCAAGACCTTCAGGAACATCTGAATATTACAGCTGGGTGTGTTCGATCTGAACTCTGCGGGGAAGTAGACCCTCAAGACCATTATTGGGTCCCCCTGGCCTAGAGTACTGTAAATCAAAATATGAATGGCTCAAAATATGATTGGCTCATTCCACTGTCTGTTCTTATTTCTGTTAGTAGATAACCAAGACTTAAAAGAGATGGTTTGGCCATATCGCGTTAGATAACATGGGGTATCTAGCAATATACAGACCCAATATGTAATGGATGAACTGGGTGTTTCAAGACCTCAAGCTTTTTGATTCCAACCAACACTTAATAATAATGGTATTACAGCAGTATTTACAGAATCTAAAACTACTTTCAAGTAAAAATGTTGCTACTTGAAGGACACAATGACTGTGAAAGTAAAAGTATCTGCCAAAAGCCAACCTAGTTAAGAGTAAAAATACATAAATACATGTGACAAAGTACATGACACTAGCTTTGTCCTTCACTCCATACATCCATACACACGTCTTTCTGAAGAGTACCTGTGTAGAAGAGATTAGCACGCATCCAGCCCCACTTGCAGTAAACGAAGGCTTTGCATCAATGTGCGAGGCTAATAAAGCGGCTCTAATCAGAGAACAGACGTTCGAGTGAACACAATGAAAAGGCCTTCATGCATGAAGGTTGGGGGGAGGGAGGTGGGTGACTTGTAACATTTGCAGTTGGCTTATGTGTCCACTGTGGCATTTCAGTGTTTATTAACGTGATCGTTTTCACATCTCTCTCAAGAGCAGGCCGTAATGGATGTCCTTGTTTACCTCTGAGAACACTAACTGTGTGCTACTGAGGACTTATTAGCAGTTTCAAACATCCTGATCCTGATAAAAATCTCACCCTATGTGCATTTTGTTTTCCGCCGTTCTTGTACATTGTCTTCTTCCCATCGCTCCCGTTACACTGCGATCTCGCTTGGGGTGACATTTACAGCAGAACGTTGGGTACAAGAGCCGTACAGATGGATTACTGACTGATGAGTGCCAGGGACGCACATCAGGGGGAGTGGGTGTGCGTGTGTGCATGTGTGTGTTTGTGTTCAGACAGCAGGGGATTAAGCAGATGCTCCGCAGACAAGCTTTTACATTTAATTTCAAATCTACACAGTTAAACAGGCAGGAAGAGCAGTGAAGAGGATCACTGACAGCACTCGTGAAGTTGCGAGTGTCAAAACTGGTGAAAATACTGTAGTTAAAGGCAACAATAAGGGAGACCTATTAAACATGCAGAGCATATGATGAACTGCTCATACAGCTACAAATCAGCAGACAGTGAGGTATGAAATTTTCATTTTTGCAAGTAAAACAATCTCAGGCTAAGGCAATGATACAAGATGGCATTTAATGATATTAGAAAGGCTTTGTAGTACTGAAATTAAAATTAGTTGTGGGCTCATCATGGCTTAATTCAAGTAGGAACTGCAACATTTTGAGTCTCACAGTCCATTTCAATAAGCCCTCATCTACTTGACCTCATCAGTTCTCCTCAGGGGAATACACAACATCATTTTAAGGGCCTTTCCATTACTACCTTATTAGCCCAATTGCAGTTTAATAGATAGCCCTCAGAGAGACAAACCAAGACAAAAAAGGCAAGCTGCTTGTAAGTTACTGCAGCAAATTACTTTAACACATTTATTGCCGGTTCACTGTCTGTGGCTACTTTGTTAAGTGGCTACTTTGCAAACCCTAATCCTAACCCTCATCCTAGCCCTAATTCTAACCCTAACCTCAACTCAAACCATAATCCTAACCCTCATCCTGGCCCTAATTCTAACCCTAACCTCAACTCAAACCCTAATCCTTAAACTCAACCCAAACCCTAATCCTAACCTTCATCCTGGCCCTAATCCTAACCCTAACCTCAACCCAAACCCTAATCCTAACCCTCATCCTGGCCCTAATCCTAACCCTAACCTCAACTCAAACCCTAATCCTAACCCTCGTCCTGGCCCTAACCCTAACCTCAAATCAAACCCTAATCCTAATCCTTAACCTAAGACATAACCCTAACCTTAACCTCAACCCAAACCCTAATCCTTACCCTCATTCTGGCCCTAATCCTAACCCTAACACCAAACCAAAACCTAATCCTAACCCTCATCCTGGCCCTAATCCTAACCCTAACCTCAACTCAAACCCTAATCCTAACCCTCATCCTGGCCCTAATTCTAACCCTAACCTCAACCCAAACCCTAATCCTAACCCTCATCCTGGCCCCAATTCTAACCCTGACCCTCAAATCAAAAAACCCTAATCCTAACCATTATCCTGGCCCTAATGCTAACCCTAACCTTAAACCAAACCCTAATCCTAACCCTCATCCTGACACCTTAATCTCAGCCTAATTCAGTTCCAGACCGGTGTTAGCAGCAGGTCTATAATGGCTTGCTGAGGATGCCTGAATTAGTTCTAGATCAGTGATTGCTCAGATGAACATCTGCAGATCTGAATGTGGACTCTACAAATAAAGTGAAAAGCAACTGAATTCAGCAGCCAATAAGAAAAATGTGTTCATGCAGTTAATTAAAAGGGTTTGATCATTGTTTATTGAATCTTAAAAGGAACACTTCAAATAAAGTGTCATCCTAATTTATATCTTATTCATTCTGCTTTATTTCTAGGTTTTGGGAATGGCTGTTTTGCAGTGTGTTGAGCAGAACTGTGGGACTTACTCTTAAGAGAAAAAGAGAGAAAGAAAGAATGAATTAATGAGTAAATGAGAGAACTTCGAACGTAGATACTTTAGGCTAAGTCTGAAACTGTGCTTTATACACGTTGTGCAATACTTTCAAAGCATTGCACTATGTAATATGGCCTAGTTGGACATAGCCAGAGGGTAAGAAAGAGAAAAAGAGAGAGAGGGACATTTAAACAGACAGAGAAAGGCTGTGTAAAGCGCTGCAGAGAGAGATAGAGAGGGAGATAGAGAGACATAGGATGAGTCTATTCTTTGTCAATGTTGACAGAAACAAGGGACAAAAAACTTCTCTCAATTAGGTTTTTTTGATTTGAAGAAGCAGGCAGAGGCGCTTCATGTGAAGTGGAGGGAAATGGTGCGTCTGGGTTTTTGTTTATGTGCATGACGACAAGTGCCTCTCTCTTTATTCTGCTACGCACATCGCTGGGTGTCATGGCAACCCTCACCTGTAGTTTAGAGAGGAGAGAATTTCAAACGGTGCTACGGGGCACTCTCATAGCCCACCACTATCCTCTGATTCCTCTCTCCGCGCTGGCTTACAGAAAACACACAGTGACTTCACGTGGTTATCATAACACACAATGCTATTTCTGGAAAAGCTGTCAAAGTGACTTAAACAAACTGATTTAGCCAGCAAAGCAAAATGTGTACTTGGCTGGATGGTACATAAGAACAGAGCACACACATCCGTTAACACCACTACATGTCACAGTCCGCTCTGTTTGTACAGAGGCACATTACTGATGCATTGGTCACTGCGCACACTGCACTCTTTTCCTACATGGTAGAATAATGCAAGGCAATGTCGATAATGCAAGGCCAACAGGTGACATCCCTAATGAGCACATTTACTCTATGTAGGACAACTTCATAAGAGAAAGCAAAAATATTCGTAACGTAGACAATGTACTTATGATATGTTAATACAGTACATTTTATTATATAAAAATTCTTGCAACAAGTCATTTTGGACAGTTTCTACTGATCCATTGAGAAAGAGAGAGGTAGCGATTACTTACACAATGTAAAGGACATTTATGAGTTATGAGCTATAAGCTTTGCTTATGACAGCACTAATACCAAGCATACTTTTCCTTGGTTCCTTCTTGGTTGTGAGTGAATCAGGACTGTACCTGACTAATCACACCTTCCGACCCGCCAATGACACTTAGAGCATCTCCTCGACACTGTCATGTTGAACTAGAGGCCTGGAGTGAACTTCAATCAGATCCTTCCAAAAACAGCAACATGAGCACACATTTGCTTCACAGTTCTTTTCAAGCCCTGTTTTCACACGCAGCATCCGCAATGCAGATTCTGCCCGTACGCAGCGGAGGCAGCCGTTTCAATTATCACCCCTCTTCTCCTCTCGCAGGTGCGTGTGCCTCCAAAAGTGAGGTGTGAGCATGGCATCCGCGTGCACTGACGACACATCCAAGATGTTTGGTGAGCGGAACCGGAACTCGAAGGCCTCGTGCACTGACATCTTTAACTACGCCGCACCCAGCGCAGCACTCTATGGGACTTTCTCAAGGTAGTAGACACTACTTGCATGTGTGAGAGCGTTTGATCATGACACAAAGAGATAGAAAAGAGTGCTAAAGATGATAAGATATATGACATCAGCAGCACACAATGTGAATTCACTTTGAGCTGAGCTCATTTGTTCACATGTATGATCACTCCTGCAATGCATTTACCCAGTATATACTATATGGGTAACACCAACCTATGCTTTATACCATGTATTAAGAAGACTAGCACGCTTGCCACATTATTAAAAACAACTATACAGTTGAGTTTTTATATTCTCTGCTTGAGCCTGACCCAATGCCCAAACCGAAATCAGGTGTGATTTCCCACCACTTACCTTTTCCACATTTTTTAATGCTCTTTTTTATTTTACATAAAGCTAAGGCGTGATAATCACAATATATCAAAGTAACAAATCACAAGTTAGAATGTTGTAATCGCCCAACGATGACTGGACATTGCGCACACCTGAGCTCCTCCACCTGTCTGCATTACACTTGAACTGCAGCGCTGTGTGTAGCCAGCGGAATGGGCCCGCCGTAAACCTGTGTTGGAAACATTTAGCCTGCTAAATATAGCCTCATTCATAATGTATTTTTTATCTTATGTTGTAACCTAAATACAGAATGAATGCGTGCTATAACATTATTTATTTGCAGCAACTGGAGCATTTGCACCAGCACAGCCCAGGCTACAATTTGTTTGATGAGCTATTATAAGCCTTTATTATTTAAAGAATATCCAATGTTATCTTGGTTAATTTTGCAAGTAAATTATGATATTGTTGTTGGCCTATTGCAGTTTAATGATTGTGCAGTGCATAGCCTTATTGCTGCTTTTTTGTGGTTTTGCACTTAGGCTATACGCTTATTATAAAAATGTTAGTTTGTTCAGAAAGTATTTTATATTCTTAACCCTTGTTAAAATCAATGTCCATCATTCTTGTAGCCTATTTTGCCAATGTTAAGGCCTGTGGATCATTGTTTCGCATTGTTGGTGTTTTATTCATTTGGAGTTCCAATCTTAATAAACAGTTTTAATAACAGGCCTATGCTTCTTCCGTATTGAACTGTTCGTTAACGTCATTCTGAACTCATTTCGGTAATTCAAACAACTCAGAATTGTAGTTAAAAAGGTCAGTTTTAATGCTCTACTTACTAAAAAATAACGTGTTTAAATTGACCAATTGACCAATTGAAATTTACGAATGACCAAGAAAAATTACCAACGCCCAGCACCTGCCTGGGTATCATAATTGGACAGGCTACATCACAGAAAACCAAAAGTTCCAGCTGTAGAATCTAGGAAAAGAAGTGCCAATTAAGAAAATGCAATTAAATGTGTGTGGTATCAAATGTAACAACCCACTGTCAAAGGCAGATTATAAAAAGCGAAAGTAACAATATCCAGATATACAGGTTACAAAATCTGCCTGGTTGTTCTGACCAGCTGAGCCATGTTCAAAGCCATTGTAAAAAATACAAAATTCTGTATTAACACTGGAATGGCCAAAGCAGTCATTTTGATATGCCTGTTTATAGAATTACACAGAATAAATGTTGTTAAATACACAGCCAAAAATTGTAACATTGTACAATTGTAACATGTAACAGACCTTAGTCCTTATGGGCTGCATTACTGCAGGCTTCATCATGTCAGTGTGATTGTCGGGCTGAGAATGCGGTCAACAGCGGTCAGTGGCCTAAATATTATCTGGTCAACAGCTGTCCTGGGGTCAGAAACTGACCAGTGAGTATTGCAATAAAGGATGACTAACTAACCGTGCATGACATCATTCAAATGGGCTACACTTGTAAAGTAACTTAGGTAGGTGGACCTCAGAAAGTGACCTGTGAGTGAATTTAGTTAATATAGATATGTTAGATAATATTAGATAAATTGAGAGTATATACACTATAGTAAGCACATTAAAAGCCCCAACTCACAGCAGTGCACATACATCTATCCTTGGGACAGTTTCACAGACAAGCAAACACACGCACACACACACCATGCAGACTCACTGATGTTCCATACACACCCTGCACAGCTCCATAACCCAATAATCATTCTCCACAGATGTTGACTACAGACAAGCGTCAGAACCCGGGGGCACCATGGCCAGTAATGTGACGCCCAGCCACGGGTCAGAAGAGGCCCATGAACAGTACAACTACCTGGCTTTGGTGTGTGGTGTGCCTCTCATCCTCATCATAATCTTGGGCAACGTCCTGGTCTGCCTCAGCGTACTGACGGAGAGGTCCCTCAAAACTGCCACCAACTATTTCATCGTGAGCCTGGCTGTAGCGGACCTGCTACTGGCAGTTCTAGTCCTGCCACTGTATGTGTACTCAGAGGTGAGCGCCAGACATTTCCGGAGGAATGAGGATAGTGTGGCTTCAGGTTATTTTATCTGTAACTGGATTCTAGGTACATCCCCAGTCAGAGTTTTTTTTATACTTACTTACAGTGGGGGAAAAAGTATTTAGTCAGTCACCAATTGTGCAAGTTCTGCCACTTAAAAAAATAAAGGAAAAGGTAAAAAAGGATAAAGGTGCACGTATTCGTCACTGTACAGTGTGGACTGTACAGCGAAATGTGTCCTCCGCATTTAACCCATCTGGTAGTGAACACACTCACACACACACACGTGTTAGGGGCAGTGAGTACACACACACACCCAGAGCGGTGGGCAGCCAACTCCAGCGCCCGGGGAGCAGAGAGGGTAAAGGGCCTTGCTCAAGGGCCCAACAGTGGCAGCTTGCCGAGCCCGGGAATCGAACCCACAACCCTGTTATCGATATCCCGGCGCTCTAACCGCTGAGCCACCACTGCCCCTATGAGAGAGGCCTGTAATTGACACCATAGGTAGACCTCAACTATGAGAGACAAAATGAGGAAAAAAATTCAGAAAATCACATTGTCTGATTTTTAAAGAATTTATTTGCAAATAATGGTGGAAAATAAGTATTTGGTCACCTACAAACAAACAAGATTTATGGCTGTCACAGACCTGTAACTTCTTCTTTAAGAGGCTTCTCTGTCCTCCACTCATTACCTGTATTAATGGCACCTGTTTGAACTCGTTAACAGTATAAAAGACACCTGCCCACAACCTCAAACAGTCACACTCCAAACTCTACTATGGTAAAGACCAAAGAGCTGTCGAAGCACAGCAGAAACAAAATTGTAGACCTGCACCAGGCTGGGAAGACTGAAGACTGATCACAAGAACGGTGAGCAGAAATCCCAGAACCACACAGGGGGACCTAGTGAATGACCTGCAGAAAGCTGGGACCAATGTTACAAAGGCTACCGTCAGTAACACACCATGCCGCCAGGGACTCAGATCTTGCAGTGCTAGACGTGTTCCCCTGCTTAAGCCAGTACATATCCGGGCGCGTCTGAAGTTTGCTAGAGAGCATTTGGATGTTCCGGAAGAGTATTGGGAGAATGTCTTATGATCAGATGAAACCAAAGTAGAACTGTTTGGTACAAACACAACTTGTTGACTTGTTGATGCTGAGTTGCATCCAAAGAACACCATACCAACTGTGAAGCATGGGGGTGGCAACATCATGCTTTGGGGCTGTTTCTCTGCAAAGGGACTAGGATGACTGGTCCATGTACATGACAGAATTAATGGGGCCATGTATTGTGAGATTTTGAGTGCAAACCTCCTTCCATCAGCAAGGGCATTGAAGACATGACAATGATCCCAAGCACACTGCCAGGGCAACAAAGGAGTGGCTTCGTAAGAAGCATTACAAGGTCCTGGAGTGGCCTAGCCAGTCTCCAGATCTCAACCCCATAGAAAATCTTTGGAGGGAGTTGAAAGTCTGTGTTGCCCGCCGACAGCCCCAAAACATCACTGCTCTAGAGGAGATCTGCATGGAGGAATGGGCCAACATACCAGCAACGGTGTGTGCCGACCTTGTGAAGACTTACAGAAAACGTTTGACCTCTGTCATTGCCAACAAAGGATATATAACAAAGTATTGAGATGAACTTTTGTTATTGACCAAATACTTATTTTCCACCATTCTTTGCAAATAAATTCTTTCTCATTTTGTCTCTCATAGTTGAGGTCTACCTATGATGTCAATTACATGCCTCTCTCATCTTTTCAAGTGGGAGAACTTGCACGATTGGTGACTGACTAAATACTTATACAGTGAATGCTTTTTAAATAGGCTTTCATATATCAGTATATGTGCCCAAATACTTAAGATTTGCACTGTCATATAATGGTAACCGTTTACTGTTTATCTAAGGTCAGGGTGATTGGTGATCTACCATTCCAAGAAATTCCAGAAACTCATCTCATACATTCTTTAAAGAACTGCCTTTGCAATGACTTTGTTTGTTCCTGTAAATAATAAATAATACATAATTTTTTGGGATGCTTTTTGTATATGTGTATATAAAGCTGTTACTTTCCTACAGCTCCCCTGACAAAACCTAATTTCCTAAAGAGTTATTGCATGTTACAGACTTGCAATAACTAATCCAAACACATTCTTTCTCCCTCAGTTTCACACAATTGTGGAAAAAAGCCCACTAATATGACCTAATGAGAAACTGTAGTGTGTTTTGTCACAATTTCTAAGAGCAATATTAATTTTTAATTAAAATGTTTAACATGTCGGCACATTCAACGTCCTTGTTGCGGGTCTGTCATTGCCAATGTGAAAAAAGGCCCAGCACTTGCCTGGGTACCATAATAGACAAGCTACAACACAGAAAACCAAAAGCCGGCTAGATTCTAGGGAAAGAAGTGTTGATTAGGAAAATGCAATTATATTTATGCGGTATCAAATGTAACAAAAACTTTAATCCCACCAGTCTTAAAAGAAATATTCATTTAAAATGAAAATGTTCAACATCTTGCACATTAAATGCCATTGTTCAACATCTTGCACATTAAATGCCATTGTTGTGTTCCTGTTATTGGCAGTGTTTAGTTTTGATTAGCTGCCTGCTAACAATGCAGCTTGGTACTGCAGCATTTTAAACTGGGAACTCGAGTTTAAGAACACAGCAGTTCTAAATAAATATTGTAATCGTCCTAATGAAATAACTTACAAATGTTTTGACAAACCTGGAGATGTTTGCTACAGTTTCTCACTGGTTTTCTCATTTTCACATTTTGCACTGAACCCTCCTTTAGAGCTGGTTAGGCCTTAGCAACAGTAACCATGAAAGACTTTTGTGGGTGGACCACTGAAAAATTAATTAATCTGAAACCAACTTAAGTCATAAAAAAGCATAGGTTGTACTCTGTTTAGCAAATAAATACACTGCAATAAGGTGTTCTGATGATGATACTACTACTACTAATAATAATAATAATAAAATAATATTATAACAGTGTAGGATAGATTTTTGGTAACTATGTGTGTGTGTGTGTGTGTGTCTGTGTTTAGTTCCTTGGAGGGAAGTGGACTCTGAGCATGTATATTTGTGACGCTTTGATGACCATGGATGTTATGCTCTGCACTGCTTCTATCCTAAATCTGTGCGCAATCAGTGTCGACAGGTAAGACAAACACTGCCACCACCCGCTGAAACTTGCATATGGTACATTTAAACACACAAACACACACTTGCACTTGCTTGTAGCTCCTCAGGCATCACAGTTCAAACTTCAAAAATCATTGTCAAATAAGTAATAAATAAACAAATCCAAAAAAAGTGCATCAAGCAAAATGATAGGCCAGTGTGGTGAAATTGCACATATGATTTCTCTAAAAATAAGAAACAAGGTTCTGCAAATAATCTTATCTTAAAATCTGGAAATATTTACAATCCAATTTAATTAAATTTATTAATTAGCGCTTTTCACAACAAGCATCACAGATCAAAAGAGTCCAAGCCCCTTTTGAGCAGGCTAGTGGCAAAAGTGGTAGGGTAGCTTAGATCGAAAGGAGAAAACCTTGAGAGGAACCAAGACTCAAAAGGGGAATCCATCCTCCTCTGGTCGACAGCAATAGCAAAATAATAAGCAAATTTACCATGTCTAAACATGTATCCCTCTCTTCTAAACCTTATAAATTACTCATCAACCAGTAGGAGTTGTTTTTCACATATTTACTGAAACATAATCATAGAATGTAATATCGCAAAAGTCCCAGAGCTTCATGAGCTACAGAACCTCAGTGTGATGTAATGGTCAAAAATTAATGTAAGGGTTCTTCTCAAAACATTTACTTAATGTGTTGCTTCTTTAAATGGTTTCAAAAGATTCTTCACACACATCCTATTTGCAAACATGGTTCTCAAAGTGGACATCTGGGGACTTCCAGAGGCCTCTGACATTTGCACTCTGATATAGGTCAAAAGAAACATGTAATTATATCAAATCAAATATACTTGTATAGTGCTTTTTACAACTGGGGTTGTCACAAAGCAGCTTTACAGGAATTAGTAAGAGATCAACAAATCATATAAAAACCTAAAACCCAAGCCAAAGGAGACAGGAAAAGGAAACAACTTCCTCAGAGTTAGAGGAAGAAACCTTGGAAAGAACCAAGACTCATGAAGGGGACCCATCCTCCTCTGGTCAGAACTATTTATAAATTATTGATAAAAGCCACTGTACCACCATACAATACTGTTCTACTGCTCAGGTGTGTTGATATAATCATAAAATAAGATAACTAATATAAGTGAATCAGTCTGGTGGGTTGGCAGCTGGTCTGATGCAGGTGCATGAGACCTTACCAGGCTCACAGCTCTGTAACTCCACTAAATACCCTAAATTTCAAGTGCGATGATGACACCATTGTTTAGTTTTAATGAGACCAGTGGACCACAATATAAGCTGTCTCAAGGTTCTAGTGAATGGGGTCATGAGTCCGTTTACACAGTAACCTGATTATATGAGCCAAAATAAAAACAACAACAACTGAGGCTTACTTCAAGCCCCCCGCCTTCTTTTCTGAAAAAACAAAATATGGCCACCCTACTTGTTACCCTCACCCTACCTGTTTTTCAATGACGAGAGCGATGTGGCATTTTCAGTCTGAGATCAGAGGACAGAAATAACAGCATAACAACAAGTTAGTGAGTTCCTTTCATTCATTTTATGAATAAAAATTTAATATCATGCACATTCAGCAGTTGCTTGGTGGCCTCTTGCCTTCCCCATGGTGAGTTCAGATGGTGAATCATAAGTCAGTGGTTAAATGCGGCTGTTGCATGCTGGGGCTGCCTCCTGAGCACAACATGCAACTAAACTCCTCTAATGAAGCCACCCAGCAAACATGACCCCAAGCAAAGAACTCTGCCTCTATACATCCAGCAAACAACATTTTACCACTTCAAGAGTTCCCTGGGCGTGGAGACACTACAAAAACTTGCTTTACTGGACAAGTTAAATATTTAATAACCTCTGCATTTCTCTGGGATTCAGTGTTTGAACTGTTTTGTTAGGAGGGTAAGAAGGAGAGCTTGTAATGAATGATAAAATGCACATAAAGTGAGAGGATGAGGGGAAAATACACTCAGCGGCACACACTGAGATTCCAAAGACCACTGAGTTTTACCCAGAAGCCAATTCCCCTGGTGCTCATTAGATAAGCATACAAAAGCTCCAAAGCGAGAGACAGGTGCTGGCTGCATAACGCTATAAAATTGGGTGTGGATGTCTGCCAAAAAACAGATCACTTCTACAGTGATAAAATACTGTGAATGAAAGTGCAAATGAATGAAAAATAAGAAAAATAAGAGCAAAAACTGATAGCAATATTGTTATACTCATTGCTCAATATTTTGTGTGTAATGCAAGATATATGCCAGTATAAAGCAATGTGCAGAATGCAACTCAGAATGCAGCTCTTTCCTGGTGTGAATATTGAATAAGCACTGGTTTAATTGTATTTGTATGATTTAGTTGTTGTTGTTCATCATAAATTAAAGATTACATATGAATGAGATCATGAGGTTTTGTAATCATGTGTAAATCCTTCCCCATTTAGGCAACAGTGTTTATTAAAGGCTCATTAGGGACAAACATTAGCATTAGCATATCATTATATGTGTTAGGATTTATGGCATCAGATTATTCCTTGTCATTTTACATTCTAGCAAACACTGCTTTCTAGGGTGGGGTACCAAAGTCTGTACTTTTAAAAGTACAAAGTTTTGGAGCTTCTTCAGTTTGAAACCTTTTCTTCTAAAAACCTTCTCTTGAAGGTTCCTCAAAGCACTTTAAGAAGGTTCCTCCCCAGTTTCAAACTAAAGAACCTCCAACTGCATTACGTTGGCACCACCGAGTACCAATTGACGTCAAATCAATGTGACTACTTTTGGTTTAAGCATAACATACTGTCAGGGAGGTGCCAAGCTAAAAGTGGCTCTATGTTAAATATTTGTGATGCAAAACTGAGCAAACACCTGTATATTTCTGTGAACCAGGGATTTACTGCCAAAGTTTAACCATAAAGTTTTACTGCTGCCGTAGTCTTTCACACATTTTATTCAAGCCATACACAGACATTTGTAGCTTGTATTAAAAACCAAAAATAACAATTTTAAATGATCTTTTCCATGTAAGACAATCCTTAATTCATTTATTTAGCTAATAATGCACTGCCTTCATTTGTGTGCTTTAGTGATCCAGCCTGAATGAAGGATAAAGTCTACTATCTGTTGCAGGTACATCGCAGTGGTGGTCCCTCTGAAATACAATCGGAACCAGTTTAGCGTTCGTCAGCTGGCCCTGATCACAGCCACGTGGGTGCTTTCCCTGGGTGTGGCCAGTCCTGTCATATTTGGGCTGAATCAGGTGCCAAACAGGAACACACATGTGTGTAAGCTGGAAGACAACAACTTTGTGGTCTACTCCTCTGTGTGCTCTTTCTTTGTACCATGCCCTGTGATGCTCCTGCTCTACTACTGGATGTTCAGGGGCCTGAAGCGCTGGAGCTCAGGCCGCAGCCGCTCACGCCTCAACCGGGCCCCTGGGGGCCGCCACAGTCTGTCCCTACGGCTGGGGGCGGCACTGCAGAGGGAGAAGGGCAGGGCCAGGGAGAAGGTGGTGTACCTCATGCCGGGAGGCCTTAGCCCCACCTCACTCTCTGCCACACCTGCTAGTCCACTGTCACCTACCAGCCCGGTTACGCTGAGCCCAGACGAGCAACAGGAGGGGCACAGCCCGATGGCCGACAGTGACCCGATGACCACGCAGATGGACAGTGTGTCGGATGCAGAAAATGTGGAGAAGGCCACTGAAGGTGGAAGCATGCGGGAGAATGGCTTGGGGAAGAACCACGAGGCTCGTAGGGTGCGTAGACACAGCAAGACCAGCAGAGTGAGCGGACGTGAACGCAAAGCCATGAAGGTGTTACCTGTCGTAGTGGGTAAGTTATATATGTGTTTTGGAAGCAGGGATTCATACAGATACAGCCAGAGGTGGGGCAGGGTACCCTTAAATACACTCAACCCAATCTGTTGTTAGTTGAACTAGATAAATCTTCAAGTAGGAGCAAAATTAAAAATATTTTGAGGGTCATTTTAGTCAATGTCATTTTATTAGCCAATTTAAGTCCACTGACCCAAACTGAACTTCCATGGCCGCCTCATATCAATCAGTGCTCAGTGGCTCTTAAACTAGAATAAAAAATAAAACACAGTGTGTCTAATAACTGTGTAGTTACACATTAACAATCCATGTTATAACAATGTAATTACCAGTAATGCATTAACTGATTAGTTGATACGGAACGATAATACAGCGTAGGTAGTTACATATGTGTATGTCAGTTTCAGCTTTGACACAAGAGCATCTCAATAGGTGTAACAGGAACAACAGCACATCCTATGAGTGCAGTTTACCTCATCTTGTTACATTAAATAAACACATAAAAGAGTATGATGTTAAGACTAATGAGATACACTTGTAGAATTACATGAGTCAAAATATTGTTAATACACCCCTAATTACACAAGTTGTACTACAAGTTATTACATGATTATTAATGTGTAACTACACAGTTATTACAGAAAATATAAAGTGGGCCCTAAAACGCATTAGAAATCCACTAAAGTAGAATGTCCTTAGCATAGTCTAAAGGCTCATCTTCCGTGTATTCTACTGCCTTTAAAAAAAGCTGTGCCTGAATCAGTGCACAGTTTGTAGTTTTACAGAACTGACTTGTTTTGAGCTGTTAATCTTGCTCTAAACAAAGAATTGCCAGCACACTACATAAAAAGTGCTCCTTTCTTCATAAGCATACTCGAGTGTGAGTCAAAGAAATGTCATTTAAAAATGCACATGAAAGTACAAATCCATCAAAAAGTACAAAATCAAGGACACATGGCTACACTGTGACCAGATTTGTTTGTGTAACAGCGTGACCTGAGTGTGCTTGTGCACCAAAACAACTAACTGTAGAACACCCCTGCCCACATATGCTCTTGTGCACTCACTTGAACTCATGAAGGATTTTCTAGTTAGTTGGAGTTCATTAGTTGGTGTGTTAGAATGGGAAAAGCACCAAAGTATGCAGGACAGGACATACTGGACGGCAATCAGGATCACTGCACACACACATCTCTGATAGTTACAATAAAATATGGTTCTGGGATGCTAGAACCTGACTTTATTTTATGCAAAGTTTTCTTTTCTGGTGTTTGCCTGGCTTTGCCTATATTTCTTGGGCTGTCTTGAGTTGTTTCAGGGATGCGTATGCCTTAACAGTATTTAACTGGTCAATCTAGTGTAAGAGAAAGAGAAAATGCACTCTGCTGCACACAATAGTCTTCCGTGAATGAAATAAAGTGAATTGAAAAGAACTGATCTCAATTTGTGCACATCCATTCATGTACATCCATTATGTACATCCAATAAGACACATTCATTATAATGTCAGATTCTGAGTCTCTGACAATTCTGCAAGCCACACACAGGCTGATGTGGGAGTGAACTACTCCCTGACCATACTCTATCCATTCTGCTCCTCGAAACTCTTTCCTTTCAGTTTTAGTTACTCTTCTGATATAAACAAACTGACTTGACCTGAATACACGTTTGAGCCTGCCCCATACATCCTAATCCACAGGAAGTGTCTTTCCACCTTAAAGTAAAGGTAAAGGTGTATATCCCTGCATGCAGGTCTTTACATGGATGCTGCCAGACTGTAGATACATTTTTATATTTTGAAACTGAGATTTAAAAATGACTGTTAGAAAACAGTAAGTCAAATGCAACACTCTTTCAGCCAGAACTGGCCTTGTGGCAGCAGATCACTGTATAGCAAGCTAATGGTGTACATGTGAACACATGAAATTAATGCAAATGGAGCTGCATTTGAAATGTCTTTATATAATTATAGATCACGTAAGCATTTATCAAATTTGAAAGTAAAGTCACATAAGAAAACTTTAACCTAATTACAGGAGTCAACATCTGTCGCAGGTTCTTGTTAAATGTTTCTCTTTTGGATTCTGTGCTTTCAGTTTAGACCAAACTGAGCACAATACAGTCAAGCTGAAAAGTCTGCACCCTCCTTTCACCTTCTCCACAATCCCTTTTTCTATGATACTCATATTCTATAATATTAAAATACTCTAATTCTACAATAAATTTGAGTTTATTGTTTGCCTCAAACATCCACGTTGAAAAATATTAGAAAATATACAATTTAATTTCCAAAACAAATTAGGTAATTTAGGGGTTACATACTTGTACAAAGTCTAATACTTGATGGATGCACCTTTGGCAGCAATTACAGCTTCAAGGCATCTTGGGAAAGAAGCTATGAGTTTGGCACACTTGTCCGCCAGGTTGGATAGGGAGTGTCTTTCCCTATCCCTTCCACAGATGTTTTATTGGATTCAGGTCTGGGCCCTGGCTGGTCCACTCAAGGAGATTCACAGACATTCTCTGAAGCCACTCCTTTGCTCTCTGGGCTCTGAGCTTCGAGTCGTTGGCATGTGGAGCAGGTGTTCTTCAAGGATCTAGGTGTACTTAGCTGTATTCATATTTCCCTTTTTCAGGACTAGTCATCCTGGTCCCACTTTTCACTGTAGGGATGGCATTATCCAGGTGGGGAGCGGTGCACAAGATGTTACATTTTGATTTCATCAGACCACAGAATCTTCTTTCTCATGGTCCAACTCCAAGCAGGCTGCCTTTTACTAAGGAGTGTTTTCCCTCCGACTGCTCTACCACTGAGCCGTGATTTGTGGAGTGCTGCCTAGATGGTTACATTTACATTACATTTACATTTATGGCATTTAGCTGACGCTCTAATCCAGAGCAACTTACAAGGTCACACGTATTACAGATGTGGGCCAATGTAGTGTTAGGAGTCTTGCCCAAGGACTCTTATTGGTATAGCGCATCATAGTCACCCAGACTGGGAATCGTACCCCAGTCTCCTACATGGTGTGGTAGCTCACTGACAGCTAGTGGTGTTATTTGTGCCGCTTGTCTGTCGCGCCACACCAACCAGATGGTTGATCTGAAAGCATCTCCCATCTCCACAAGTATATGCTGGAGCTCTGTCAGAATGACCCTCTGGTTCCTGTATACCTCCCTGGCCAGGGCCCGTCTTCCCCGATCACTCAGTTTAGCCGAGCACACAGATCTAGGAAGATTCTTGGTGATTCCAAACTTTTAGGAATTTACAAATGATGGTGGCCACTGTGCTCTTTGGGATCTGTAAAGCTGCAGTAATTTCTTTGACTCCTAGGCTAGAAGTTTGCTCTGACATGTGACAATTGTGAAATGTTATGATATAGGCAGGTGTTGGCAATCCCCAATCATATCCAATTAACAGAATTTACCATGGGTGGACTCCAATTAAGCTATAAAAACCTTTCAAGCAGTATCAGTGGAAACAAAATGTACCTCAGCTCACTTTCGGGTGTCATATTAAAGAATGTGCATACTTGTGTACATATGATATTTTACATTTGGATTTTTAAGAAATGTCATACAATATAGCAGTACTTCTGAGTGGACAGCTTCTATTTGATCAGCAGGTGAGACGATTATTTTATGTATGTGTAGATGTACATTGTCCACCCTTTTTTCTAGGACCTACACATTATGTGCCTTTTGTTGTAATGCCTTGACTAGAAGGTAGTTACGACTAGTAGGTAGGTATTTCATTCTCTCACTGAAACAGCATAAAATGTGGATCAACCATTTCTGACTGGTATCACATTCCGATAAAGTTCAGTATCGGCTGTGATGCTAATCCAGCAAGTTACATGTTATGATGCATCTTTAAGAACTTCCATAGTCTGAATGTCACATGAGTTCCCTAAGTTGAGCTTTTATTTGTTTCTTCAGGTGTGTTCCTGGCCTGCTGGACTCCTTTCTTTGTAGTTCACGTGACCAAAGTACTCTGCGAGTCATGTGACATTGGACCAACGCTGATCAGTGTGGTCACGTGGCTTGGCTACGTCAACAGTGCCGTGAACCCCATCATTTACACAGCCTTCAACGCTGAGTTCAGGAACGTCTTTCACAAACTCCTGTGCTGTCGATCAGGAGACTGAGCCTTTCAGGAGAGTCACGTGCAATGGTCCTTTATCAAGGCTGAATGGCCCGAAGACTTGTGGGAAAAGCTTTGGTGTTGTACACCTGTTCGTTCCAGGTAATGAAGAGATACTTTTGGAAAGTGGAACCTCTGAATGGTTTACTGACTCAAGCAACATGCTACAGAAAAAATGAGTGTATGATGAAAAAATACTACAGAGGCCTTAGTTGACAAAACCGATAAGACTTTTTTTCTTGTAAAATCGTTGCTTAACTACAATAGATTACTGAGTACTGTTGATATCATAGCCCAGAGGCATAAAAATATGTGAATATGTGCACATTTGAAAAGACAGTAATTGGTGTTGAATATGTGATTGTTATCGATGTTGATTTCATGATGTTCGAAATGGTCAGATGTACTTTATGTACTTTTTTGCATCTACACAGTTTAAATAATGATGAAGCAAGCAGCTGTGAATGAATAGTCACAGTGAAGGCAGGATTTTGGTACTCAAAAAAACACCTAATTTACCTTACTAGATGCCTCATCAATGAAGTTCATTGGAGTACATGAGGAAAGAAAGAAGGCTGCCTACTTCACCTATAAACAGTAACTTAAGGAGTTTTAACACAGTATTGTTTCAAAGAACCAGAATCGCTGGGTTGTATATAGGGCTGACCAAGTGCTTTCTCTCTCTCTCTCTCTCTCTCTCTCTCTGTCAGTATTTAAAGTTTACTCACCAATTTCACTGACATATTCAATCTGTGGAACATGTACGTGTTATGAGCCTCTGCATTGACATAGTAATTCTGGAGGTCATGGGTGTTGTTGGAATTAAAATACTGCTCATTCAGTTAATGAATAGTAAATGTGGTGATGTGTTGTGAAGAGCCTTAAGTGGACAGGATTTTGCATTCAGAAAAGAAGGGAAATGTCAGCTGCTTCACTGAAAGGTTGTTTCTGCTCAGCAAGTTGTACGCATACAATGTAACTTTACCTATTCATAATAAATATACATTTCTGGCCATCATTAAGAGCAAGCTTAATCTGGTGAGGGGCATATTAAACCATACCACTCCACAGAGCGTGCAGTTAGAGAGCTACTGCAAACACTGACCCACTCCTGTGATTCATTAACACGATCAGCATCAGAACAGTCCAGAGCTGCTGAATGAGCTCCAAATACTTACAGTCGTGGTTACAAGTTTACATACACACATCATGAACATGACATGGCAACATCGGGCATACACAGAGATGCTGCTATTATGATGTGAGACCATTAGGCCTCGCCATATCCTATTAATTACAATGAAAAGAGCTGCTGAATGCGCATCGACAGCAGCCTCGCCGTATGGGCAAAAAAATATACATGCATTTACATTGTACTACTTAACTCACTACAGGCTGTAGCAGCTACCTCAGTGGAACTATACAACACTAAGTGTATACAACGGTAAGGGCTCTATCTTAAATAGCAATGGTGCTAGCGAATATATCTACGCCGATGAGCATGGTGATCTCGAAATGAGGGGTGTTCAGGTACATTTCAAAACAACCTAGGCAGATGTCAACAGTCAGATGTTCATTGCTATCTTGGCAGTGAATTGTATCATTGAAATAGCAATCTGCAAAAATCAGACCGTACTTGGCCCTTAAAGGAAATTGCAATTTGTTGAAATTGCAAATTGCAATTGTCTGGCACACACAATTTAATTGTACATACAGGTATAGAAATTTGCAGAACAATTACATTGTTACATTATTAACTCAGTGGTGCTGAAAGTTTTGAAATTGCTTTGAACTTGCCAAGACCTCTTAACGTCCTGTTAGTGACGGCCAACAGGTGTTCTCACTTTGCTACGGTCCGGAAGAAGACCCGAACCTTCACCCTCATCCTAGAGGAAATTGGTTCAGATTGTCAGGAACAACCCTTGCCATGGACTGGAAGCTGGTGGAACATCAAAGTCACTAGTGCATAACCTTTTCAAGCTGAAGATTTCAGCTGACCACATGGACAAGGAAAAAGTCTAGGGGAATGCTGATACTGTATAGTATCAGATACTGAGAAGTAAATGTGAAGCATTCAATCCTAAGAACACTGTACAAACTGTTAAGCATAAAGACAGAAGCAACATGCTCTAGAGCTGTTTTGCTGCCAGTGTATGAGATAATAAAGATAAAGGACTACCTCAGAATTCTTCAGAATAACATGCAGACAATTAGCTAGATGGTTGAAACTTGGACACAATTTGGTGTTCTAAAAGGACACCAACCCCAAACATACATTAAAGCTGAATAGACCAGACTAACATTTTGCATTTGCAATGGGCTTCCCAAAGTCCTGACCTCAAACCAATCTACAATATGTGGATTATTTTAAACATTAAGGTTGTGCCATTAAACAAATTATCTAAACTCTACCAGCTCTATCAAGAGAAGAGGTCCAAATATCCAAATATCAATTTAGTTCGTTTAAAGATGTATGGTGTACTTCCATTCTGGCCCAGAAAAAGAATAGTTAAATAGCAAAAATTCATTGAAAGTCCAATATTGCCAATATTGAGAGTATGTAAACTAAAAAAAATGCTGAGGAGATATGTCTTAGGCATCATGGACGATCATGTTCTCCAGGGGCCAATAAGATGGCAAGCATGTAATTTCACCTCAAGCTTAATGTTATAGCTGCCAGTTAATTGGGCCACCTCCACACTCCTAAACAAACCCAGCTGTCAAACTCTAGATAAGAAGCCACCAACGTGCTGACAAAATTGGCCATGATGAAATATGTGGGTAATTTGGCACCTCAATAGAAGTGGAGAACAAATGAGGCAAAAAAGACTTTTAGCCTGCCACATACTCTCTTCCTAATGCTCTTCAGAAACGCCGAAACTACAAGGAAACAGAAGCCATACTGTGCTGACCCCCAGAAATTTCACCAACAGCAACAACAATCCCACATCAAAATCGATCCTGCTGCTGACATTAGTAAACACCGCATGCTGGTCAGCAAAGGCGTCTACATTCTCTGTGCCTAATAAACAGGTTAAAGAACAGTGCAATTGCCATGATAACAGCCCAGAGTAACCACGGAAACAAGGCACAATGAGGCTTAGGGCACACTTCATCTTAAGTGCACCGACGCTATCAGAATTCCAGCTCAACCACTCGACACCATCAATCCACCCCATTTAATGGTCAGCATGCCGGATTTTAAATGTCAAACACTGTCATTGTGGTGCATATCTCTTATAAAGGTCCACTCTCACATGACAAGGATAATGTAATTGCACCCGGCAGGCCAGTAAACATCAGTTCGATAACTTTCGAATGGGAAACTGCGACATATGAAGGTATCATAGAACATAGACCACCTTTCAATAGATAACACAGCACATATAATCTTTCAGCACCAATATATGATAGTCTACATTGGACTGAGTTGAAGCCAATAATCACATGCACCTGCAGGTGCTCAGAGATCATCACAGTATCTTAAATGGGAGGCAAATGAGAGTGTGAGTGAGTCCAGTTAATCGCTGTTGTTCTCACATTCACAGACTAACAGATAGAAGGCAGTAAGGCTGTCATTACTGCCCATAAACACCTCCTAGACAAGTTTTCCCCAAATGTACACTAACAAAGAAAATTATGCCTCTCTCCCTGTTACCCTTTCTACTTCCTTTCCTCATGCCTGTCAATGTGTCTACTGCTCCCAGACTCAGGGATGTGAATCAGGCCAAAGCAGTCTGTCTTTTGTGTTGCATTTCAAGTAGTCTAGGTAAACTATGCACACTTCCAGACAATACAGGGGAGGCATAGGATCCCAGCTGCACAAATGCTGCACTCGAGTGGTGTCGGAAACTGGGAAATAGAAGTAAAACAGAAAATTAAGTGAAAAATTAAGTTTCCTAGCGGATAACTCAAGTTTATAAGATGTGACGTACAATGCAATCAGAAACCAGAAATCAGAAATCTTCAGACCCTTTTTACTTTTCACATTCATATAGCGTCCTTGGGCTATGTTTTCCCCCATTACTCTGCACTCAATTCCCCATAATTTGGCAGATTTATTGAAAAGGAAAAACTAAAATATGTTGATGAGCAGTGCCTGGTTTCTTCCAGACATGACTCCTAAAATTTCAAAAAGTTCAATCCTGGTTCCATCAGCCCAGATAATCTGTTTTCTCACAGTCTGAGAGTCCTTTAGGGGCTTTCATTTGTCTTTTACTGAGGAGAGGCTTCGGTCTGGCCACTCTGCCATAAAGCCCAGAGTGGTGGAGTGCTGCAGTGATGGCTGACCTTCTGGAGGTTTCTCCCATCTGCACACAGGCTCTTCAGAGCTTAGCCAGAGGGACCATTGGGTTCTTGGTCAGCTCTTTTGCAAAGACCCCCTTCTCCCCTGATTACTTAGTCTGGTGGGGCGGCTGGCTCAAGGAAGAGTCCTGGCTGTTCCCAATCTTCTTCCATTTAAGAATTACAGAGGCCACTTTGCTCTTGGGACCTATTATTGTCGCAGACTTTTTGTAGCCTTCTTCAGATCTGAGGATCCACACAATCCTGTCTCCTTACTCATCATTGCCTGGTTTTTAGTCTGTCATGCATTATCAGCTGTGAGAACATATACAGACAGTTGTGTGTCTTTTCAAATCATGCCCAATCAGCTGAATTTACCACAGGTGAACTCCAATCAAGGTGTACAAACATTTTAAAGATGATCAAGAGAAATGGGAGGCCCCCAGAGGTAAACTTCAAATGTTGTAGCAAAGAGTCTGACTAGTTTTATCCATGCAAAAGTTCAGTTCCTTTTCAATATATTGGCAACAATTTTTAAAAATCAGTTTTCACTTATTAGGGGGAACTGAGTGCAGACAGATGAGGGAAACTAGATTGCTTTATTTTACCACAAGGCCTCAACATAACCAAACATTTTTATCTCATTGTATATCATGACATTTACCTTTACCTGTATGTTTTAAATATATTCCATTGATTAAATTCCATTAATTCATTTAACATTTTTTCATGTTTTTGTGCTTGCACTCCAGCGTTTAGCTGACTAGTTTCATTTCATTTGGTATTTCACAGCATTTGTGGATGACTCAATGTCATTGTTTGGGGATATCCTATACGGATCTCCATGCTCAGTGGGCGATCTTCCAACAAGAACCTGTGAAGAACAGTACAGTACAGAGTTAATCTGTATTTCCCAGTTAACCATCTGGTATATACAACCTTTCGATGAGCAGCATTAGTGTATCTCTCAGCACACTGGATGGTAAGACAAATTTTGAGTTCAAATCAATTGCTTGAATAGTAGATACAGTATTAGTATCACTATATATAGTATATTACTATCAGATTCAATTATTTAAACACTTTGATGAGAAAAACTGAAATACTTTAACAAAGATATATTTAAAATATACTTTAAAAGTATAGTCATGAACTATCCACTATCCATCTCTGCAGAGCAGGAGCATGAGAGATTTCCTGCGACTGACTAGAGATATTTTCGTATTGGCTGTCAGGACAGTGCAACAGAAGATATAAACCACTGTGTCCACCTTCAAAGCGTGGAGAATGTGCAGTGATAGTATCAGGAGGGTTGTTCCAAAAGAAGCTCAATTTCCTCACCCTGTTACCGTATCTCACAACAAACGAAGACCATTCGTGTGATGCCTTTTCAAGCAAGGTGCAGAGAAGCTCAATTTTCCTCTTCATATAGCGCAGAGGGCTGCTTTATTTACCTGAAGTAATGGGAGGGCAATCCTGACCTTTCAAGAGATGGGCCCTGGCAAGGGTGTTTTGCTGAGAGGTGTGAAGAGAGTGAAGAGAAAAGGAACAGCCTGGCCCAGAAAAGGTGCTGTGCCCGTTAAAGTGCTGCGTTGGACATGGCAGACCAAGCATTCTGCCTTAATCTGTGGATCTGTGGAAGTGAGAACAACAGGGATCAACTAGGCTCACAAACGTTTACCACTGCCGGGACATTGCTTGAGTGCTTGCAGGTGTTTGTGATGATGAATTTCAGTTGAGCCTGGTTAGACTGGCCCGTCCTCCTTTTTCTGTAAAGTTCTTCTCAACAACTGTGCTGCAGCGTAACAGTCAGATCTGTCTGAATCATGCTCGTGGAGTCAGGCAAATCTCTTCATTCTCAAACACAATTCCCCCAAAGGCACACTCTGAAGATCAAGTGAACACCTGACAGTTATGATGCTCTGTTCAGTACTGGTGTGACTAGGATGTTAGTTTGTGGCCAGTGCTTTTGCTTGTTAGTGCATTTAGCAAAAATAGTAATTTTAAGCTATAAATATCATAGTTTTTGCAAGCATTGGCATATTGACATTACTTTTGTACTAAAATATTCCTTATTAGCTTTTAATATATATGACATTCCCTATATTTTAGTTATGGAAAAATTTACTGATGGCTGAAATAGAGACAACATCAATTGACACTAATCAAATTATGTTTTTTTTTTGTTTTGTTTTGTTTTTTTGCATTCAGCAACAAGAACACTAGTTAAGTCCAGAGGATCCCCAACTTCCCAACTCATCCCAATATTTCTTAAAGGAGCACCATCATTTTAGAAAACACAGTTTCACTGCTCCACAGCTCTTTGCTATTGTCAGTACTTACTCTAACAGGGAGTAGATTTGCTGTATGTGTGCATTTGCACATTGTGTCAGCAATGGGTGCAATTTAAAGTACCTGAATGCACTTATTAGAGGCCGCATTTGAACATAAGGTGTATGTAAAAAAATCTTTTTTTACAGAGCTGTGAAAAAGTATTTGCTGATTTCTTCGATTTTTGTACATTTAAATGTTTATGCTAGAAGGTCTCAAACAGCAGCGCATGATGCCATTCTAAAGAGATTCAAATACAGATGCTAAACAAAATCATTGAAATCTACCAGTCTGGAAAAGGTATTGCTATATTGTGCCTAGGATGTTAGGTTGTGGCCAGTGTCTTTGCTAGCTAGTGCATCCAGCACAAATTCTCATTTTAAGTTATGAATATTATCGCTATTTCAGCCATCTGCATATTAATGTTACATTTTTACTACAACATTCCTAATTAGCTTTCGATATGACTGACATTCCCTATATTTTCTTTATGGAAAAATGTACTGAACTGCAACATCAATACATAATGTTGTTGTTTTTTTTAATCAGTACACGTCAACTGTTTAATCACTGGAAGTGGGACAACTGTGTTAACACCTTCTTCATGCAGGCCCACTTAGATCTTTAAGAAACATTAAGAAAACCACTCTAGCTGTTTTGATGCCAAAGGCTTGTGTCATATTGGTTAAACTCGTGTACATTTCTGTTTGCTTGATGGGCAGCTAGATTTTATGGGCGTCCCAAACCATATAAAGATCATGCAGAAAATGGGTAGAGATATCAGAAGGGGGTCTGCTGCCACTTAATATACTAATGGTAACTTGCAATAACAAACTGTTTGGCTGATGTGATACATTCTACATGCCCAATTAACTAATTTTTTTATTTTATTTTGTTGAGCATTGAGGCTCAAGTGGCAAACCTGAACTACATTGCTCCCTAACAGTGTCATGCAGAGAACAAAGAGTGTATCAGTCTTCATGTCTGACTATTCTCAAAAAAAAAAAAATGAGCAGGCAGAGCAAAAAACACATTTCACACTCTCTCTACCAGTTAAGATAGCCTGGAGCCGCTAGCCTGGAGCCGCTAGCCTGGAGCCGCTACATGTACAAATGTATCGGGACACCTGCTCATTCATGGTTTCTTCTGAAATCAAGGTTATTAAAAAAGAGTGTACCCTGCTTTAGTTGGAGAAACAGTGTCTCTGCTGTCCAGGGAAGGCTTTCTGCTAGATTTTGGAGGAGCAGTGCTGTGAGGAATTAATTGCATTTAGTGACAAGAGCTTTAGTGAGCTGAGGATGTTGAATGATCACCACCCCACCTCATCCCTGACTCATGCCAAAAGTTTTTGAAGGAGTACTATTATTGCAGAAAATACAGATCCACCACAGCTCAATACTGGGGAGCTTTATACCCCTTTAGGCCATGTCTGGCAATAGGTTCATCTTTATCTGCTCCAGAGAGTCCTATATGCAGTGTCTGTGCATTTGCATCTGTGTCAGCAATGGGTGCAATTCAAGGTAGCTGAATGCATTCATTAGAAGGGGTGTCTACAAACATTTGGACATACAGTGTATATACGGTCCCATGAAAAAGTATTTGTTGATATTTTCTATTTTTGCATTTTTGTCACATTTAAATGTTTAGACTAGAAGATCTTACACAGCAGTCCATGATGCTGATGTTCTACAGAGATTCAAATACAGTTGTGAAACAATGTCTGGAAAGGGTTAGAAAGCCATTGCTAAGGCTCTGGGACTCAAGCAAACCACAGTAAAACTCATTATCCATGAACAGAGAAAACGTGGAACAGTGCTGAACCATCTCCAGAGTGGCCAACCTACCCATTTTCACCAGGATTGCATCGATAAGTCATCCAGGAGGTCACAAAAGAACCCAGACAAACATTTGAAGAACTGCAGGCTGCACATGCCTCAGTTAACCCCAGCAGAAGGCTTATTACTTCTGTACAAACTGGTGGGGTTTGTAATAAAAATTTCAGCTCACCGGCATCTAAACATCTAAACGTGAATAAAAAAATGACATAATGCAGAAGTTTGACGTTCAGAAATACCCCCCCCCCCAAAAAAAAAAAATAAATAAATAAAAATAGATACAGAAATAGAAAGATCTGACAAGAATAATAATCCAAATTAATGTCTGTTGAGAGCCTGTGCTCTCTGAACTTTGTAGATTAAACCTGGCAAAAAGTGAGGTGGTTTAACTTCCCTCCTTCTCATGTTACAGATTTGTTTCATGGAACACTGGTAAATACACACAGAAACACAGCTTACATTTTATTACTGCAATTTTGTTGCTCAGGTGTCTATGTGACAAAAGAAGAAAACCTCATTCGTAGGCCATTTGATTTATCCAATAATGTCAGAATGGCTTCTAAGTAATAACTCATTTCTCACTTCATGATTTAGTCCTATTCATTTAAACAAGAAAAAACCCACTCTCTCCTTCTGTTCCCATCATACTCTTTCAATTTTGGGCCAACAGGTTTCCTAGAGATTTGATTCTGCCTCTTGATTCTAGTCTTCCTGGAGTGGATAATCAGAGGGTGTATAGAGCACTTTTCATTTCCAGCAGGAGACATAAAGCCCACACAGTGGTCAATTTTCATCTAATTCGTATCTTCCTTTTATACCGGTATAACTCATCTAGTACAAAGGCTGAACATTTGTATGTTTTTTTAAAAATCATTCATGTTTTTTTTTCAATTAATTTAAAATGTGTATCATCCATTTGAAAAAGTAATTGTTTCCTTAGCGATTAAATTATCCAGTTAACTAAATTCAGTTGACAATTGAGTTTAATATCACTAGCCACACCCAGTCATGCTAACAGTCAGACCTGCTCAATCAAAAACATCACTTAAATGTGAAGCAGGTTAGAGGGTCATTGTTAAGGCTAAAGGATGCCACGGAACCACAGCGAGGCCCATCGAGAAAGAGTGGCCAGCCTACCAAAATTTTACCATGAGAGCACTGGTAACTTTTTTTGACATTTTAAGAAGTGCAGGCCTCACTTGTCTGACTTTGTCAAAAAAAATGGCATGCATTGAAGAGCAGAGGCACAAACCACTGCTGAAGAAATACTTTTCCACAGCACTGTATTCAAAAATGCCATTTCTGTTCTGTTTTGCTTTTACCTGTACAACAAAAGAAGAAGACCTCATTCGTAGGCCATTTGATTCATCCAGTAATGTCAATATGACTTCCACATAATGACTCATTTCAGGCTTTTTAGTTCCTGATTTAGTCCTATTCAAAGTATTTAAACAAGGAATCTCTTCCTCTCTTTCTAACTCTCTCTCTGTTCTCATTACATTCTTTCACTGTTTTGTTATTTTATCATCTTAATTATACATTTTCCCATTCAAAAAGCTGGAGGTGGGGGAAAGTGTCTGTAATAGCATGCTTTAGCAGTTACAAAATGACAATAACATTAGAAATATTTGTCTCAGCTCAGCATCTTAATCTGAAACACAGATAAAAGCAGGCTTTTAGACATTTGTGCTAACGTTTTTTTGTTTTTTTTTTTAATCTAAATGTAAAATGTCATATGTACACAAGTGTGCACATGCTTTGATATGACACCCAGCAGAGACAATGGGCATTTTGTTTCCACTGATACTGCTTAAAATGTTTCTTTAGCTCAATTGTAGTTCACCTGTGGTAAATTCAATTGATTTTACATGATTGGGGATTGCCAACAACTGCTTTCCCACAGTTGATGATGCATGTCAGAGCAAACTCCAAGCCATGGAGTCAAAAGAATTATCTGCAGACCTTAGAAAAAGGACTGTATCAAGGCATAAATCTGGAGAAGGTCCCAAAGAGCACAGTGGCCACTATCATTCGTAATTTGAAGAAGATTGCAACCACCAAGAATCTTCCTAGACCTTATGGTAGAGTGGCCAGATAGAAGCCCCCTCTTTATTAAAGTCACATGACAGCCCGCTTGGAGTTTGCCAAAGGGCACCTAGAGGACTCTCAAAGCATGGGAAGCAAGATTCTCTGGTCTGATTAAATCAACATTTAACTTTTTGGCCTAAATACCAAGCCACACGTCGGGAGGAAACCAGGCACCTCTTATTACCTGCATGGCAATGGCAGCATCATGATGTGGGGATGTTTTTCAGCAGCAGGACTGGGGCAACTATTGCTGATAGAGGGAAAGATGTACATCGAGATCCTTAAAGAACACCTACTCCAGAGCGCTCTGTACCTCAGACTGGGGTGAAGGTTTACCTTCCATTATGATAATAACCCAAAGCACACAGCCAAGAGAAGGCTTCAGAGAAAGTCGGTGTATGTCTGTGTATGAAAATCTGTGGAAGGAGCTAAACATGGTTGTGTACCGATGCTCCCCATCCAACCTGACAGAGCTTATATGCCAAGAGGATTGGGCAGAAATCTCCAGTAACAAGTGTGCCAAGCTCATAGCCTTTTTTCCCAAAACGCCTTGAAGCTGTAATTGCTGCCAAAGGTCACGTTTGGAGAATATGACCTACTGAATGAGCCTGATCCATCATTACCTGGATCAGGTTGGAGCTAATCCCTATAGGGTGGTAGATCAGCATTCTTATCATTGTATGCTATTCCAAACATACTGCTGAGGCGGTGGCTTGGTGATGCTCTGGGACTGCAGCATGTGGAGGTACGATGGATTTAATCAAGCATCAGGAAATCCTACCATACCTTCTAACAGGACAGTTTCCCAAGCATAGCTCAAAGTCAAAACCAAGAATATTTGTGAACTGGAGGCCAATTACTAAGATTCCTCAGAAACGCTGCCAGAAGCTGGTATCTGGATGTGCATCACATTTGCAGCACATCATGACAGCTAAAGGGTGAAAGGTTGTTTGCTAATAAACTGAATGATTATGATTGCAACTTTACTTTTTTCAGGTTGATAGGTAAGTGTATAGTAGACAGTATAGTAGAGTGTGTACAAGACCAGGGATGCCATTTGTTTTTGTTTTGTTTTTTTTCTTTTCTGAAATGGTGTTGAAAGTAAAAAAAAATAAGGCTATTGCATTACACATTGTAATACCACATATTAATAAAATTGAACAAACATGATTTTTGCATTAAAAAATTACATAATTTTTACACCCACAGTTTATTACACTCACAGTATATATAGTTTCTAAATTCAGCCATGTCACTCCACTGCTGCGTTCTCTTCACTGGCTTCCTGTAGCTGCTTCCCGCATCAGATTCAAAACCCTGATGCTGGCCTACAAAGCCAAGAACGAACCAGCCCCTCCATACTTGATGGCAATGGTCAAAAGCCGATCCGCACCAAGAGCCCTTCGAGCTTCAAGTACGACTCTGCTTGACCCGCCATCCCTCAAAATCCACAAAAGACAAGCATCCAGGCTTTTTTCTGTGGTGGAACGAACTTCCCCTGGGTGTCCAAACGGTTGGTTAGTTTTTTTTTTTTTCAAAACTGCACTTTTGTTCTCTAAACATGTGTTTTTTAATCTAAATACCTGCTCACTGTGGCCAAAATGTTCAATGTTAACTTTGTTAACATGATCTTTTCCAAAATATATTGCTTCCAGATATATTGTTAAAAAAGCCTGATGCTGAATTTTGTGACGAGGACATGGGAAAGGTGTACTTCTGATGACCCCGTAATGAAGGTAATTTGTGCAGGTGTTGTTGTACAGTAAAGCAGTGCACCATCACTCCAGAGTCAGCTAAATCTTCCTAAAGGTCTTTTACAGTCTAACAAGTTTGCATTAGCCTTTCTATTAACCCCACAAGCAGTTCTCACTGAAGGCTTTAACTCCACCATTACAATTGTCTTAATTGCATTACAAACAAAGCAAAACCAGTTACCAGAAATGCTTTGCTATATTGTTATAGCCTTCTTCAAATTTTAATTGTCAGAGTGTTAGGTAGCTGCTATGAGAACCCCATTGCTGCTGATTGTTGGAACAAGGTTTGATGAGTCTATATTTATAAATCCTCTACTTACTAACATTCACCAGAAATTTTTAGTTTTATTGTGTGATTGTATAGGGAAAGTGGAGTTCACAGAGTGGCCAGAGAGTTAAATTGCTGTTTAGATGTTCATAAGAAAGTGAATGGCAAATGAATTCTCATACAGTATACTTACCGATTGTTGAAATAATAACCTTTAAAAAATATCCATTAACTCGTACATTAAACCTTAATTCAATTCAGATCAGGGTTTGAGCCTCCTTTGTTCAAGGAAAAACTCCCCCCCTAAACCCTACGAACAAATGAATCAACAGGGGTTTATGGGAGACTCACTAACTCTTATTGCTCAGGGTTGCTATAATGAGGCCTAGGTTGACACTTACTGTGCATCAAACTGGCATTCATTTATGAGGCGGTTTAGCAGCAGCATGACGGCACTGGGAAACGCAAGCTCTCAGCAGACAGGCGGTTATGCAAGTCTTTATGGTTCCCCCTAATCAGCGCATGTGTTCTGAACAAATTGCAGCCACCTCAGAAATCTCATAGCTTTGTTCTCTGGTCTGCCCTGGATTACAGCACAACCAAAACGGAGTTAGTGACTCATAAGAGAGGCATAAGAGAGGGGAGGCAGTGAATAAGTGTGTGTAAGTGAGCAAACACTCAGGTGGGTGAATGAACAAACAAACCTAATTATTCATCACAATACGCTTCAATATTTAATTAATGTCTTTAACATTTCACGTTTCTTAATGACCGCATCAATCCTGTGTTGTAAGGATTACAAGCCTCTTCCACTAATTCTGTCTTGTGTCACAGCAGTAACACCAAGATGATACTCCCACACCCCAAGTTAAAAACTGTAGGGTGCATAGCTCCAAATCTGTGTGTGACCAGTCGAGCAGGCATATTGGGACACTAAGACGCTGTGTTTCAACCGTGGAACATTTGATTTATAAGAGCTTTAAGCTTTGGTGCTGTATTCTAATGGAAATGTCATTTCTACGATTAAATTGAATAACATTGACAGATAACCTCTAAACAGTTACACTAGCTTCAAAATAGAGATATGGAATTCTAGCAAAACAGGTACTCCTAAAACGCACATATAGGAAGGGTATTATCGTTAACCCTCTGGAGTCTATGAATATGCCAGCACGTCAAATTCGATGTTTCTTAATGTTTCAATTAATATCTACGCGATGATACAACAGACATTCCCTGAATCTGTAGAGCTCTCCCTTTCCGTTGCATCTTTTGCAATCGTACGTGTCTCACATCCAGAGTTATGAGGCTGTAAAGACGGGTCAAGATGCTTATCTCTGCCACTCGTTGTGTCGAGATGGTGGATTCGTGTGTCTGTCCCCTGCCTCTCATCTGTAATTGTGTGAAATTGACCAATGAACACTTAGAAACTCGTCTTCTGCCTCTTTTATATATATAAAACACTTATATACTATATTAATCATACATTTCCCCTCTTCTGTGAAGCTAAGACTCTAGTAACCCATTTCAAGCATCAAAACAATTCCTCCACTGAGTAAAGGTATGTTTTCACAAGAAATATAAGGAATTTGACTGAGTGTCTCTATGCTATATGTTACATGGGGTCTCATAACAGAGAGAGTTGAGACTGTTTTGAACATTTTGATTTAAAACAGGTGGGTATTATTTCACACGCAAGTGCATTTGAAGGCAAATTTGCAAAGACAGTGAAAACCAAAAACATTTTCTAGCATTTATATGAAAATATACATATTTCTGAATATTTGCAATATCTTTATAATATTTTATCTTTTCCTTTTTAATAGATTTGCTAAAATTCTGTTTTCTCTTTCTCATTATGGGATACTAAAAATGCAAAATTACATATTTTAGTGCAATGCTGCAACATAAAAAAAAAAAAAAAAAAAATATATATATATATATATATATAAGAAGGTTGTTCACTAAGCACAACCCCTTCTCAGTCTCACACTGACAGTGCTTTTTGGGAAGTGATCATTTTGGTCTTCATGTCAGGCAAAGAGATCACTGATGATAGAACCCAGGCTGTATTAAAGAAACAAGTGAAGAGGTATATTACCACATAAATAAACTCTACATAATAGGCTACATTTATTCCAAATGTGGAAAGAAATGAGAAGCCTACATGACAAAAGACTCTGGCATTATGATTTGATTATGATTTATTTATTACTGTAAAAACATTTAAACATTTTTAACATTTTGTACACAATCCCTTTATTGACAAAGGCTTGAAAGTAATTGGACACTAGACTGATAAGCAATTTCATGGCCAGGTGTTGCCAGTTCCCTTGTTCTTCAAGGACAAATTAAGAAGACAAAATGTCTAGAGTTGATTTCAAGTGTTGAATTTGCATTTGGTAGCCATTTAATGTGTGTGTTACAATCAAGAGATGCTTTCCCGCATTTGAATATAGAGTTTTCCCCAAGATGCAAATTACTTGTGATGCTGAAGAACTGAAAGGTCAGATTAGACTGCTAGAAAATATCTCTTAAAAAAAGCCTGCCAAGTACTGGACCAAGATTCTTTGCACAGATGAAAGCAGGATTAACTTAGTAGTGGTAGTGGTCAAATATGGAGGAGGCACTGTTATGACGAGGGAATGTATGGCTGCCAGTAGAACTGGATCACTGGTGTTTACTGGTGATGTGACTGCTAATAGAAATAGCAAAATGAATTCTGAAGTGTACAGAGCTGTACCTTCTGCTCAGATTTAGTCAAATGCTGTAAAACGTAATATAGTGCTTCACAGTACAGATGGATAATAATCAAAAACCCATGAGCATCTTATTAATGCCAAAAAAATCATATGACCTCAGCCAACTGACAAAACTAAAGGCAGAAAGACCCACAAACACGCAGTAACTGAAGGTGGCTGCAATAAAGGCTTGGCTAGACAAAGGAAACTAGGCATTTGGTGGTGTACATGAGTTCCAGAATTCAAGCAGTCTGCAAAGGATCTGAACACAAATACCCAAAATATTTATAATTATGATTTTGATTATGATTTACATAGATGATCATGTTTGTCGTTATACTTATATGTGTAGTTTTGTTAGTTTTCCAATTACTTTTATGTTTTCTTTTGCTCCATTTCAAATTCACTGAGGTGGTGCATAGTACTAGTTACTAGTTTATGCAAGTACATGATATTTAGCACCACTGCTGATATCCATTATATACACTGTGTGCACATTTATTAGGCTTATTAGTATTATTTTTATTAGTCACCAACCACAGTGCTTTCCGTTAATTCAAAATTTAAAAAAACTTCAAACATGAGTGTTTAATAAAGTAAAAGTGAGGTTTTGGCTTTCTTAAAAGGGCACAGAGCTCCACTTTCAAGTCAAACGCCAGCAAGGTGGAGGTGTGGTATTGGTATGGGCTGGCATTATTACAGATGAGCTGGTTGGACCTTTACAGGTTAAAGATGGGCTCAAAATCAACTTCCAAGCCTACTACCAGTTTTTAGAAGACACTTTCTGTAAGCAGTGGTACAGGAAGCAGGCTGCATCTTTCAAAAAGACAATGATTTTTATGCAGGACAATGCTCCATCACATGCACCCAAGTACCCAAGAAAAACTCATGAACTTTTGAGCCCATCTTCAACCCGAAAAGGTCTAATCAGCACATCTTTAATAATACCAGACCATACCAGTACCACACCTCCACCTTGCTGGTGTCTGACTTGGAGTGGAGCTCTGTGCATGTTACTAATCCAGCCATGAACCCATTCATCTGGTCTGTCAAAAGTCTCTAATTACATCGGTCCATAAAACCTTTGAAAAATCTGTCTTCAGATATTTCCTGGACCAGTCTAGATGCTTCAGCTTATGTGTCTTGTTCAGTGGTGGTCAGGTTTCAGCCTTCCTTACCTTGGCCATGTCTCTGAGCACTGAACATCTTGTACTTCTTGGTACTCAAGGTAGATACAGTTCTGGAATATGACAGAACTGGAAGATAATGGGTTCCTGGTGGCTTCACGCTTGATTCTTTTAACAGTCTATTCAGGGATTTTTTTACACTAGATGTTGGAACATAGCCACAAGAGCATTTGTGGATAACAAATGCCTCATTAAATACAGTCTTGATAATAATTAGACATGATTAATCAAAATGACATAAGCTGATTTTATTCCACAGTGACCTAAAAAGTGTTACACAAAAACGATTGGAAACACACATGATTTAATCTTCAGTCACTCTTTTGGGGCAAAGAGGAGTTGAATGCTGGCAAAATGGAAATGCAGGTTTATGCATCCGAACACCCTGATTCATTCTGAAAGAAATATTCCTGACCTGAGTGCCCCCACAGTCTTGTTTAATTGTGCTGCCAGTCTTAAAGAAAGGTCAGTGGATTAGAACAATGGCAGAACGGTCACTAAACAAAATCAAGCCAAGTGGAGAAATTGGCCTTTAAAAGGGAGAGAGAAACAAAAGGGAAGCGATAGCATGAGACAGAGGGCCTGTGGATGGGAAGGTGGCCCTATATGCATGTGTGGATTTTAGAGCAAAATAAAGCAGGTACAGAGCACTATTCTTAGCTCATTAAAAAGAAAACCGGAAATGTGTCTTACAAATTAAAAGACAGCTTCTCTAAAAGGAATGAGAGGAAATCGAGCAATTAGTCATTCAACAGACAATCCCAACTAATCACTTCAATGCAAGCGGGACTTGAGTGAATTTTCTCTAAAACACTGCCCTCTAGCTGTGACTGGAGAGACAAACAGAAAAGTAGAGCAGTTTCTGCAACAGAGCATGACCTATCCAACACAGGTCACGGGTCCTCAGAGGTATTAATGTGCAGAGAAGAAAGTCAGTTTATTCATAGAAAGACTGAATGAAACTCTATTATAATAAACCTAAATGTGATGTTTCCTATTTTCTATGTATGAGGGGGCATTGTCTCGTTGCATGGCAACAAGTATTTCCATTAGGTGGCGGGAGGTGTTATGCAAGGCTATCTTGTAAGAATAACAAATGCTTTGTTACTGTAATAGATTTGAGAGACCTGCCCCAGAATACTGAAAAGTTACTACAGGAGCACTAATCCCAAAGCTGAATCAGTTCTTTGCACACACTTCAGCTTACACACACTGCAGTGCTGTTTCTGTAGATTACTTGGAAAAGGCCTTTACATTTAAACAAACTATATGCACCATATGCTATATGCAATACGCTCAGTCCACGTGTATGAGAGGATTGCTTATAGAATATAGGATATTCACAGCTTGTTTTTCTTCGCTGCAGATATTGCTTTCCCCCTTCGCTCTCTCTTTCTCTCTCTAATATATATATATATATATATATATATATATATATACAGTGGGGCAAAAAAAGGATTTAGTCACCCACTGATTGTGCAAGGATTTTTAAAGAATATATTTGTAAATTATGGTGGAAAATAAGTATTGTATCTGTATTGTATATGTATATTGTATTGTATTGTATTGTAGCTGGTATTTTGGCCCATTCCTCCATGCAGATCTCCTCTAGAGCAGTGATACAAGATATACCACACCACACCATAAGATTTTCACTGATCACATAGAGGAAGGTAGCATAGGGGAATGACTACATGCTGATGGTGAGTGTGGGGTCCAATATGCATATAGATGGTTCCAGGAGCCAATGGAAAAGGTGCACTGCCCAAACATAAGGCACACTCTAAAGGTCACCATATTTAATGGAAACAACTCAGCTAAATCAATTAACCCTTAAAGAGTCTAGGGCCCGCAGGTGGTCCGAATGTGTTATGACAAGCTTCTCTTAACAAACAAGTTTATACAGAAGCCAATGTACCTACTGACTAATACACCTTAGTGTGAAATAAGCCTTTCTGCATTAAGGGGTTAATAGACCTCAACTGAATAAATTAAATGAACTCAAATGATGCAAAAACAAACGTACGCAGTAGTAGTGTAGTTAGGTTTTACAGTATATTTAAAACTTCATGAACATAGGCTTTCTGGAAGAACACTGGTTTTAAGAGCAGAGAATATATGATTTTGAAAACAGGCCTTTTGTTTGAAACAAGCATTTCCGTGATTTGGCGTGTTTGTGCCAGATGTGAGCGAAGCTGAGCCTTCATTAGAAGATGCTAACTTTTGTAAAATATAGCATTTCCATTGAGTTTAGGACCAAAATTGCCTAACCACACAGTACCCATAAGTGCATTCAATGTGTCTGTTACTACTGTGTGCCTGCTTGCGTTGCTTCGCGTTTGAGCACAGGTGATTCCTCGTGTGAGTACACAGCTTGCGTGACCCTTTACGTGTGCCTAAGAATGTGACAGTCAGCACATGCAAACCAGCATGTCTGAGTGCATGTGGTGGCATGTGCTCCTGTGAGGATGTGGGCTGAGCTTTGGTGCGGCACCTGTCCTTACACAGAGGATGAGATGATTTAAAGGTGAGTTCAGTCTAAGGCCAATCAATTCAAACCCTAATGCAGGAGAATCTCAAGCAGTCCTCGCCATCATTACAGGATAATGAGTGTGAGCTAAGGGAGACTGTGAAACAATCTGGCTGATGATCTAAGTCTGTTCAATGGGCCCCAGCAATCAATGTAATGTAATCCTGCAGCACACCTTATGTTTCACAAGCATCCGAAGACCAAAGTATGTGCAAACAGGTCTGCGGTGCTTCTTTATAGCTGGGGAAGAAAGTGGACATGTTTAATCTGTAACGGTGGTTAATCAGAGCACATGGTTAAAGGAGCCTAAGCCAATTATCTGCTGTTGCACTCAGCTACACCCAAGGCCTTCAGACCAGACGTAATCAGTGCAGCAGTCCTGTCCAACTGGCATCTAAAAGTAGAAGGGGGGATAGTGGCCCATCCTGAAGGCTGCAGTTGACTTCCACATGCAGTTGAAGCGGACAGACAGAGAGAAGCGCTGGGCAGGCACCATAATCCCTTGTCAAAGGTAATTAAAGGCCTGTGGTGTCAGCCAGAGGCTTCTGAAAGGTGAAGGAGAGACAGTAGAAATCTCTCACTGTGGCAGAGGATCAACTGTAGAATAATTAAGACAGCTCCCAAGGAAGGTCTGGCAGTCTCTTCAACACACAGCATTAACCTTTAGTAATAACAAAAATATGAAGCAGCAACAGGGTCATGGGTGCCCAAAGCTCATAGATTGGCGTGGTGAGCAAAGGCTAGTCTGTCTGGTCTGATCCCACAGAAGAGCTTCTAAATCACTAAAGCTACTAACTGCTGAAAAACGCAACCCGATAAACCCTTTATGTAACTCTGTATGTAAGCTTACAGTTCATCAATATCACAATTTGCCTTACTATCATAGGCCCTAACCCTATGGCACTCAACATAATTTGGTAATAATATGGCTACATAATCGTTTCTTCTTCATGAATAATGACTGATTTATTAGATTACGGTTTAAGGGGTAATGTTGGTTATGTCTGTGGAGTTCATTCCTCTATGTGTCAGAGCTGTTTTTGTGGCACAAGGTGGACCTACACAAAAGTAGGCAGATGGCTGTAGCGTTATGGCTGGTCAGCGTGAATAAGTTAGTTGCCTGATGCTTTTGTGAAATGAGAAATGTGGCACAGTGGCATATGTTGGCTTTTTACTATGTAAGGAAATGTATTATATATATTTTACCATTGACATATTATATAAAATTATATAAAAAAGTCAAGTGCAGATTCAAGGCGGTAAACAATGAGTGTAGATCAAGGTACGTAATTAACCTCTTTAAATCCCAGCCTTAATGCATCCTAAGACTTAAGTGACTACAATGACCACAGTGCAAACAAACCAACTAGGACGTGTTTACACCCTATTTCACGCTGTGGATGGATCAATGGTCATTTATGGGATATTTAAAGGGTTAACTATGAATTTGTTATTTTTATTGTTATTACAGCAAAAAACTCTCAGCTCTTAAGGGTTACATCTACCTGATACTCTAAGGGGAATAAATGCAGTGGCTCCTGAGCTGTGCATTGCAAGCAGTGGAGTTAGTAGAGAAAGTGGCTGTGCACAACCAACCTGGACCTCATTAGCTCTTTAGCCCTTGTTCTCGCTTTAACCTGTCTATCAGCTGCCAGAGAGTTATCTCGTCCTGGAAATGCCCTCTAAGTCCCATGTCTGCTCTACACAGGAGCTCTTAATACTCTCTAGCTAAACACTTTTCACTTGCGCTCCCTCTCTCACCCTCTCTCTCTCTCTCTCAGGCCAGCTTGGCAGGCAGAGGAAATCCGTCACATTTGTTGCCGTGGCTCAGCCGCCATCCCAAGCTCCGCAGAGTCCAGACATCTAACCCCAAACAGCAGAGACATGAGGCCAGGGATGAAGGAGGCCGCTATAGGGATGGGCTGCCCGATGGCCTGAGTTATACAAACCAAGAGCTACGTGGACAAAAAAAGGTGAGGAAAACAGCAGGAGAAAGAACACCAGTGTAGTTTTTGTTAATAGCTTGTTTAGCTAGTGGCTGAGTATGAATACGTGTAGCTTGTCGGCTGTTTGTGTCCTTGAGTCCTTTGTTTCACAGAACACTAGTTGCTTTCTGTTTGTGCATAAAACCGTTGGAGCATAGCGTCTAGAGGTCAGTCTCAGAGAGAGCAACGGCTGGGCATGGGGCTGCAGTGCTCTGCTGTGCGTCGTTAAATGGGTTCAACAGAGAGAGAGTCTTTCTGCCCAAGGTGTCTGAAGGAGAAAGACGGATCAGACCAGTCATGACATCATATTCTGTGATTCACAGACTGGGCTGCAGTCTGGCCAAAACACTGCGGCCAAATAGGTTTTTGTGTAGTTCATTCATTTGCATTTGGTGTTCCTAAATACTTGACTGTTTCTAAATACAATATGATTCAATCATATTTGCAATTCAAATCTTGTATGATATTGAAATCAACATCCTTGCTCATATTTAGCGCAGATAGTAACTTACTTTGTGCTTGTGCGACCTTATGTTGTGAACACTTCTGTAAACACTTTAAATGCATCTCACCAATTGTCTCAAAATTGTCCCATATTCAGAGTGGTCTACTAAGTTTAAGGGGCTTGCTTTTGCAAAGACAGAGTCATTAAGGCTTCCTATATAAGCAGACCATGATTTGCTCCATAGGCCATTTCAATACCGCTGTGTGCAAAACCATAAATCAGCACTAAATAACACCCTAAAGGTTTCAATTTTCTGACTGGAATAAGACATTGCAACAGAGTATGAAACAGCCAAATCTTCTGTTTACACTTGTGTAAGAGCGTTAATTCCATCAAGCAGCCCCCACACCCACATACTACGCACTAAATGTATAAGTGCCAAGGCAGGGTGACGTAGTAGGCAAGAATATGAAATCATATCCTCACTCTGGTAATCTTATAATCTTAGATGTGGCACAGACCTACTTCCTGTCTCACTAATCCTTGCAGAGCTTGGAGTCCATAGCCAGCAGCTATTCCAGTAATCTCATAGTAAATCTTATCGATGTGGCTGCCACTATCAGCTGTCTGCAGAACCAGAATAGTTCTTGACTCTAACAATAGAGTGAAAAAGTTTCCAAGGCTTCCTAAAATTCTCCCCATTCCTCTTACGACAACTGACTTTTTTTTTCTTAGGAGTTTATAGTCTTCTGGAAGGTTAAGGTTAAATTCACATGCATGGTTCTTTCCTGGTAAAGAGTGTGTTTCCTCTTCGCTTTCCAGTCCCAAATTCGTTGGTCAGTCAGCTGCCTTCCTGAACTTGACACTCACCAGCTTTCTGAAGTGTTTACTTGCAAAGACCAAGGCGAGGTTTCTCTCAGATTCTCTCAGATTTTCCTCAGATCAGTGTCAGTCGCAGGGCTTTAACAATAAAAAGTCCAAAAGCCTAAACAGGGTTTCCATTCATCAACTTGAGTCAATATCTCAGGCAGCAGGAAAAAGGTGGTGTGCACCACCTGGTGGTAAATAATTATTACTACACACATACACTAGAACATAGCCAATCCTAGAGAGAGTGAAATTAACAGAAATATCAACATACCAAAACGAGTTGGGCTAACGCAAGTCACAAGAACAGCCTCAATGCACCTTGACATAGTCAACTGCTGTTTTTATGATGTTGGAAAGCACTGCCGTCCCAAAATCACTCATAGGTGTTCAACTTGGTTGAGATCTGATTACTGAGAAGAGCAGGCATATCATTTAGAACATTTTCTTGAGGGTTAACAGTGATTATCACTGCCTCTACATCTCTTAAGACCAGAGCCTGTGGGCTGTGGAGCACAGAATGTGGGGAGAGGGGGTTTATGCATTTCAGCCCTACTATGACATCCCTCTCCATGTAGCTATGAACGGTATGTTCTTGTTGATCACATCATGTATTGATGCTGAAGAACAGTGGCTCTACAGTTTTTCCTTAGATATCACACTAGTGCATGACCACGATCACCAAATATATGCTTTCAATTGCAATGTCCAACCTTTTAAATGATGTGTTTAAAAAAATAATTTAAGATAAGATAATCCTTTATTAGTCCTCGGAAGTAGGTCTGATGGATTAATTTATTATATTATTAATTATTAATATTCATGTCTTTTTACTCAGAGTTTCTATTGGAATACCAAACCATTAAATAATCTTTGTGAATTGATTTCCTGCAAGGACTTTTAAAGCAGGTCTTTTCCTTTTGCCAACAGGATCTAAAATCAGTGTCAACTAGGCCTGCTTTGAAATGTGATACATGCCGCAGAGCATGGTTGGATGTTAATTGTACATGTAGAACACCTGTACTGAAGCGTTCTCACTGTGTCTTCACTCATTTATTTAAGATTTTACTTTTATTTTTCAACCATCTATACTTCATTAAACCATGCACTAAACACAATGGCTAGGGTTTAGAATTGTGAGTCTGAATCAAGCATTACAGTGGTGGCGAAGTGTGTGCTGGTATGTTTGAAATGGGATAACTTAAAGCAGCCCTGTCAAAGTGATAGTTTTAGAGCAACTAAACACTACTATGAGGGCTGAAGACCAAAAAGCAAAGCAAATACTCTAAAATAAAGAGTTAAAGTGATTCAGAGAGTACATACACGGCACCTCTGCTCAATTTTCCTGGTTTTGTTAATAGTCAAGAAAATGTGAACTGGTCTCCAAAGGGGCAAAACGGAAACTTTTGAAACGAGAAAAGAAAATTATTTCTGGTTTTGTACAACTTTAGAGTGAAAAAAGGAAAGGAGCATCAAGCAAAAGGTTGGGCAGATCAAGACATTTAAGCTCTTAGATACTTTTACCAAGGTCTCAGACCTTAATTAGCTTGTTAGCCTATGGCTTGTTCACAGTCATCGTTAGAAAAGGTCAGGCGATGCAAATCTCCAAGCTTTATTAATACCTTGACTCCTAGTTTGACTGCAAAAGACCATCCAACAGATTTAGCAGACTAGGGAGTGGCTGTGCACTATTAAACTATGCAGCAACACCTGCACCAAAGACCTTCATGAAAGAATGAAAATCATTATGGTGTCCTCACCACACAAGTGGCATCTAAACAAGTATGTGGACTGATTAAAATAAAACTCTTTGGTCACAATGAATGAAGGTATGTATGGAGAAAAAGGGAGGAGAATTTCATAAAAACACATTTTTAACTGTTAAGCATGGGGGTGAATCAATCAAGCTCATTTCTATGGATGACCTTAAGAGGCACAAGGTTTTGAAGGTCAATCTCCTGACCATAACATCATTAAAAATCTGCGGACAGACCTCAAAGAGCAGACTTCTAAAGACTCCCCAAAGATATCACAGAAATAAAAGCATTTTACAAGAAAGAATGAGTGAAAATCTCAAACACTGAAGAAAAAAAAAGTATCTTGCATTAAAATGTTAAAGAAAATGTCACCTTTATACTTTTTGGCAATGAGGTCATATTTTACTCACTTGGCTATTTACAGTAACCAAGGGTTTTGACCAGAGTTGCCCAAAGTATAAGTTTTGACTAAATCAGAGAACTGATACTAAGTCTGTCACTTGACTTGTTGAACTTACTATGAATTGCCCTGTTTCTTTTACAGCTGGGACACGGAGCAAAGCAAAGGCAAGCTGTTCCACCATGCTGGTGCCGTGGAGGGCACTCTTCTATCAGATGGTGCTGAACGCATCATATGACATTGTAAAAGGTATGCAGTCTTTCTGTGACGACAGAACGTTTTTTAAAATACTAAAATCACTGAAATTATCAAGCAAATTCATAACCTACTTAAACAGCAAGCACACAGTTACAGTAGTGTTTGTTTTGTACTTAAAGTTGCCTGGACACCTCTGGTAAACACATTTTGTATACTTTGTTGATTTTTTAATTGAGAAGAAGTAAACAAAGCCTCTGCTGCAATTTATTTTAAAGAATAAAACTGTTCTGTTGTAGCAGCCAGTCATCTATCATCTTTCAGAATTTGCTGATATTAAGTGGAATCCATTGAAAATGTTTCCTGTGACACTGGCTGTCACACAATACCAAAGCATAACAGAACAGTTGGCCAGGGGTTCTTTTCATCAAATGTTTCCCTTTTTTGTCTTCAAATACACCTAAAAGTTAAATGAAAGCTTCATCAGTTCACAGTCGTTATTTCCAAATAGCTCTATCTTATGTAGATGTTGTTTTGCCACTTCAGACTTTTTTCTTTTGAGGTGATATCCCAGTGATATCCCAGTTACTTACGTTTCCTTTTGATGCAGATCATGTTTGTGCAGGCAACACTGCACAGTAGAACAGTGCACCGCCACTAACCCTTCCGGCAGATCATTTGCCATGATACTGGTGTTTGCCAAAACCTGCCAAGCCAGTCCAATCAAGTCAGTTACATTTCCTAACAATCTTAATTAGATTCTGAGACTAAGGGATTCCAAACGTTTGCACATGCCACAATTACTATTCCATTTTATATCAAATATAAATTATTTGTGCATATGTTTTTTTCCAAACAAGTGTATGTAAGGGCAGGTAAATCTAAGTTTTCCTTCTAATTAAGTTTATCTGGCTCCTCAGGGCCCTAAGTGTAAATGTACAAAGTATGTCCTATGGAGATCTTCCCAAAGTGTAATAAATGTCTGCTGTATTTCATAAGTACTGCTGTTCTCTCAATGTGGAATGGGCAGCCATAAAAGTGGGCCAGGTTTGTGTCAGCAAGGCTAAGGCTAGCATAGCAGGGGAGCAGCTGCCATACGTGCCCCATCATTGCTCACACCGTGTGTGTTTACAGTGTGTTTCTATTTTGTGTATGACTGGATGGTTAACAATGTAATGTCATTTGTTTACAGCCAGTTTATGCCTTGGTGGTCATGACATTTTTGCAACAGTCAAAGAGAACAGTCCCATGGGGGAATTCATCGCAAACATCACCATTGTTGGAGAACCAGGGGCCAATAGTATTCGCCTGTGCCTCACCGGAGAGAATGCTGGTTGGTTCTACCTTGAGGGTAGAACAATTAGATTAAACACATCATTTTCAAGGGGTTTGGACCGAGAGGTAAGCAAATTAATGGGACTGTAGATTACAGAATAACCACATATAAAACCACATATAGAATAAATCACAATCATAGTAAACAGTCCATCTGTCAAATGCTTATTAGTATATGTTGTCTTTTAAAAACTTTGCAATCTACAGCTGTTATATGCTTACCCCAGTAGAATTGGCATTAGAGACCACTTCCTTTCAAAATGCCCATTAAACACTTATCAGCTCATTTCAGCTTAAACTTATCATGAATGGCATTTGATTAAATAATGTTAATTTTGGTGGGTTGTTATTCATTTTGTGATCCATCAACAGGTCCAGGGGTCAATTTTGCTGGCATCCTTAACGTGTTATGAGGAGGACACAAAACAGGTAGAGTGAACTGGGATCTTTCTATCCTAAAGAACTATCATATGATAAGAAATGTGACATGCCTCACGTGGAACACACCAAAACATGGATTTCTCCTTTTTTACAGAATGAATACAGAGTCATGGTCGAGATCTTGAATGAAAATGACAACATGCCACATTTTCTTGAGAAGACTATTCAGCCACGGTCTATTAGTGAGGTAAGGTATGAGAGTATGACCATACAGAAATAGCTATATAACTGTTGATTAAGAAGCATAATGTTTTGGCTTGTTTTCACAGTTGACAGCAGTGAACTCCGTGGTGTTTTCAGTTAAAGCCAAAGACGCAGATGGTGACACAATCACATACGTCATTGATAAGTTGTCTGTAAGTTTCGTTTAAAGAAGCTCTGCACTCCAGAACATACTTTGTAAATGATAACCCCTCTTACAAGGCTACATTTGTGTCGGATTAGCATATTTGACATTTTCTCATTACGAACTGCCTATTTCCAGAAAGAAGCAAATCACATGTATATAGCACTATGTATAATCTCACTTTTGTACATCATAAATAACCCTGAATAAATTATTCAGGTTCAATATAGTAAATAATGCTAATGCTAGGTTTACACTGTGGCAACAAAAACCTTATGGCATAACAGACCTTATAGAACATGCCTGCACTTTTAGCAGTTTGCTAAAACAGATAATAATGATTTAAAGAGGCATTCTGGTGTAGAACTAGCATTTATTGTCGCTGGTCATGTTACGTAGCATTTACCACAGCAGCCGCATCCCTCAGCCTCATCAGTTTGGAACAACTCTTGATTTTGTGTCCTTTCTTTGTTTTTACCCATCAGTGTGAATCATACCCTACCCCGACAGTGCTAAAGAAATCCCAACTGCTAAATTAGCCACAGACGAAAAGGCTTTAAGGAATTAATGCAACGATAATTGACTTATTATAGTCATTATATTATCCTTAGCTATCTGGCTTGCTTCTGCATTAGTCAACCAGCAGAAAAGAAGTATTTAAAATAAGCTTCTTAAAGCTTCTACAAGTATACAGCAGTAGTTTCTGATAGTCGCAGTGTTTTAACAAAAGTAACTTCAAGATATGTCATAAGAAAGGCACTTTTCTTCTTTTGTTTTAAGAGATGTAAACATAAACATCTTGTAACATAAATCCCACCTAGTCTCTGTCTCTCTCTTTCACAGCCTGATTCCAGCTATTTCAGAATTGACCTTCCCAATAGCGGAATTATCATCTTAAACAAACCACTAGACTTTGAAACTAAAACCCAGCTCCAGGTGGACATATACGCTGTGGTAAGGTCTAAACACTGCTTTTAGTTTTTAAACAAGTAATAAACAAGAAAAAAATAAAAGCAGCTTTATCTCAGTGTGAAATGCTATACTTGCTTATGATCTGCATTTTCCAGGAAATGAACACCATTGAGAAGTACAACACGACAGCCACAGTAAGAGTGAGCGTGCTGGATGGAGATGATCAATATCCTCAGTTTCTGCCCTGTTCTCCAATTTCAGAACATACCATATGCACCAACCCTTTGTATGTTGCTAACATCTCAGAGGAACAGGAGGTAGTGTATGGTTTCAAGTGAACTCTTCACCACTTTTTTTTTTGTATTTTGTCATGGCATGCAGCACTCTTTGCAGCACATACACTACACTACACCCACAATCCATCATTTCCACATGTGCTTGCTGAACATCTCCTTCCAGAACCATGGGCATTTATGCCATAACAGCCACTGCTCTTCTGAGAAAGCTTTCAACAAGGTTTTTAGAACATGGCCGCAGAGATTCACTTCCAGACGGCAAAAAGCAGGCGATAAGGCTTGGTTTGCAGTTGGCATTTCAGTTAATCCTGAAGGTGTCTGATGGGGTTGAGGTCAGGGCTCTGTGCAGGCACGTTGTGAATAAAATATATCATTGGAATGTCATCATATGCTGTATCTTGAAGATTTATGCATATTAACACTGGCACTATGCATTTGGGCAGGAAGCATACCCCTGTTTGTGTTTAAGAATTTTTAGTTAATGTTTGATTTTCTGATAAAGTTCATATAACCTGCCTCATCCCATTCATCAATCAAGTACAAATTATGTAAACAACACTTGAGCATATGCATTAGCTGTTAACTGTCTGGAAGGAGTTTATTGGTTGATTTCACGGTCATTTGTTCCCTCAGTAGACTTTCTAAAATTTTGTCTTGGGACACTGATGCTGTTCCAACTTAACATTTAGATGTTTTCTGCTTAGATCATGGTCCTTGATGTTTTTACTGTATTGTGGAGCATTGACTCATGTTTCTATGTAGAATATCGTTACTGTTGGAAACTGTTTTGGTTTTTGGTTTTGCTTCTCTAATTGGAATCTGGAAGCTGTTCTTTACATTGTTTTAAAATCATACAATGAATGGACCAATTAAAATGCAATACAATTATATGGTATTATGGTAAACACAATATTTAAAGACATTTTTACAAGACACATATATAACGATACATGTAATCACAGTCTAAATACATCAGCATCAACAGATTCTTAAAAACTACTGTTCAGATACTCTCCTGTACTGAGGACAATGATTTTTATTCAATATCTGTTACACTTCATCTAATAAACCAGTCTAATTACACTGTTAGTAATGAAACATGCAGTTGATCAGTGTTCTTTAAGCACTAACAATGCCTAGAAGGGAATACTGTGTATCACGATAACAAGATTTATCACAATACGATAAAGAATTGTCACATCGCCCAGCCCTACTGTGTGGTTCATTTTATTTGAGTCCAAATGCTTTTGGCCATGTAGTACATGAGTGGAGCTTCAAACACTCTATATGAAAACAATGCAGTGAGTGTAAAGTGTATTACCACATAGAACAACAATACAGTAGAACTGTAATACTATTTAACTGAACTCATGAGATTAAATACTGCTGCTGCTCTCATAAAGATAAAGACTGAAGCACCATTAAATGGCATGTTCTTTGCGTTGCAGAACTCTGTACTGCATTTCTCCCCTGGCCCCATTCATGCTGAGGACGGGGACAAAGACATACTGACGCCCTTGACCTACACTATCCTGTCAGGTATCTGAAGCTCCCACTGCATGTAGGGCTGCACAGAATACAATGCTAGTTAGTCAGTATAATTTATTGGCCTTTGCAATAAATTCATAAGGCTGTAATATTGCAAATGAGCCCTCTAATCTATCATAATGTTTTGGGTTTTTTTTTTTAACATCGTGATTTCACAGCTTTAATGTACATTATCCTGTACAATAAACAAATTAGCTCATGTAGGTTAACACAGTGGTTTAATACTGATATCAAAAATATATTAAATAAGCCAGGTTTAAGGGTCTAGGGGTACGATTTTAAGATTGGTTTTATAGTTATTGCATGGATCATGCAGAATCCGCGAACACACTCACCTTCATGCAGATCTATTCAGCCTTCTGTCATATGTGCATCATACATCCCCTTTTCTTTCCCTAATTTTGGTTTGATTGCAAATATTATAGTATGAACACAGAAGGCTGTAATATGCAAATGACCCCTAATCTGTCACAACAGTTTTTTTATGTCAGTTTTACACCAATCCAATATGTATCTGATGGTTTTGATTAATCAAGGTTTTGACACAATCCTGTCACAATCCTGTTTAGATGCTAAGCACCTCTTGAACCTGGCTTGTATTTCACTCACTAACACTGTAACACTAGCACTGTACTCCACAAAGGGCCATGATAAGTGCTAAAATAGCTTTTGGTGATCTGCATCAATGGCACTGATAGCAATATGTAGCAATATATTTGAAATACTAGCAGTTTGTCTGCATGTGTTCTTCTTGATCAATACAGAATGTGCAGAACTGGGTTAAAATGAACTTTACTCACTTAAATAAATGGGCTACAGGTGATGACAATGGCAGATTTACCATCAACCGTGAAACTGGTGAAATTACCCTGAGACGACGAGTAGAAAACAGACTGATGACTTCCTCTTTCAAGATTCTTATCATGGTATGGGCACAATGAATGGGCAGAACCTCAACAATGCACCAATGTTATGTCACATGTTCACTGAATCAATCACTGAATGAATCAGTTAGTTAAAATATTCAACTGTTCAGAATCCCTTAGCACCGCAGTGGGCATTTTGCGTTGCATTTTTTCTTTTCACATCTTCTCCTAATTATTATTCCACAAAGCATGTGGGCAGTCAAGTCATTGGCCTCATTTCCGTGTAGTCATTCTAATTTGATCAAATTACTCTTAGGGTGTGTTTATGATTGTCAGCTTTGGTTCAATTAAAACAAATCCCAGTGTGATTGCTCTGTTTCAAACTCTGGTCTTAAGCAGGTGGGTTTCAGTCCGTTTCTAAATAAACTCTGGTGAAGTATGAATACAATACCAAACAAAGGCTTCTAAACGAACCAAACACAGGGCAAGATGTCACACGATGGTTGTGTTACAGATGGGTTTCTGTGCAACATCATCCCTAACAACTTCATCAGCCACAGAGAAGATGGATGAAAATTTTTAATATTCCAAGGGAATGACCTCCCTTTGCTAAAAATCGTAAAAGATGAAAAACTAAACAGAAAAACATGAAAAACAAACAAACAGATCCAACTACAGAAAACCCTTCTGTAGTTGTTCTTGCAGCTAGAGTTGTGCAGGGGTGCATCTCCCACATTTCTGTACTTTAACTTCTTCTTTCTGACGCTTCCGTTTAGCAGGGCTGTGTCCCAAACCACACACTAACCCCATTTCACAGCGTTTCAAAATTAGTCACAATTAGAATAACAGTTATTAGTGTAGCTGCCTCAGTGAAGACATGTGCAAGTCAGGATGCAGCCACTGTAACCTCAAATGTTATAGCTGTAATGTTCGTCGTTCTGTACAATAAACAAATGAACATATGTACATTCACACAAAGGTGGTTTAATACTGATATCAAGACCATGTGATTAAAGAAGCCAGGTTTAAGGGTCCAGGGGTTAGACCACGCAGAACCCTTAAGCACACCTACATTCTTTCGCCCTTTAATTGTGGTTTGATTGCAAATATGTCAGCATGAACGCAAACCAAAACAAGACTAAATTGTAACAATAGTGGGTTTTCTTGCTTCTTCCAGACCAAGGGAACCAATCTATAAGTATAAACACACCCTTAAGAACTTAAGAAGACCTAAATAAATCACTTGACCAATAAGACACTGTATATTCAATAGTAACAATACATGTTAGTTGACAACAAAGTAGTATACAGATTATGACAGAAATTTGCAACAGAATATATACATATGTCATTTTGCTATATAATAATTGGCTTACTGTTTTATACTCCTGACAGGCTTCCCAAGTGAATGATCCTAAGAAGTACACAGTGACCACTGCGCAGGTGCGCGTGGTGGCAGAGAACCGCTTTCCTCCTTACTTCAACAAGACTACATACAAGGGGTTCATTATTGAGAACTCCAGCCCTGCTACATTAGTCTCCACTTACGGGAACGAGATCCTCATCATTCAAGCCACAGACAGAGACTTCAGAGATGTACAGTGCTTTCATGGAGATACATGTAGATTACTGTTAATGTAATGGTAAAAATAGATCAATCATTTAATTCATCATAATAAGATGAATTAAAGGAAGCTAGCCCTAGACTGTTCTAATGTGGTTATTGCATACATGTTTCTCTGCATGAGCCACTTCTTGTGCAACCTTCTTCAGGGAATCAACCCAAAAATCACCTATGCTCTTCACCCTGTGGCCACCAGCACCAAGCTGTACCATATCACCGAGGATGGTATCCTAATCGCAAAGGCCACTCACCTCAGCGCGTTTGACAGACATATCCTCGAGGTGAGGTTTTATATAAAGCATTTAAATGTGGAAAGTCTACAGAGACTGTCTACATACAGTATACTCAGAAAGCTTGAAGTGAACACATGGATCTGAAAGGGGAGATGCTTTGTATGCTCACTGCTACAGTAGTGACTGGTGTTGTATTTGCAGGTGGTAGCAACGGACCAAGAGTCAGGAGACATTGCCAATGCCACTGTGGATATTGAAGTTTTACAGAAGGGACAAGCAGGTAACCAGTGTGACAGAAACATCCTTTGAATACCAGTATATCAGTACTCAGCACTTATGGCAGCAGTGTCATAAAAATCACATTATTGATGTCTGGTTGACTTGACTGATTCAATCTCTTTGGCTAATCTGCGGTTCAAGTCCAGTCCTTAACCTGTAGTTAAATTCAGTAACTACAGGGACTGTATAAACTGGAGGGGTTTTGCTCTGGTAATAGAAGTTTGTAATAATACTTTCAAGACATCCGTGGTTTAAGGGGTTATGGTTCAGGTTTGATTTCCTTGTTTAAAGATAACCCTTAAACCAGGCCTTAAACTGAGGCTTCTAAGTAGTGAGATCACCAAACTGTCTTGGACCAGCCCTCCAGCCCTCCAGGACCAGAATTAAAGACCTTAAAGAGTCTAAAATTGATTAAATGCACCTCCTTATGCTCCAAAAGCTCAAGTCTCTTGGTACATTAAAGCTCAACACGACATTTTATCGCCACCTATTTTGTTTCATTGAAATGCTCAAATAGTTCCGAGAAGTCCCTTTGGAGAGGAGCGCCTATTTGGAGACGTGAATGTGGGCATAGCCGGAGGCCTGGCTGCTGTGCTGCTGCTGCTGGCAATATCAGCACTCTGTCTGCTGCTTAGATTGCTCAGGAGATGGAGACACAGGCAGGACCCTGTAGACAGAGGGTCTGTGGCACTGGGCAAGCACCCCAATGTGGTAAGAAGTGCATTAGTATGTTGTAGCTTGTAGTCTTTTTTAATGGGAGAGAGGAGCTCCATCAGTGAGGAAAGTCTTAACCACCTTGGACTCATTTATGTGTCTCGCCAGTTACATAACAGCATCCTAACACTTATTATCATAAAGATTTATTTAGTAACTTCTTTGCATTATTTAGTATTAATGTAAAATGAAGTGAATACAACAAAAATACCAACAGAATGTCTGTCAAAACAAAACTGCACAACCATTTGCAGTTTTGATTGTTTACATAGCAGTCCATAGGTTACACATCCAGTAGCATGTGTAAGAAACAAACAGTACTACATGTAATACATACAGTCACTGTCACACAGACATCTTCCCAAAACAGCTAATTTATATAAGAAGGAAAAAATCATAACTTTCTATAGAAGTCAAGTTAAAAAGACTTTATTCCAAATTTTTTTAAAGCATTTCTATTGGTCCATTTATCATGTAATTCTGATACAACATACAGAACAACTGACAAATTAACATTATGTTAAAAGGAGAAAAATGCCAAAAATGGAGACGCAAAGTTTTTTTATGTGACAGTGACAAAAAATAAATGAATAAAAATATACTTAAAAATATCATATATGTATCATATAATAATGTATGGTCATAATGTTTAATGTTGTGGCATGGTTATCAGAATGTTATGTAGCAAGGTTCAAGTAAAGTGTTAAAGTGACCTCAAATATTTTAATTAGCGTGTGCTGGTGTGCAAGGCATGAGTCCACTTAGAATTGATCTGACCTTCCAAAGTTACATTCAGTCTAGATGTAAAATGAAACGGCAAATAATAGGCCAGAGCACCAAAGTAATAAATATCAAATCACTTGTACAGAGATATAATCCAGGCAGGAAAGCTAATAGAGGGACTAAATTTGATGGTATGATGACAGACAAATTATAATGCGCAGAATGTCAGAGCCTGCTGAGACAGCCCTCTCCCCTTGTCACCCTGTCCTAATCCGTCCCTTATTAATGCCACTCATGTCGAGTTTAAAGGTGTCCCAGCAGGTAAGTGAAATAAGATCACTTGTCATGTATACTGGAGTGACAGTGTGCTTCATGAAAGTGAAAGTGAGCTGATACGGGTTACTGTACAGAGAACAGCTTTAATGAGGATCTCAAAGTAACAGCTTCACTATTGAGAAATGTGTAAAAAAAAAAAAAGAAAAAAAAAGACAACTCAATAACCTGGCTAAAGCTGCTCAGTATGCTCGGCCGTACTTGGTCGTACTGTCTTTGGTGTCAGCTTGTGTGTCCCATTGTACATTAGGACTGGTGTCATACTGCTTAGACTGTGTATTGTGTGCAGTAGGAAACTCTTGTCTGTAGTGGAACTGTGACTTTAATAGATGGCAGACAGTGTGAATAGCCTCACATTCAATATTAAGGTCCAATTGTGATATTGTATATGGTAAACGGTTGCAAACCTTCACAAAATCTACTCCAAATTCAACACAAAATACCACTTTTAATTACCACTGCATTTTTAGAATTTTTCAACCCATTCATGACAACCTCTTTAGTGCCATTCTGCTGTTATGACCTGCTGGAAACGTGATGCATAGCCAGACACCAGCTTCTGGCTCTCTTTCTGTATCTTTTTCGTTGGTTGTGTAAGGCAATGATCTCTTCTCTTAACATGCAATCAAACATTACAGTTACAAACCTGAGCCAGTCCAGGTATTTGATGTGTTTTATCACAACCACAACTTATGCAACTAATGAAAGCCTTGATTTGCTACCTGATTTGTAAATGTGCTCTTATGAGAGATTCTATTAATGAATAATTCTGAGACTGTAGTAGTTCATTAAAAGTGTCATTTAATTGAATTTAGTTGAATTTGGAGAAAGCACTTGTTATATTAGTTGTGTTGAACTAGTAAAGTGTTCTTGTTTGATTGGTTTAATGGAAACAGCTGACTGTTTGTAAATGTAGCTAATAAACCTAATTTGCAATGACAGCTGAATAATTATGACCTGTACATTTATATAGCAGTCTGGGCTGAAATACTTCAATAATGCAGGCTCAACATTTCTAGGCTGAAATATAGATATTTACACTACTGTTCAGACATTAGGGGAACTGGTAACAGTTTAAACATTGATTACAGATAAATATATAATATATACTCATTCTGTGTGAAGCCACAGGTCTAAAATGCATTGTAAGAAACTGGGATCCTGAAAAATATGAAAAAAAGGAAAATGAGCTGTGTCCAGAATGACGATGAGAGCTAAAAGGACTAAGAAAGCTGAATAACACCAAGAAAAAAGTTATGATGAAATCACCTTGTTGTTCAATTTATGTTGTTAATTTATATAGCTTTAATAAGTTATATTTAGATTATTGATTCAAAGAAAAACAATCATTAATATTACAAGTAATTACCAACTTACAATATAATACAATCTTAATTTTAATACAATATAACATCACAAAGTGGGCTGTGCTTGCAGCTTTATTTTTATGTACTAATAAATTGTATACACACATTCTGAACATTTAGCAGTGAGCAGTGACTTTTATAATGTGAGCCCTTTAAAAGTTGATGTTGAACATTAAAGCTTGGCAATGAATGTTTATAGGTCGCTTTGGATAAGAGTGTGCTACGTGCCATGAATGTAAATGTGAATGCCTATGTGACCGTTTTGTAAGCAGCAGTGGACTTCAGTTCTGCACCGGACATGCCAAGTGCAATAAAGAGTAGCCTCTTACGAGTTTGTTGGGGGAGACGCTAAATGCCCTCTCTCCGTGATCAACAGGTCAAATCGGGACGGCCCGTGACTCTTTTAGAGGAAGCTGCCTACCATAACGAGGCTTTCACGGACCATGAGGCCTCCAACTCCAGCGGCTTGACTGGAAAGCCAGGATTATACATGAAAAGGGGTGAAATGCCCCTCTTCCCTGGCCAGGCATACGGCAGCAGAGGGGCAAACAGATCCATGCCCCTCTCAGACATGCTGCCTATACTGAGGCCTCCCGAGCCCCTGCTCAAAATGGGCTTGTCGTCTGTCATGTCAAACGGAAGAACACCAGAGGCGCCGGCCTATTTTGCAGATCAGATGGCAAATAAGGTGAAAGAGAGCCTGCTGGGAGAGCATAATCGAGTGAAGACCAGGGCAGATATTCTGATGACCACCTCACAGCAGGCTGTTTTTAGCACTGCAGCAGAGGTGGCAAGTGCAGAAAACACTCAGGAGATATTAAATATGATGTGGAAGGCAGGAGATAGCTGTGAGCCAAAAATCTCAAGTGGAACAAAAGAGAAATACACACAAACAGTGGCAGACAGATCGAGTCATCGAGGGGACACTGGGGTGGATGTTCTGATGCCCACTTCACAACAGGCCACTTTTAACACTCTACTGGAGAGGACTCAGGAGAGACAAGACACAGAGAATGTGGGTACCAGTTGTACGGGACAAAGAGGAGACTGCAGACTCAGTCGTGAGGAAGATGATGGCAGCAAAGAAAACCAACACATGTCTATGCACTCTGTGTTTTGTGTCCGTGATGATTCTGGCACCATAACTGATGAAGAACAGATTCACAAGGGCAACAGCCTACCCAGGCTTATAATAGACTTAAAGGATTCAAAGGATCTGCAAAAAGAGGAGTCATCAGAATGGAGTGAACAGAAAACAAGGACATCAAATGAAGCTCCTTCAGATAGACTGATTTCTAGTCCTTCAATGCATGGACTTTTATACTTTGTGGAGGACCCACATGAGTTGTAACTTTTTAAAAGACATTTAAAAAATGCTTCCTCACAATAACAGAGAACCTACAGGTCCTGCTTATCTGGAGAAACCTTTTTCGGAAAAGACCTCTTTTGTGTCCTGAGAAATGTTCGTATTGTACACACTTCAAGTTTAGCGCTGCACTTGTATTACACTCTTACAAATCAAAGGGGCTACAAAAGGTTCTTTTAGCGATGCCGTAGAAGAACCACTATTAGTGATAGTAAACCCTAAAACTTGGGTGAGATGCTAATACACAATAAGAAACAGCAGTGAAATCGTGAAATCGCTCATTTTTAGTAACAGGTTCTATAATCAGACTAAATTCTAAACCTATCTACTTAGTTTGAAGCAACATTTTAAATGACTGCTTTAAACTCTATAGTGTTTAATATCTTACAGTTCAGTCTGACTGACCTACCTGACCGTTTAGCCCCCAGCTCCTTTACAACTCTGCAGTCTAATCACTTAGTGTGTGCGCAATAGCATTAGCCTCTTCTTCGGTTCTGAATACGCTGTTCAGGGCTGGTTTAGAACCAAAGAAAGGAGCATGGTTGTCTTGCTGGTAGAGCAGAGCATTCCACAATAGTTTGGTCTTACCAGGTGGAATTTAAGAGTTAAGGCAGGATGGGAGGAACATTATCTCCTCAAATGGATACAAAGGAATCAAATATTTTTGTCTTTGCACAACTACAACTACACAAATGGACAAGCGTTCTATGGACGGGTGAAGCATTTAAATTCTCTTCTTCTGACAGATTAACTAACTGGCTCTTTAGCTGCTGCTCTGGGAGCCATTTGTTGTTGCTGTGTCACGTTTACAGCAAGGCTCTGAGCTCACTAAGCTAAAGTTTTCCTCCTCACCAAACTCTCCATTCCACCTTAAATGATGCAGCAGTTGAACTGTACACAATGTAACTGTGGCACTATTTAAGTTGGCATGGAGAGTTAGAATTAGAAGCCTTTACCTTTAGCTTGTGTTTTGGATGCTAACTGGTAACATTGCCACATTCATCAGTTCAAATAAAGCTCTGTTTTGTTTTGCTCATCAAAATAATGAACTCTGCCTAGGGTAGTTCTTCGGCTCAATTATTGGCAGCTAGATGAACAGCCATGGCACTCCGCTACAGCAAACCTTAAGAAGTAGGAGTTGATCGGAACCTTAAAAGCCAATATCTGAGCCATCAAAAATGCCTGGATTGGCCCTCGATCCTGAGTCACTGGATCTGACTGGAACGTCCTCATTGTCTCTATAGCAAACATGGTTCCTTTTGGAACAGAAAGTGGTTCTTCTATGGCATTGCAAAGTGCGTACCTCACCTAGTATGTATGTTGACATAGGGCATGACATGACACACATTTCAACACAATTCTCATTTGTATAAAGTTGGGAAAGATTAAAACCTTTATCCCATTTGTCACACCACCTCTAAAATATCCAATCTTAGATTAGGCTGGAGCAATCTTGAAACAGAAAGTAGCCCAATGCAAAAATACCCTATATCAGGCTAATTCACCCTACTTCATTGTCCTAGTTATACTCTGAAAGGAACACAGAAAAGCAGAACTTTAAGATAACTTAGCCTCTCAACTCACACACTCTGTGTGTTCCCATGTTGATCACTATAGTTTATCTGTATTAATTGTACTACATGCTACGATGTCAATAAGGGCCTGCAGTATATGTCCTTGATCGCAGCGATGAGACTGATGATGACAAGCCGAAATGTCTGGTAATGGGCAGCTTCCATGAGGGGCAAAATCATTTGCTCTAATACCACAACAAGCAGTCCCACAATCCCCAAGCTATGGGTCCAAGATAAAATGACATAGACATAAGATTAGACATCTGCCTGGCTTAGTCCTCAACACATACGGTTATCTTTAAGGTTTAAAGTAGGGATTTCACACTCCAGCACGACTCGGGCCATGGGAGTTGAGGGCTGTAATTAATAACACTGCAGCACCCTGGTCCAGCAGAACAGCAGAATTGTCTGGTTTAAAGGCATTTTGTCAGCTCACCATCGTCTTACATCGCCTGTGAAACTTTAAACTGGTATACACTGCTAACACAGCTGAGGCTTGACAATCAAAAGGGAACAGCTCTAAAGCAGGAGGACGTAGTAAAATGTAAAGAACAGGTTGTTTGTATGTCTTACAAGATTAGCTTGGCACTGAATGGGTATAAAGGACTATTTGATGACAATCCAGCAGGTGGCGCTAACACTAAAAAACAAAAAAAAACGCTTGATGTCAGATTTGTTAATGCAGCAGCACACAGCTCAAAATAGACAACAAAGCTGAAGCCCATTTTCTACCAAAGATATTCTCACTGTGTTCAAAAAGCAGGTCCCCATAACTCAATATCACACACTGACTCAAAAAGCATATAGAGTGTTTTTTATGTTGCTGTGGTGACGCCCCTGTCTCTCAATCACCCACACACTGATCCTGATCAGGCACAGAAGTGGATTTTTTGTGGCTTTTTACAAAAACAACATACAAAAGTTGTTAGTCGACACCAAACCTGCGCAAGTTAAAATCATGATGTCAGCATTTTTAAGAAGCAGTGTTTTTACCTGTCTACACGAAAACACTGAAAACAGAGTTCTCAGAAATCTCCAGTCTGAATTGTGTTTTCAATAACCGGTGACCTAAAAAGCCATGTGTGTGTGGACCAAACGCCAAAACACAGAGAAAATTTTGGATACGTATGGATGGGGCCTAGCTGTGTCACATCGCCTTCAGAGTGTTTCTCTGAAGATGTTTAGCCATACCTATATTCAATACTTTTTTGGAATTATATATTCATATACCATTGGTGTAAAGAAGACAATAAGACAATCAAGTAGCCAAAACAGCTAAATTGTCCACTGTTAGAGATAACGCTTTGCAGCTTGCACTGGTGTAGAAAAATCCTTGCGGCTGTCTCATGGTCAACTGCAGACAGTGCTTAAATATATGATATGTGTACAAACAGGACAGGACAGACTGCACAAACTATAAGTGATGGTCAGCCACTGGCACTCACAAGGTTTTTTAGAATTTGAGAATTCGAGAAAAGGTAACATCTGTTTTTGTTGCTGACCTGACAGTTTTTAACATCAACTCTGCAAACTCTTTCTGTGTGAAAAACATTATTTCTCACAGGTAAAGTGGTAAAGAAACCTGTACAATGCCTGTTGAAAGGGTATTTTACAACAGTATCAAAAGCTGAAGCTCTGAGCACTGAGAACCAAATTCTGAGGAATGAGAAATATAACATTTTCACCTGGATTAAACGTTTGGGGTCGTTGGTGATTTTTTTTTTACCACTGATGAAGAATAGTTCAGTATTTTACTTAATGTACTTAAGTATGTATTATTATTATCTTATATTATATAAGATGTGTATGTTTCTTATGCATTATTGAAACTGAATGTACTTAAACTGAATTAAATTTAAAAATTAAATGAAAATGAAAATAAACACTTTTTACTTCTTATATATTAATTTACACCCTCAAAATATAAATGAACAATGATTTTTCTCTTTTTATCTTGACAATCAGTAGAGTTCATAGAGTGCATCCAAAAATACTAATACTAACAATTGAATATATTTTTTTAACATTTACTTTTCACTTATTTCAGTATTTTCAAAAGTGATACAATATGTGTTTACTTTCACTTTTGCTTTCCCTTATGTACAGTGTCTCTGTACGTTTCCCACCCCTGTTCCAATCCAAAGGGAATCCTTACCATGGCAGAACTTGGTTTTGAATGACTGTAAGAAACTGAAAATGTGATCACGTAAAACCTTTACAGAGTTTAGTTTTCGGGATCTACAGACAGTGCTAACCCTTACCTTAAACATGGTCTGCATGAGGAAATGCAGCAGTTTGATAATGAAGACTGAGACCATGCTGACAGTCAGACTGGCGCTCTGGAAGACTCTCCACCAACACTGACGCCTGAAGAGGCTAGTGAATAAAACTTCCTAAAAAGCCAGGAGTGGAAAAGAAAAAGCTGTGTGTAACACAATACCTACAGGAAGTACAGTACAAGTGTCTTAAATAGGTTTCTGTTCTATAGAAAGTCAGTTGTTTTTTAATTACATAATTCATGTTTTAATACAATGCTAGTACATATGTTATTTCTCTGGGTTCATTTTATATAACTGTAACAACTAAAACTCATGACACTTGCAGTAAGATGGTTAAAATTTTCCGGATTTTTGGGGGGAAATACATGATCCTAATACGGATGTCCTGATCAAGTTATTTTGTCCCCTGATCCAATCCGAGTCTCTTAAAGCTGAATAACAGCCAAATCTGATCCGATTTTTTTGTTTGTATAAATAATACAGCCACCTGTTCACATAAGATGAGCTGCTGCATACTACGTTCACTAAAATCCCTTTATTTTCAAAATCCTATTCTTATCAGCTTCTATAATGAGACTTTCTGGACTGATTTATTTAGTTTAGCAAAGACTTTTCTTATAATGACTGTTTATTAATATCTTATAATCCAGTCTGACTCTCCTCCCTGAACCAATCAGCTCCCAGTTCCTTTACAACACTGCAGTCAAGTCATTTCACGTGTGTGTGAGTGTGTGTGTGTGTGTGTGTGTGTGTGTGTGTGTGTGTAATGGTACACACTCTAGACTGATATCAGTTGTTTGTCGACTACCAAGGTGAAATAACTGGTTTATAGTAGGTGAATGTGCTGTGATTTGGGTTTCTGTAGTGTGTGTGTATTAGCTTCAGCCTCCACTCAGTTCTGGATATGCTCTTCAATGCTGGTTTAAAAACAGAAAGAAAGGCGAGCGGTTCTCCCGCTGGTAAAACAGTGTATTTCCGTGATGGTTTTATAAAGTTTAAAAATTATGGTCTGTTTTTATGTTCCACTGTAAAATAGCTCCAATCTGCAGACTCGCAGCTCTTTTATTTACCTTAGGAGTACATCTGCACTGCTGCCAACTGGGCTAGAATGTCAGTTAATGGCATCTTGGGGACACCAGGTGGCGTTTGAACACTGTGGTTAAAACAAAGACTCGAACTAGATTAGCCGAAACCCGATCTAATAAAACACGCCTGGATCTGTCTTGATTCCGATCCACTGGATCAGACCGGGACATCCCTAGATCCAAGTATTGTTTTATTTTTACCTTATTTTGGAGGTGTCCAGAGAGCCCTGTTCTTGGTCTTCTGAACATTTCCTTGTATTCTTCTATAAAATGAGTACAAAATATGTGAGAAACATACTTAGACAGTATAAATACTGTTTTATGAAAACAACAATAAAGGTTTGTCCCATTTTAGAGTTTTAAACATCAACCATGCAAACCCAGATGAGCATCCTTCTGTTTTTTACCCAGCTAGAATTTGGACAAAAGTCCAACTGTTCTGTTTGGGAAACTGATGTATAGATCAATCAAATGGCACAATATTGTTGCTTTTCATTAAAATAGTTGCAGTTACGTTGATAGGGTAACTTACTAACAGTATCACAAGCTGAAGCTCTGAGATCCAAGTTCTAAGAAATGAAAAGTCCAAACTTTTCACATAGGATTCATATTTGTGGGGTTTTTGACAAGATGGGAAATTTTGTTTTGATTTTTTTTTGTTGTTGTTGCAAAATTAATGATTATTCATAATGAGGAATAATGTAAATACTAGAATGTATATATAGGAATATACTTAAAAATACTGCTCTGTTGAATACCATCAATTGTGCCACATTCTGTCTCACTCTTGTCATCTTTCTATCTGTCTGCAGGAGCCTTCCTCTCCCATTCAGACTCACCAGGCCCCTTAGGGATTAAAGAGCCACATCTGAATCACAGCTCTGCGAAACCAGATCGGTCATGCCGTGCTTTACAGAACAGATCCGGGCTACATTTTCCCAAAGGCCTGTTGTGTGCTAAGAGCATTTCACAAATATCCTGGAAAGGGATCATGGCCGACAGCCTTTCGATGTTGAACTTAGTCATACTTGCACTGAACTGCAGCCATCTCTTCCAGAGACACACTCAGCACAGTGTTTGGAAAATCCATGCCTGACTGAAGCCCATATGCTGTATGATGGTATATGATCACTGGGTTACCACTGACTTCGGTGTCTCTGTCTAGTCATGCTGTTGTCCAGCTTCAGATGGAGTTTGACTGAAATTTGTCCTTTTGGAGAGACAACTTGGAAAGAAAACGTCTGACATTAGGAGAGAAATCAGAGGATTTATTGATCAGATACAGCAAGCAGTTCACCTTTTATCTTAGCTTTGCCTAGAATTTTTTTCTTCATCAATCTTTTTTTAATTGAATTTGTAAACTGCAACATTTCATCAAATGTTTTATACAAGACAACAGAAATCATGTTATTACGAAATCATGAATCACGCTTCACTACACCAAAACACAGGGCGTGAGAAGCATTTATACACCATATGTATACCTTTACGCTATTGCTGAAATACAGAATTAGGTCCCAAAAATATTCTTTTCAATACTTTTTCAATTTCATTTGTGGCTTTATTTTTGCATACCAAGCACTTTATTAGGAACTAATAGGAACTAGGAACTAGGTTATTAAAACTGGGCTGGGCTGGGTCTCCTTGCAGTAAGGCTCTCAAAACAGGCTCAGTTCTTCATGGCATGGATTTCATAAGATATTGGAACCATTCCCTAAAGATACTGGTCCATGCTGACATGATTGCAGCTGTGAATCTCCCATATCTCTACCACATCCCAAAGGTATTCTATTGGATTCAGGTCTGGTGACTGAAAAGGCTGCTGAAGAACATTACATTTATTTTCATGTTCATGAAACATTTACTTTTAATGCATTTAGCAGACGCTCTTAACCACAGCAACTTACAAAAGTGCTTCAATGTTTCCTCAGAAAATACCCTTAGCTAGTTTGTAAAGACTGGGATCCCAAAGATACCTCGAAGCTTAGATACTACTAAACACAAAAGTCAGTATGGAGATCACAATACTCAGCATACACTGCAGTTAGCCTAAGGGACGAGGAAGGTGCGAGCGACTCTGCTTGTTGGGACACCCAGGAGAAGTTCGTTCCACCACTTCAGTGCCAGGACAGAAAAAAGCCTTGATGCTTGTCTTCCGTGGATCGTACTTAAAGCTCAAATGACTCTTGGTACTGATCAGCTTTTGACCATTGCCATCAAGTATTGAGGAGCTGGTCCATTCTTGGCTTTGTAGGTCAACATCAGGGTTTTGAATCTGATGTGGGCAGCAGCTACAGGAAGCCAGTGAAGAGAACGCAGCAGAGGAGTGACATGGCTGAACTTAGAAACATTGAAGACGACCTGTGCTGCTGCATTCTGGATTAATTGCAGGGGCCTGATGGTGCGCAGAGGGAGACCAGAAAGAAGGGAGTTGCAGTAGTCCAGTGTAAGAGGAGTCATGCTGGATGTAATTATTAGAATATGGATAAATTGTGATCAGGAAGGAATGCATACGGTCAGCAACAGGCCCGAAGAGTGCCAAAAAAAACAGCCCCCACACCATTACACCATCTCCACCAGCCTGGACTGTTGGCACAACGTCTGCTGGGTCCATGGATTCACGCTGCTGGCCCAAAACTTGACCTTACCATCTGTGTGCCTCCGCAGAAATCAAGATTTATAAACCAAGACTACATTTGTTCTGTTATCGACTGTTCAGTTTTAGTGAGCCTGTGCTCCCTGCAGCCTCAGCTTTCTGTTCTTGACTGACAGAAGTGGGATCCAGTGTGGTCTTCTGCTGTCATAGCCAATTTACATGTGCTGTGCATTCTGAGATGCTTTGCTGCTCACCACAATTATATATATTTGGGTTTGTTCCAAAACATATTAAATGACACACAGGTTTTTTTTTTCTTTTTGTCATAGTATGCATTGTTGGGAGTGGGTACTTTACACACACAAGACATTTTGGTGCTAAAGTATGACTACAATCACCTTTATCAGAGAAATATGCATTTTTGGTAAAGTGTGTTATATGTCAATTTCTATACCCAAAATTTATGTTAAAAACAAAAGGATATATAGCAGTTTGCAATATTATTGATATTAGTTAATTCTCTTGAAACTGAAAACTTTCCACAGGACGAGACTAAAACTAAAGACAGTCTTGTGAAAATTCAGGACACCCCATGAAAACCTTTGTATTTATGGACACTTGGACATTTAATCTTCATTTTAACAATATTAAGAGATGGAGGTAAATTAGGTAAACACATACAACTGAAAAAATGTTAATAATAACAATAAATAAAAAAGAATATTTTTTGTACTTTTACTTAACAAAATGCTTTTTTACTTTCTACATGCTTCTCATTTCAAGCTTGGTTTTAAGAACTGACTTGCTTCCCCGCCAGCAGTAAAATTCAAAAATCATTAAGGGGCCCACGGTCACAATTTTTAGCTTGTTTCCATGTTCTTGGTCTGATTTACTGATATTTACTGATATATATATATATATATATATATATATATATATATATATATATATATATACACATATTTTTTTTTTTTTTTTTTTTGTAGCAGACTATGTAAGGAACAATAACAAAATTAAGTTTTTGCAACAATATCAGTCCAATTTTGGTATCTTCAGCTTGCCTCAGGATTTTTTTTTTTTCGGTGACAGACTTCCATGTTGTAGCTATACCTTTTAGAACTCTAAAAGTGTAAGTGGAGTCATACACTTACATTTTGATTGATGTTCAGGTAATATTAATTAATTAATTAATTAATTAATTTATTTATTTATTTATTCGATTACTTGTTAATTTAAGTAAGTATTTTAGCTATATGGGTCAATACTTTCTCTTTTACTCCCATGTCAAGTAGCAACGTAGGCCCATACTGCAGAGCGCTGGATCTGAGCTCGTTTATTTATGAGCACCGAGCGCCACCTGCCGACCACACTGCTGAAGTGCAGCGCCAGCACTTGTCTGTTAAACGCTTCAAACTAAGGCATCAACTTTGAAATGGGAAATAATTACGTTACATCATTTACACGTAAATACAACTTTCATTAAAACAACAACAGCTCTACCCTTGAAAAAGAAACCGTACAGATCTCATGTCAAACAGATACAACAGCCCCACCGTGAGTCTACTGCACGTTTTCAAAGATAAAAATCATATCATATGTGAACAGGGTCGGTTTAGGTAATTGAGCTTGTGGGTGAGCCTCGGTTTGTATATGAAAATGAACCGCTTCCGTCTAGCGTGTACATCATCCGGAAGGGTGGTACCTGTGGAAGTTCTGCAAATAACCCCGTAGCTCTCGTTTTTCGCTTCATGCCACTGAAGTAGAGGGGTTTCTCTTTCTTCTGCTTCTTCTTGTTATTTGAAGCAGCGCGCTGACTGCAAAAGTGTCGAAACCTCGCCGCTATGTGGCTTTTCTTGATTTCGTAGGAGACATGTACAGACACACCTGGCTCCATGTGTCCTCCGCCCGGCTGTGTGTGTGCTGAGTGTCTGTTTGTGGAGGATCTTCTGCTCAACTTCGTCTGAGGACGTTCCACTTTTCAGTGCAGGTGGGCTCACTCGTGGCTAATTGTTAAACGTGTGCTTTATATATGCGAATTTAAAGAAGCAGGAATCTGAACCTGTTATAGCTGCTACCAGATTATCATTGTTTTCCGTTCCACCTTAAGAAAGGTGCAGCAGCTCGTTCGGTAGCACCGAACAGGCGACTGGCGACAGGCGACCGCAGCGCCTTTTTAAGGTGGATTGGAAATTTGGAATAAGAAACCACCTTCAGTCTGTTTGTTTGGGATTGAAGGGTTTTTTTTTTGTTTGTTTTTTTAAACGAGCTGAAAATGTGCCCCTTTCTGGAGATATGGTGCTAACTAGCTATTTGGTCACAGCAGCTGAAAATGGGAAGTACAGTACTGTTGTAATGTCACCGAACAGCTCAGATTTAGACCCGAAATCTGCACGGAGCGAGTTTGTCGAGGCTACGCTGACCCGATATTACAGCCTGAACAACTGTTCTAGAGACCAGCTTTAGTTTAGGATATGCTGACAGGGATTTGGTGTGTGTGTGTTTTTGAGTTAATGGTTAAATCGCCCTTGCCCTGGTTTTTAAAGCCATTTTCCCTCAACTTTCAAGACCTTACCATAACAGGTGTCGAGGTTCATACGCACTGCTGCCATACCACCGCACCGCGTCGGCTAGATGAAGCCTGCGCTTGGCTAGAGAGGCCCCGTCGATATTCCCGCTCTTAAAGCTAATAAAAACATAGTTATAGGTTATTATAATTGTTCATGTCCTAATTGTATTAATTATAAAACCAGCTGGTCTATTTAGGCCCATCGCAAGCCAGAATGTGAGTCTTTATTTGGAGGCAGTGTGAGCAGTGTAAACACACAGCTGTACCTCCATGTTTTCACTGTTGACTGAGTTCAGCATTGGTCGCATATTAGAGCATGTAAGCCTGTGACAGGGAGGAGGAGACATTTATTTTATTTATTTATTATTTATATATATATATATTATTTATTTATTTTTTTTTAAGCTGAAATATGAACCATTACAAGTCATCAAACATGATTTTATACGTTTTCTACCAACTTAATATTATACCAGCTGACTTCAAGTGACACCGGCCTGTGTTCTGCATTCTGGACATTAGAGATGTTGGTGGAACTGCACTGACCTCAAAGCGTCCCGCTGTCAAAGTATTCCTACTTCTCTAACTTTGTTTTCTATTTCACACCAATGCATTAAAGTTCTTAAAGTTCCATCTCTGTTGGTTCTGCTTCCCATCGGTGCAGTGAATGACCCCGAGGTTATGATTAGTAAGGCTAACTTCCGTTCTCTTGCATGCAGGAGCACTGTTTCCACAGCAGTGTAGATTTGTGAAGGCTTTTCATTGTAAGCCTTACTTCTACAAAGCTGCATTACTAATAGGGGATCACAGTACTAGAAACAAGCCCAGAAGATGCTGAATTCTGAAGAACAAGTGCTCAAGTTCCTTTTGAAAAGATTGAGATGACTGGGAACTTGAGTCAGTAAGTGAGGGTTAAATGAGAAGTGGATGAAGGGGAAGAGGCAGGAGATTTGTGGTGGGGAAATGAGGTGGCAGTCATTGTTTTTCAGCCATTTGAACCTGGAGTGAAAACAAACGGTTATTTCTTAGCCAGCAGTGCTGCAGTTTATTGTATTTACTTTGACTTTATTGTGTGAATACAGTTAGTAGTAAAAGGTACCATGAATAATTATGCAAGTTCCTCCCCTCGCGTAACAATTGGAGGGGTGTTCTGCACCCTTGCCTTGGCAGATTGTGGCCAAAATGTTATTGTTTCGTTAACCGTCCGCTGAACTTATCAAAAAGCATCCGACATGTTTAGTTTAGTGTTTGGGTGGGCCTATACTCTTATCTCAGACTCGATCTGTGTCACACTTGCAGCACCACCTTGGCTATCTTTAGTTTACATTATAACACTATGGCCCCCTGCTTCTTCTGAGGGAGTCTCAATTGCTTTCTCTCATAGAAACCATTAAAAAATATGCTGACATTAATGGCCTGAACTGAAGAAAAAACACAGAATGACACTAATGGTATGTTCCATGCATGTGTGCTCAGTTATGCTTTAGTGCATCTGATACCTCTGTTAGTCAAAGGTGTAAATGAAGCAACCACCGTATTTCTGCTTGATGTGGGGCCTGCTGTAAAACTACTATGTAAATATGTTCTGTAAATATGTTATGTAAATATAACTTATGTTATTTCAATGCATGCATCAGTATCAATGATTTATATGTAAAAACCAAAAGGGAATATATCCCACCATGGTTTTCCTTGTTTCCTCAAATTGTGCTTCCTCAGCCTGTCTCAATGTTGGTATTTCCCAGTCACAGTAGGATTCACTGTGCACTTTGCTAAATTGTGCTTCAATTGCACAGGCACCGGGTTACTCCACTTTTCTGAAAGCACCCAAAGGGGACCACCATGAGCATCCAGCCCAGGAGGATCCGCTTGAAGCCGTGGCTGCTGGCCCAGGTGAGCAGTGGCTATTAGTGATTCTGTATTGAGTGAGAGGGGGCACATCCTATTAAACTATTTCACATGGTTAAACCATTTAGGCTTTACTGTGAGGCCCACAGAGAATCTTGCTTTTTTTGAGCAGGACCGCTTACCAGCACGTAGCAGCTGAAATTTGCTAAATGAAGCTTAAAGTAATTATTGTCTGTACAGTACTGTAAAAGAAAAGGGGTCCCCAGCCTGGTAGACCACCGACACTGCCCCATTAGATAAACAGCATTAAAGTTTTTATCTTTTAGAGAGAGAAGTAAGTCAAGTTCTATACTCTGCTTCATGTCTACAAACAACCACTGGTGTTTGTGTCCAGCCTTCCACTGTAAGAAAACTACTCAAGAGTCTGAAAGTGTGTGGAGCTGAGCAAGAAGCTCCATTCAGTAACGTAATGTTCAAGCTGCTGGAGCTGCTGGTGCTCTCGGATTGTATGTAGTTGTTCGAAGTTCATGAAATTCATACTTTCTGCTTTTGAATTTAAGAAACATGTAAGTTGTACTCATTGGCTGTTCTGACTGGAAGTTAAAAAATATATATAAAAATAAAGAAAAGAAATACAGACTTTTGCACAGCACTGTATGTCCAAACAAGGGACATTGTATGGTTTAGTTTAGAAGTATCAGACTGCAATCTCAATGTAAACAAATCTGATGTAACTTAATAGCTAATTACCTAGCTGCTCTAGAGTTGAACTGGGCACCGGAGCAGGGGAAACACTAAACTCTCCAATGTTCCAGCTCTCCAGTATAAGGACTTTGGAATCGCAGGCCGGCTTACAGATATTTTTTTTTTCCCCCTAGGTGAACAGTGGGAAATACCCCGGTCTACACTGGCTCAATAAGGAGCGTCGCTTGTTCCAGATCCCCTGGAGACATGCCACACGCCACCTACCCGCCCAGGAGGAAGAAAACACTATATTTAGGGTGAGTCCTGCTTGTGAAACCTGTTGAAATGCCGTCTGCCTTTGTAGTAATTAGGATGACTTTGTTTTGGCTTCCTCAGTTGATTAAATACAATAGATTGACGTTTGTGATATGCTAATAGAGTAATAGATAAGCCAAGACTGTTTCTGTAGTAGTGTGATGTACTGTGATGGTTGTTGGATTTAGTTATGTGTTTATTTATATATTTTCATTAATTCATATGTCTAATATTGCGTTCATAATGTGTCCGGTAACTCGTTGAAGTCAAGTACGAGCAAAAGCAAGTGTTAAGATGTTGAAGGATCAGCTCTTTTCATTCCTATTTAATGATCTAAAAGGCAGTTTTTTTCTGAATCGGCGGTCAGCTGAGAGGTTTAATACAGTCCCTGATACCAGTTCTACCTGCTTAAGACCTGTGATTCATCTTTCTGAGTCAGGAAAGGTTCTAGGAAAAGCAGTGATCTGAAATTGAAACACACCTATGAATTATAGCAATAAGATTACTCTAACGTTAAACTGCGCACAGGATTACTTAGTTGGAGCCCTGCATTCTGCACCAGGTTTCGCTGAACTGAAGGTGTGCCTGCAAATGAATGGCTTTAAGAGTTTCTTTTATTTGACTAATGGCCCATTTGTGACTTCTAGCTGTCCTCTGATTGATCTGTGTAATGTTACGTGTTCAGGGACGAGCACCAACTGATTAGATCCTTTCCACAGAAGTAGTCATTGAACTTGCCTGCTTTTATCTATTTTGGTAACACCTCTACTACAAATCTGGTCTAACAAGCTAACGTTTATATTATCTTAATGCTGTTTTCAGTTACTGGAGCTTGACATGACTCATTACAGATCCTAAAGCTGTTAAACAACAAGAACCTAAAAAAATAAAAAAAAGACCTAGTTTACTTAGTTGGGTGAAATGAAGCAGTGTGTTCAAATTTGTGGAGAAAGTAGGGTTTACTCTTTGGAATTGAACATGGATTTCTGAATGAATACCAATAAAATGTGGTCTAACAAGTGCAAAATAGTAGTCTAACACAATCTGACTAAGCTAATAATGCTCACACGGTTGTATTGTTCACGTCTTTGTATTGAGCACATTGAGAAAAACATGCACTGTGCAGGCTAGAAAAAGTAAGTGAAAACTTGTGTTTAATATCCTGAAGATAACCACCAAATGTTTCTTGTAGTTGCTTGTGTAATCCTCTTCAGATCATTTATTTTACAGTATCTGACTTGGCCATTATTATTATTATTATTATTATTATTGTTTTATTGTATTTTTTTTTTTTTTAAGAATTTCTTTAGTTGGTTTACTTGTGAGCTTTTGGTCATTTTATTGGCATTTCTTGATGTTCCCTAAATGATTACAAGCTGTCCAGGCCCTGAGGCAACCATGATTTTCCCCTCCACCATGCCTTACGTTTGAGGTTTTGGTGTTGGTGTGCTCAAGTTTAATTTTTGTTGTCTGTACAGCACTTTCATAGAAGCACTGTGAAACATTCTTGTGGTCTTGGGCAAACCTGTGACTGCTCACTTTTTTTTATAAATAAATAAAGAAAGAAAGAAAGAAAGATGATATATATATATATATATAGGATAACGGTGACTTCCTTTGTAGTGGCATGTTTAGTGTTTTTCTAATGATGAGCACATGTTTTTTGCAGTTTAAAGAGGCCTTTTGCTTTTATTCTTTTGCTCTTAATCAGCTCTTTCAGGATCCCCCGTTCTCCTGTAGGGATCTTAAAAGGATGCCATCTCCCAAGGATAGCAACTTTTGTTTGTAGACAGTTTGCTTGATGTGCACTCAGGTATTTAGCAATGCCATGTATCTCTATAATATTCTTCTGAAAGTCATTTACATCGATGGTTTATTCTGATCAGTCTTTTCTGAGAAGAACAGATTTGTCAGTAACCAAGCTCTGTGTGCCTTTATTTAATGGGCAAAGCACACGTGACACCCACATTTCCAAATTACTCTCCGTAATTGAAACACCTTCTGCTAGTTATCTCTTGGAGAAGTCATTAACACAGACGTTCACTTACTTTTTCTAGCCTGCATTGTGAATGTATACTCAATAAAAGACATGGTCAGTACAACTGTGCAATTTTGCAAATAATTTTACAAATAATGCAATTTTTTTTTTTTGACTTGAAAGATCCAGGTTAATTCTTTTAAGGTCAAATAGCATAATGTCAGAATTCAGCTAAGCTAAGGTTCTCTTTTACTGGCGTGTGTAGCATACTTAATCGTGTGATTGTGCTTGTGTATGTTTAAGCATGCTCAATTTGTGGTGTCATTACAATTTGGTAGTTTAAGCTAAGCAAGCCATATTAGTGTTGATTGCAGTTGTACCTGTTTTTTCTAGCTTGCTGTCTGGGGGCTTTTTAGTGAAATTCTCATGACTAGTTTACAGAAGTAAAAGTGGGGCTAGTTTCAATTCCACACATGGCCTGTTCTGTCCTAAGAGGAAGTTCTGAGGGCCACAAAACCACAAACCCTTTCTAGAACATCTGCACTTGCTCCCTAATTGTGCTTTGCCACACGCATGACTTAAGAGTTTTGCTTCTTTTTAATTACTTATCTTTCCCCTCATATATATATATATATATATATATATATATATATATATATATATATATATAATTTTTTTTTTTTTTTTTGTAGCTTTGCTGATATGGTCAAATTTGAACTGGTCAGATGGAGTATTTTAGCCCTGAGTAACAATACAACTGCTTATTCCAGTAGATTACTTTTTATTTTGCTCTGCATAGGCCTGGGCACTGGAGACAGGGAAGTACCAGGAAGGTGTGGATGAGCCGGATCCAGCCAAGTGGAAGGCCAACCTCCGCTGTGCCCTCAACAAGAGTCGCGAGTTCAACCTGAAGTATGACGGCACCAAAGAGACCCCCATGCAGCCCTTCAAAATCTATGAGGTGTGCGACCAGCCTGTCAATGGAGGTAAGGAGTGGTGGACGCAGTTTGTCACTGTTGATAATCGATATGAAAACCTGATTATCTTTTGAAATGGTAACTATGCGTGGGCAAAAATGGCAAAAACAACATGGAGATACAAGGTTACTACTACAGGGCAACTGTGTCAATTGTCGTTTATGCTTTTTCAGATGGAGGTGAGGAGGATGAGGAGGAGGTAAGCTTAGTTGGGAGAGGATACAGTATCCAAGATACCATTGATCACAGCAAAAAAAACAAAAACAGTGAACTTGAATTTGCTCTGTACCCAAGCTTTGTCTTTCTTCTTTTATGTCTTTCAGCTACCGAACTTCGAGCAACTCTCTATCAGTAAGCCTGTTTCTGTGCATGAAAGTGATCTATTTAAAATGAGTTTATGCTCTTTGTGGTCTGCATGTGCAATTAGGTGTGTGTTTGTAGATTTTGCACGTGTTAACTATGTTTTCTATGACAGACCCTCGAATTGGTGAACCTCCAAGCTACTCTGCATTCCCAGCCAACCCAGTGGATCCGTTCCTGCAACCTGTTATACCTCCTGAGTTCCCTGGACACAGCCATATAGTTGCTACTGTGAAACAGGAGGAATATATCCTTGGGGACAGCCTTTCAAATGGATTAGGAATGGGTCCTGGGGTCATACCGCCACCTGCTGTCCCACACCCAGTCTGTGTCCCTGGGGCCTTGGTAGACAGTCCTATGCAAGAGGTGCACCCACAAGCAGCGAACCAGGTCCAGCCATGCATCTCTGACCTGTTGAGCAGTCCTCATATGCTGCCCTGTAAGCAATGCCTCCTTTTTTTTTCTTGCTAAGCTGATCTCTATTCTGCTTTGATTAAAGTACAGTGCTTGTGTACTTGCTACCATAGAACTGGGACAGAAATAAAAGAGCTGGTGTTGGGGGTCCTGAGTCTGTTGTGTAAAATAAGTATTTGTTCAGTTGTGAGAGCCTAAAAATATATATAATGTATATGAATTTGTGGTGGTGGTTTTTTTTTTTTTTTTTTTTTTTTTTTTTTTTCTTTGCTTGTTTTTTTTTATTTATTTATTTATTTATTTATTTAAATATTTGTATTTATTATTTCTGTTTCAGTAACTGACCTTGACCTCAAGTTCCAGTACCGGGGCAGGTCAGTTGGCTCTCTGACTGTCAGCAATCCTCAGGGATGTCGGCTCTACTACGGTAATCTTGCCCCCACACCAGAGCAGGTAGAGCTATTTGGGCCCGTCACTCTCCACCAGGTGCTTTTTCCCGGAACAGCCGAGATCCAGAATGAGAAGCAGAGGTTCTACACTGAACACCTGCTGGATGTGATGGACAGGGGGCTGATCCTGGAGATCCGAGGGCAGGATATCTATGCTGTGCGTCTGTGTCAGTGTAAAGTGTATTGGTCTGGGCCAGGGGTGCCTGAGGAAGGCCCACCCAACCCCATGGAGAGGGAGCGCAAGATCAAAGTGTTCAGCCTCAACGATTTTCTGCAGGGTGAGTGTAGCTTCTGCTTTTGGACATGCCTTGGCCACACTTTATCGTTTGGTAATTACAAAATTAAGCATAAAAGGAAGCATTAAAGTCTGACTTTTTATTATGGCTTTAATTTGAAGGAGGACTTCCGTGAAAAGCTTGTGTTCATTATATTGCACCATGTCTCTGGGTCTGCTAAACGCTATTTTGAATGTAGTAGGACTTGTTCAGTAATGCCTACCATAGCAATGAACACTTTTTTTTTTTTTTTTTATTTAAATAAATAAAAAAAGCTTCTTTCTTCACAGGACTAATTTTGTACCAGAAGGGGGAGGCGCCCACCCCTCCTCCTTTTGAAATTTACTTCTGCTTTGGAGAGGACTGGCCTGACCGTAAGCCTAAAGAGAAGAAGCTCATCATTGTCCAGGTGTGCACATTTAAGTAAATTCCCACCGACACGTTTGCAATCTAAATGGGCAATGTGCAGTGTGCAGAGTCTTATGCTTTGATTAATATTGCTCACTAGGAGTGTTGTATAACTTGTCGATAAAGCCTGTATGTTTGTCAGACTACTTTAATGACCATGATTCAGACACCGAGGGTGGCTGGAGAGCTTATCTGCTGAATTGCACTGTTAAATTCAACTCCTATTATTAAATGGAATGCGTGTTCGCATATTGCGAGTATCGCAATGCACTGACCAAGATTACGATAATGATTAACTCTGGTTCTTGACATCAGTTGGATTTCCTTTAAGACCAAGTTGACTAGTGAAACTCATTTCAGTTCTAGTTTAACACACAAGGCTCAGGTTTTCCGTTTTTTTTTCTTCTTCTTTTTGTTCTTTTACAGGTAATACTGTATAATTATTAAGGGTCTGTAAGTTGATTAGATTCTGACCACTTTCAAAAGCTGAAAAACAAAAGAGTATCTAGGGCTTTGATTTCACTACCAAATAGTGTAAAATTAGGTATAAAAGGTCCTGCATTTACATTTAAGGCATTTAGCAGATGCTCTTATCCAGAGTGACTGAGAGACTGTACAAAGCTTATAATACAATACTCCTAAATCTGATATTTCACTGCTGAATATGGAAAAAGCATTTTGGGACCCAATTGACCATTCCTATGCATATCCAGCAAGTGTAGATACCATTCTACCATTTTCTGCTGGTCAGTAAATGCTCATCATGATTTCATTGTCTACAATTTCAGTTTTTTTTATCATTTGTTTATTTATTTATTTATTTTTGCTTAAATAGTAAATTAGCCTTAGAAAATGGCCAGAAGTTAATTTGATCAGGATGTGTTTTGGCTACATATCGAAACTCTGTGATAAGATTTGATTTGTTAATGCCCAAAGTGTGCACGTCACATGATCATATCACACGAGAGCATAAAGCAGTGCTTTTCTTATGTACTAAATAAATATAATGCCTAATCCAATGTCAGTGTTGGTTGTAGCATATGATGATGGTTTTGGTTCAGCATGCCTCGATATTCATATTTAATTATTTGGCACATTGGAATTGTTAACATGACCGAGACTGGTCTTATTTGCCTACGGGCGAGATTATAGAACCAGTCACAGAATGCCTGAACCAGGTTGCTTTATACAGGTGCTTGAAGGGTGGAACTCTTGACAAAGAGAATGTATCTTATTGGGGTCCGTTGTGCTCGCTTAAAGGTTAGACTTGGGGAAGTTACAGTGTAGAAGTGCACTGTCCTAAGATCACTGTTTTGTTTTATTTGTTTTTTTTATTCAAGTCCTGGGGACTCCCTAACCCCAACACACCTGATCCAGGTCAGATCCAGTTAATTACCAAGCCCTACGTGAGCTGGATCAGGTGTGTTGTGTTCAAGGAATCCTCAGCGGGTCCCCAGGACTGTGGTTGAAGACCTACGTTTACATTCTTGATTAAATGTTCCTTCCAGGTGGTGCCTGTGGTGGCAAGGATCCTCACCGAGATGTTCTCAGGTGAGCTCTCCTGGTCTACAGACAGCATCCGTCTGCAGATCTCCAACCCTGACCTTAAAGACCAGACTGTGGAGCAGTTTAAGGAGCTCCACCGACTGCTACAGAATCAACACACTCAGGGCACATGGCCTCAAAACCTCCAGTAACTCAAGACGGATCACCCAGGTCACCTCAGAAGCACTTTGGACCTCTTGCTGCCGAAGGAAATGGAGCTGCCCTGCATCGAATGTAAAGGGTGCTTTTTAGGATCAGCTACATTTATTTTTTTTATTTTTATATTTTTTGGTGACACAACACTGGCCTAAATAGTGGCGGGTGCCGCACAGTGACCATGGGCGAACACTCATGTTTTAGTATGACTACACTTGGTCTCGATTGCTCAAATCACAAGTTTTGTTTTATTTTTATTAAAAGTTCCCATGGATGCTGCTAAGGGGGCAAAATAGCTGCATCAGGGTTGTGTTAGTACTGTGTAATCAGCACTCTTCAGTCTGAGCTTTCGCCCATGGCCTTTGGTTCTAGCTGGACGTCCTTCAAGTCTGTCTTGGATTACATGGAGTAGAATAGGTAGCTGCTCATACAGAATCACTAACATTTCCATTTGGACTATCACGGCTGGTTTCCATGCGATTAGGTCTGGATTTGGCTTCAGTCAGCATTGAGTTGGACTCCTTACGGCTCTAGGTTTAATGTTTGCTTGGGAACTTGTGCATCACTGCCGCTGACGTGTCCATGCTTTTTTTTTTTTAACCCCAACATGAAATGTATATGAATGTTTTTGCGCTTAGATTTGTTCCTTTTAAACATTGTATTTCAATAAATACCATAGCAGTATTTTAGAGTGCAGGCATCATAAAGTTGATGCTCATCTGTATTTCAGTTAGTCCTTTTGCTTTTTTTTTTTTTTTTTTTTCTTTTTGCCATTTTCCTCAGTGAATGTTTTGTCTACAATCAGACCTCTGCAGTTTGATCTGTATGTATAGAGAAACATAACCTGAACATACACTATTACCGCAGCTCTGTACGTTTGAAATAAGCTTAGTCTCATGCAATATGTGGACTCTAAAGAAAGCCATATGTAATGTTGTACGATGCGAAAGTAACATTGTTTTTATTAAATTTAGTATCTCATAAGCCTAACCGTTGACTGGAATTGTCATTGTGGGAGTCGGATTGAATCTGTTGTCTTTCACTCTGTCGTAGTGGCTTTGAACTGCTAGGCCACCTCGTGTTTTGGTCTCCTGCGCATAGAGGCTAAGCAGGGCTCCAGTCTGTTGTGTAAGTAGGTTTACTTAATGGTGTTGGGTTGCATGATAAACAATGAATGGCATTTCTGCAATGTAGGGCATTCTCAAGGTAATCCCTGCATCCATAAAGTGTCAGGTAAAGTGCTGCATTTAGGAAGCCTGTGCCTGACCAGGTCTACTTGGATTACAGTAGTAGACCTCGGGCGGTGGTTTGTATGGGCGGTGCAGGTGGTTAACCCATCTGTGGTGGTGAAAACACACTATGAACTATGGGCAGTGAGTACACACACACACACACACACACACACAAAGACAATTCTAGAAGCTTAATTCTCATGTGTTTGTGGCCTTTGTCCTGTTGGAACACTCAGCTGTGTCCAAGTTTCAACCGCCTGGCTGATGATTTATGGTTATGCTAAAGGATTCTGAGGTTGTTCACTTTAAGCAAAATGGACCCGGAGCATGATGATACCACCACGCAAATGCCTCCTCCAAACACCTTCGTCCCAACTGACCATATCAGTTGTCTTTGCCCATGTGGTCAGTTGCAAATATGCATGCTTTTTTTCTTGGCAGAAAAACCTCATTCGACTCCGCGAACCTCAGCGACACTGGTGTTTCAGCAGCTTCCAGCCCACAGCAGGTCTGTGCCCTGCAGCTTCTTGGGTTGTATCAGACCATTCTTAAATATTTCCTCTTAGCTGAGAGGGAGGGGGAGTGGTTTGGGTCTGTTCCTTGTCCACACCTCCCAAAAACATATATCTACATCTGCAACTTGTTTTTGAACAAATAAAGCTGCAGTTGTTTAGAAGTGACTCCGAGAGACATTCCTGACTTGTGTAAATCTACAATTAATTCTTCTCAGAGCTGCATGAAGATCCTTGAATATTGTACAGGGTGTTGGTCAATCCAGTGATTTCCCCTTTTCTGTGTGGGTACAGGGAATGCACCAGCTGTACACTAATCATGATTACTAACAGGAAGTTAAGAGGCCTTGGTAAGTTGAGACATTTTGGACCTTTTAGCACTGAATTAATAGTCGTAATGGGTGTGTGCACGCGCATTTCAGATCCTATATTGGCTACAGAATCCTCCCAAAAAAAAAAAAAAAAAGTTAAATACTGATTCCGTCCCACAAAAAAAACCCACACTGAAAGCCTAATTTCACCAAAATATTCATGTCCATGAGGAGTATCTTTAAACTTCTAATTATTTTTTTTTTTTGTAATTTGATAGGTCAGAGTGAAAGTTGTTGGTTGTTTAATTTTCATTAAAAAAAAAATAAAAAAAATTATATGTATATATAAACTTGTAATTGAAGGTTCTTCTGGCGAATTGATTTAAGCGCCTGGAGTTCAGACTCACTTTGACCCTAGTCAAAGTTGGGTGCCTGCTACATTAGTGTAAACTTGTCAGACTTGAACGCTGAGTGGCAGAGCTCCAGCATTAGCATTAGCAACAATGGCTTTAAAAAGAATGCATATGGCGAGGTGCGTACTAACGAAAGATTTAACGTTCCTGGCGAGACCTCTGTGCTTCAGGCAGCAGGGCAGTAGGAATAAGCCGTTTTACCATTTGAGTTAGAGGTCAGAAAAATATATAAACATGCAGGAGGCTTTCTAAAAGTTATTCACATATTCATGGGGCATCAATGTATTAACTGCTATCAAATTAAATAAAATTACCCGCAGTGTGCACGGCCCTGTTGTTGCGTTACTGAAAAATACTTGCATCTCCATTTATGCAGCTTTTTGGAATCTGGTTGCATATGCTGTTCTTTACATCGTCTTTTTCTTTCCCACCCCTCGTATAACAGCGACAATGCTAGAGCTGGTATTGAGTTTCTATACATGATTGAGCATGTTCTGTAACTAAATCTGAACAGTTTAGGTAAAAAAAAAAAATAAAATACAACGTTCAGCACTCCCACTCCTTCTAAACACTATGAGCGCACAGCCCTGAGGCACACAAATGCATGTGTGAGGGAACGAGGCCCGCGACCCGAGTTGCACCACTGAACCGAAAGCTGGTCAAACAGGTTCAGAAAGGGAGGGAGAGAAAAACAGAGCAAGGCTAGAGGAGGAAAAGGAAGGGGGAAGAGAGAGAGCGAGAAAGAGAGGAAGATCAGAGAGGGAAAACGAGGTACGCTCCGAATCAAAAACAGCAGTCGAAATGATGCTCAGATCACCCTCAGTGTTTGCTCCTCACTGCAGTTTTGCTTTTATTGTTCTCGAGCTGGCTACACGCTTCCAGATGGTATCCGCCCCTCTCCAGGACTGGCAATGCCAAAAATGTGGAAGAACAAAAAAAAATATATATATAAATCCAACTGCCAGTCCATCTCATTAGGTTTACCTTCATCTGGCAATTCATAAAGGTAAAACTCCAGCCAACGTTAAAAAGGTCAATGGTGACACAATCTTCAGACACTCCCCTTCCGTCGCCGCCGCCGTTGACGTATGCCGCTTCCACAGGATTCTATCGTCTGGGATCGTCCTCGCTCCGCTATCCGGGTCTGATGGCATGACGGCAGCGGCATGTTCTGATTCCTAAATCGTCCATGAAAATAAATCTCTCCATTTCTCTGTTTAAAAACATACAAGTCTTTTTTTTTCTACAGTGCATTATGATTTGCAACCAGGCACATCCTTGTTTTATTTTTTTTGAGTTTTTGTTTTGTGGTCTTTCTGAAGACGGTTGTATACTTCCCCTCCCCACACACACTTCCCTCTGCAAGAACGCTACCTTCCAAGCACGTCTCTTTGATAATGACGTGCTCGGAAAGGGGGGGGGGGGGTGGGGGCAAAGGGAGGGAATGGGCTTTTCCTTTCCTCAAGGCGTTTCCTGTGACCCTATCGATCCAAAGCCAATGCTGGTGGCTTTTCCCCCTCCCGTCCTTCATTATAGGAGTTCCCTTTAGTTTCTCGAAAGCAGTCAGTCAATTTGACCCCCTTTGCAGTCACCTCTCAAACAAAAGATCGGACCTGCAGGAGAGGAAGAAAGATTGGATCAATGGAAAAATAAATTAACGCTTAGACAATGGTTCGTTCTGAAACGAGAGTTTACACATGCATGATCACATCCTAGGTCTGAGCAAGTAATTGTCCCCTAAACCTAATAACCGCTTGTGCCACCCATGGCAGTAACAACTGCAATCAAATGTTTGCAATAACCCTTTAAAGGTCTTGCCACAGCATCCTGAAGGATTCAGGTCAGAACTTTTTTTTTTGAGCCACTGGACCTGCTTGCTGATGCTTTGGATAACTGTCCTGCTGCATAACCCAACTGCGCCTCAGCTTTAGATTATAAACTGCTTCAGTAATTATAATTCTCCTTCAGGATCATAAATTCTGCCAACTGTCCAGGTCCTGCAGAAGCAAAGCAACCCCCAAGACCATCACACTAGCACCACCATATTCGACTGTTAGTTCTTACGTTTTTCAGTAAATTCCCTTTTTGAGCCCACATAATATTATTCCACAAGTCTTCCTTGTCTTCTAGAGGTTTTTGTCTTCTAGAGGTGGTGTTTTTTTTTTTGGTCAGCAGTGGTTTAAACCTTGGAACTTCCCAGGAGCGCCATTTTTGTCCAGTGTCTCTTATTGTGAAATTGTGTACATTGACCTTAACAGAGTTCTTTAAACATTTGCCTAGGTGCTTTTGCAGCCTCCTGGATAAGTCATGCGATGTGCAGTTGGTGAACGTATGGTTGACGGGCCATTCTTAGGACGGCTGCTTTTTGAGAACTTCTAGCCGGCTTCATGTTTTCAGATTCAGGTTTCCATTTAGGCAAGGTTTAGATTCAACAGGCGCTGCAGTCATCATGCCTGGGTGTGGCTAATCAAACTTAACCCAACGGTCAAATGAATGTGGATTTAATAATTAAGGGGCTATTGCCCATTTTTCATCCCCTTTTACTGATAAAACAGTGGATGATTGCACAGAATTATTGGCAGGCCTTTCACATCTATGGAGCGGAATGCCTTTAGTATAATTACAATATTTTCTGCAATATGAGAAGAGACATAAACATGGTTCTGGAAAATGCAGTGTTCACTTTTGCAGCCTGACATTTCTCCAGCAGGGTGGTGCTTCTAGTGCACTCTTGCATATATCATTTAAGTCACGTATTAAACTTTCACCTTTAGTTTATGAGCTTATAACAAAAAGAAATATTACTGTTTATTTTAAATTTTCACTTCCAAACCATAGCATTCATTGAATAATCTTTGATGCAAGTTCAAACAGACTACTGCCAAACTGTATTACATGGTTTGTAATTATCATTATTACTACAATCATCAAATTACACAATATTAAAACACCAATATTTTTTGCTTTATTTAGCATTTCATTCTCTTTTGCATGACCTCTCCTTGCCATATTACTTTTTCAGAGCATTCTATCAACACACAAGCAATGTTACACAAGGTTTTGTGGCTTTCCTCTTACCTGGTGTTGCAGCACGAGTGGGTGAACGTGGTTATCGGTAAAGCCTGGTGAACTCTCTGACTGCCCAGCATACCTGCTTACACTCCTCTGCGCTGCAGACGGACCAAAGGGAGGGTAGACGACACAAACATTTGCAAAGTTAAACTGGTGAGCCATATGGTATCCTGAAGTGCACAGTAAATGCAACGTGCATTTCCAAAGAAGCTCAAAACGTGGGCGAGTTTTAACGCAACGAATATTCCGTTGCGACTGATTGCCATTTAAGCTGTGCAAGATTGAGTCACAGTGCTTCATCAACGCTCTGGTTGAGACTTGCTCTGCTGCCTCTGGGAGTTCTGTGCTGCTCTGCTTGTTTAGGCCTAAGCCTGGGTGAGCTCAGCTGAACAAGTTACATTCGTTATTTCTCTGCTCCTGCAAAATGCTACCAATGTATAACAACTAAGACATTCCCAAGTGCCACGCCTAGTACAAATTTAATACACCCCCTAAAAAAAACCAACAAACCTGCTTGCAATCATCCAGCTTTTCTACTGAAAACTGAAGGTATTAAAGACATTCATAAAATTCATTTTAATTATTAAAAGAGGCCCTATGATCAGAAACTGTGTGTCTTGGCATAGTTTAATAATGAGAGTTCAGTGACATACTGTGAACCTTTAACACGGTTGTCTTTTCATTCAAAAGGAAATCCAGTGTAACCAAAGCAGGGCTGTGAAACAGACCAATTCCAGTTTTCCTTTATTATATTTACATATTTATAAATATTTACATTTTGCATCTCTCACCCCAAGCAAAATCAAACTATTTATATTTATATTACACTTAACAAAAGCCTTCTGTAGCACCTTTAATTTAATAATATGTAGCCTACAGGTTTATCTGTGCGAGTGTAGCTACAGGAAAAGGTGAGCTCACCTTGTGACCTGTTTATGGAAGTCTGTGAGCTGCTTATGAGTGACGGTTACAGCCCCTCCCGACATCTCCTTGGGAAGTCCCTTCAGTGCAGCCTCTAGCCAGCGGCAAAAGGTCTGTTTAAGAAAAGAAGCATTCAGAGACTTAGATATGCTGAACTACACAATACACACAATTTTCCTTGAAATCGCGACAGCTATATAGTTCAATTGAGCAATTGAGTGCTCATAACCGGGAGACCAGCAACGTGAGCAATGCAAAAAGTAAACACAAGTGCCCTCTAGTGGTACCAAACATGTTTCTCATTTCAGAATGATTAAAATGGTGAAAACTAAATGTGACAATACGGTTAAAATGCTTCCGTATCAATGTGTGCAGGACAGACATACCGGCCGATCAAAGACCATGATCTCCCAGAGTACTTCAGCTACATCAGGCAGTGTATACGAAGGCAGACAGAAGCAACACGTGTGTATCAGCTGAGTGACCAGTTGCTGCCCGTGTTGCTCCATGGCTTGACCAATCAGACGCTTGCGCAACTCAAAGTCGTCCTCATGCTGAGGAAGTGAGAGTGAACGAGAGAGAAAAGAAAAAGAAAAAAAAAGTCTTGAATACAAAAAAAGTACAAGGAAACACAGTGTAATAACAAAACAGCATTGCACCAACTGATCACTCCCAGGCTCACTCAACTTGCCCTTGAATCTACTTAAGAATGATTAAAGAAAAGACATTTCCAGTTTTCATGAAGCCTTTCCAGCAGAACTGGCCACTCACATCATTGGAAACTCCTGTGTGAATGAGGTCTCTGACAAACTTCATGACGCTGCAATTAGCATCTCTGTGATCTAGAGTTGTTGCAGCAATGGCACACTGGATGATGTGGACAATGATGGTGCTACCTAGCAATGTAACAGGACTGCGCTGGACAAACCTAAGACAGAGAGAAAGGAGATCTACAATTCAGTACCTCACACCCACAACCAAAAATAAATAAATAACACTAAATAATACTTGCACACAATATACACTGAACACACATGGGACATCCAATTGATTCTTATCTTCAACACAAGTTAATTTTATAGGTGGTAGGGGGTTACTAACGAAATCAAGATTCCTCAGGTAGCCAGAGAACCTAAGCCTAAAGTCAACAGGGATGTCCCTCTGCTCGTCCCAGGCTCGACTCTGGGCTTACATTATCTGGCTAAACTGAGAAATCATGCTCCAGAGATTAGAGTTAAAGCACTACGACAATGTCTCTTCTTACTCATCACAGAGATACTATAGAGTTGAGATCTTTCTGGAACTTCTGTCCAGTGGTGCTTGTTAAATAAACCCACAAAGATAAAACTTTACAGCATCATTCACCACATTGTACCATTATGTTTGAGATTACTGGTTAACAGAGACTGATTAAATGTGGATATTAGTACCTAGTAGCAAGTCTGAACAGGTCATCCACAGTGTCAGGATGGTTCCGCAGGCCATTTGGCTGCTCCAGAAGCTGGAAGGTGGGCATACAGAGTGCCTGTGGAAGCCAAATTCAGGTTATATGAATGGTTCACAGACTATAAACCTTGGCTGCAATTTCGTGCAACAGAAACAGTAATTATATAGTGCTATATAAAAATCAGCCAGCCAATGGCCATTCAAGAAATGATTTATACATTAAAACCATTATGACATATAACATGACCATGTGCTTGGATTTAGCATTAGCTAAACTTAGTGATTATATATATATATATATATATATATATATATATATATATATATATATATATATATATATATATATATATATATATATATATATAAATATATGCCAACCCTGTGTATCAGCAAGCAAGCAGTACCTGTAGCATGTCCAATAGGCCTTGTCTGCAGCCCTCCTCCATACCATATTCATCCACCAGGATACTGCCCAGGTACAGGAAGCAGGAATGGGGGTAGACCTGATATACATTCACCATCTGAAACAGCACAAAAACACTGTCAAACACACACAAACAAACAACACACTTTGACCCAGGAAAGAAAAAAACATGCCCACACACCTGTGTAACAAGTGGTTGCAGTAGGGAAGCTGAACCCTTGCCCACACAACGCACGGCGAACCTCAAACAGCGGCAGCAGCGCTCCACAATGCGATTATCTGCTTGGTGTGTGTTCAGCGTCTCAGACAACACAGGCCAGATCTAAGAACAGATCCACAGGGGAAGAGAAATTAAACCACACACATACACTCATGAGGCATGGAAAGTAAAAGATGACATCATGCTTCTGCTATATAGACAAAACCAGCTGAGATGTATAGGCAAGGCAAGTTTATTTATACAGCACACCTCACTCATTAAGGCAACTGCAAACAAAGCACATGAGGGGGAGGGGAAAAAGGAAAAAAAAAAAAAAGAAGAAGTTTACCTCTTGGATGACTTTCTGACAGGGATGTGTCTGCCCGTTCTCAACAATGGGATTTGTGTGTCTATGAAGAGGAGACCAAAAGTAAAGAACACAAGCCAAACCAAATACTAAGTGGACTGCTTGCGCTGAGCAACACATCTATCTAAACTCATATCTATGGACATACAGCTGCTGTTGAAGCAAAACCTTGTATCCCTGAATCAGTAAAAGCAGAAACCTACAGCTTTTAATGCAAGTTAACATCAAGAGACTTTTGACTAGACTTCTACTGGTCCTTTAACCATTAAAACCTTACATGCATCAAGCACTTATATTACATGCAACAATGGTGATCTGCAGAACTGTGACAGGAATTAACCTATATTCTGTCTCCTCTATGTACAAAAAGAACAAAAAGCTTGAGAGTATAGCAGCTGTCAAAACTAGCATGTACACAAATTATACATATTTCTCAAAATTCTCTCCAACATTCTTGTAAGTGACTGGATTCAGTAGAGGATGAAACTGTAGGCACGTTAGTAAAGGTTGAGACTGACCTGAAGATAACTGCCAGTCTGTCTAGCCATACTGTGGGGTCTGCTGATTTCCCGTTACTGGAGTCCTGCGCCAGCAGCTGAAGACACACAAACATTTAAACGCTAATTCAGCACATAGTAAATAAGTAAGTAAGTAAATAAAACACTCCACACACCTTCTTTAGAGCCATGACCTGCACGGAGCACAGATCACTTAGACACTCCGCTATCTTCTCCAGAGGAAGCCGAGCCAGCACCAAAGCTGTGCCTGGGAGGAGCCAATCAAACCTCATTAATCTACTGTGAACAAACACTGCATGCACATTTTTTTTTTTAAATAAAGCTTTTATATTAGTGTACATAAATAGCATGTTATATTGAGAGTTATCATACAAAGGCATATCTAGGCATGATATAGTCATTATTATAAAGAGGACAAGAACTGAACCAGCAGTTCCATTTCTTTGTAAACACAGTGGTGACTTCTGTTTGTGCATTTTCTTGAAGCAGGGGTAATTCCTTTGTCAGCTATATTTAAAAAACCAAGTGTCAAAGTTGACTTGGCAGTACCTTTAAGTAGACCTATGGCAGCTTCAGTGGACAGAGCGAAGGAGTCGAGGGACCGGGCGATTTCCAGCAGGCCCTGGAAATGCTGTGCCATGTGATCCCTGCACACTGAGCAGATGTTGTGGATGGCCTTGGCCGCTACAGAGGCCAGCGGCTTTTCCCGCAGCCCTTTCATCAGATAGCTCAGCACAGGGTCTGAGAAACAGACAGACATCACACACATTAGATACACATTAGATTAGGAAAGTCCTGGGGCAACTCTCTAAGCAATTCATGACCACATCCTGTTGCTATAAATGATTTGCTACATGTTCTTATCTGCAAAGCAACGACAGGTTACAAAGAACATGAACAATGAATCTTTAATGGGCAAACATGCAAATTAGCACAACAAAAATGAAAAATAAAAAAATAAAAATAAATAAATGTGATTATCTATATCCTTAATATAAGAACCAGAGTTCTTTGCCCCCACACTCTTAGACTGATGCATGGGCCACACAATTTGTTGTTCACAATCTTGCTAAATTTCTCTTGAACAACTAACAGGACATGGCAAAAACATGGCAGAAGACAGCGAGCCATACAAGCCAACTAGCTCAGTTTTCATGGCTTTTATGCATGGTCAATGTTGTCTTTCAATGATCACATGAAATCGGGACACCTTCAGCGCTTGTCAGGAAGGATGAATTGGCCTCAAAGTCAAAGAAAGCCTGAACAACACTTTCATAACCGGTTGATATTGTTATGCTTACTTAAGAAGCGTGGATTACGGTCAACCACCTCGCTCATCTCTCCTACCAGCTCAATGCTGGTGTAGCGGACAGCGATGTGCACCGTCTGAGGCAGAAGCACCACCTGTTCTAGCACCTCTGTAAGAGTGGGGTTATTCTCGCTGCACATACACACAAACACACACACAAAAAAGAGAAACATTCAGTTATTCAGAATTATACAGTGGGGAGGGGGGTAGTATTGTTTATCTATCTGTGCTAATCACAAAACAACAAAAAAATAAAATAAAAAGGACAGCGATTGTAGATTAAAAGCTCACTCACGGATCAACGCTCTTTGCAATCGCAGCCATGATAAAGAGCACAGCCTCGGTCACTTCCCAGGGTGGGTTACCTTCTCTAAGAGTAGAGTACAGCTGGAGGAGACAAACAACAAATATTAAGAACACAAAGTTTTGCATTTGGGGCAGAAGATGTTCAGCTTTTGCTTAAAATAGAAACCTTCTACCTGTGAGAAACATTCCATGGAGCCCACAAGGAAAATAACATCCTTAACGAGATCAGACACCCTCATCCTGAACTCGCCAAAGTCATCAGTGTCTTCCGGAATTCCTTCCTGTAAGGATGATACATCGCACGCAATTTAAATAAGGAAGAGAAAAATGGACACCAGACACTGGTGTAAAAGAGGTTGAACTCACATGGTCTGGGTCCAGCTGGCAGTGGCGGGCCAGGCTGTGCAGGAGTCTCTGGATGTAAGGCCTGAAGACACCATGCAGAGCTGGGTCATTGGTCTTATATAGGTGCTCCCCAAGACGGTACCAGAAGTTGAAGGAGATCTCCACCACCTTTTTAGTGACAGAGATAGAACTGATGCCAAACAACGTACGTAGCTCACTGAAATCTGCACAATTTACCACACTAAAATTGAGTTTTGATTATGAAATGCCATCTTTTATACAGCAGAGCATGCATCCATGCGTCCTATTCCTTTTATCTACTCTGGCCAATAACCAGACATGGTGTTCTGTGACTTAAAATATGCTGCAACACTTCTGCCAGTTTCCTTCCTTTCAGTTTTACACAAAGTGCTAATAGCACCTCCCTTTGCAGAGATCCTTCAGTCAAGTGGTTTACGGTTTAAAAGATTCATAATAATACAAAAATTAACATTAATATGAAAGTCTGTTTGGTCATTATTAACCAAACAATTACACACATTGCATGCTATACAAAAAATGACCCTCAGAACATGCATACAGTTCTGTATCAAGTCTAAATTAATATTTAATTTCATATAATCTGACAACTTCACATGACCTTAAAAGCAGATAGGAGGAGGACTTGGATGCCCAGAAATCTGCCAGAACATTATTTAATATTCATTTGGTACAAACAAGATCCGGCAGATTTATTACATATGTTCTGGACATGTCCAAAAAACATAAATCCGTTTTGACAAATCAAATTCATAGTCTCCCTATAATATTTTTTTATTGGAAATACCAATAGACTGCTCATCTTATGCTGCTTTATTTGATGTTCTGCTGTTTGATGCCCTTTTAAATAACTATAAATGCAACACATCCTTCTGAACTTTGTTAGCTAGGCAACTAAAATTGCTCAAGTGGAAAGATGCTCTTCCCACTACTTATTCGCAATGGATCAAAGATGTAATGCCATATGACAATTGCGGAAAATAAGGAAGTGAAGAGTTTAACCCTTTAATATTTATTATTTTTTAACAAATATGATTATTATTTATTATTATTATTATTATGAGGGGTCTTATCTGCATTTATGTTCCGAATATGTGAAACATCCTGTTATAGGTCTGTGGGGTGGGTGAGTCTAAGGAAGTTTGTACTGTATTGTAGAAATCTTGACATTGACAAAATTGCTATATCAATTTGTCAAAAAATATCATTCGCTTTCAAACAGTTCAGCTTGCTTATAGGAATATGCATGAGAACTTGAAGGGCTTGTGTCCACATGTCTTTGTGCAGGTGTATGTGACTTACCTCATATTGAGGATGTCCAGCACAAATGAGTAGGAGCTCCAAGGTGCGCAGGTCTCCCATGCCTTGCCCAGGGCTTCTCACAGTAATTTCCAGAAACGTCTCACATAACTCCGTGAAGATCCTGCAGTAGTTCAATACTCTGCGTATGCACACAAGTGAAAGAGGGTTAGATGGGCATTACATGAAATATGAAAATAATTTAACCAACTACATTCTGCATCATTAGTATGCATGGGTCCATGTGCTTACTTGTCAAGATCTTCTCGGGCCACAGCCATGTGGTAGGCTGTTTCTAGTGTTAGTACTCCTTGGAAGAGCTGCATAGCCAGAGGCATGTGTGTGTCCACGTTCTCAATGGCATAGAGTGCTGAACACACACAGTCGGACGCTGCCTCATGTAGGTTAGTCGAGGTCGCATCCCTTTGCTGCCATTAGAGAAGAAAAAGATGCTTAAAAAAATCTTACCGGCTTAACAAGAGCAGAACACTTGAGATAAAGAAACGATGACTGACTACTGTATGTGATTGTGAGATCGTAAAACAAGTAACATCAACAGTAACATCAAATCACTAAACTCTCCAAACCGGGCACGGGCGCTCAGCTAAAACCGCAACCGGTCTAAATTTCTCTTTCAATCAGGCCGTAATTTAAAACTGTCCACCCACACATCTATCGGTCAGGACGTGTCGAGTTAAAACCTATTTTTAGTTCACATACACTACTACTACGTGACTCCCCAGCCCTCAAGTCTGCCACACAAACATGGACAGAGCCAGAGAGTCTCTCTTACAGTTGTGACTGGCATGAAAAGCATAACTCACCAGCACTTGGAAGAGCACCATCAGCAGCTGGTTACTCGCCATAAAGTTGCTGTCCAGCACGCCTAGGTTAAACCAGCTGCCCAGGCAACGGAACACCTTAATAAGCATCTTCTCATCGTGCCCCGACTTCTCCGCACACGTCAGCTAGTGGTGAACAGGGGAAATAAAGAAAAAAGGTTAAGATCATCAGAGGGTGGCATCCTGATTTCTGGGGTTAAACAGTAAAGACTGCAATTTTAATGCTGGTCCATAAACTGACAGTTGAACTGAAAATGATTCATCACACCTGACTTTTTCTTTTCATGCATCTGCAGTTTCAGAAATGCTATTTTGGTGCATCTTCTGAACTTACCTAACTGTACCCTATACCACAGCCAGGAAGACACATGAATAATCAGCTGCTAAATCATAAACCTCAGGCAAACATGTCTAAAGTCATGAGTCAAATAGCTTTTGACTGCTATTCCAAGATCTACATTTGTAAAACTAGCAAGGTTGATAAAAGCACACTTTCTTCTGACTATTGTTAACTAGGCAATTCGGGGAAATGACTGGCTACTATCATTCCTAGAAGTGACTACGGCCTATTAAACAATTATCTGTAAGAAATAAAATGATGGTGCCACCCCAGAATCAGCTCTGAATTAATACGTAGTGAGCACACATTTGTTTCGGTGCTTGCTTTGATTTTAAGCACATAAAACAACCTACTGGTAGGAGCCCTTCCTGTTCAGAAAAATGAATAAATAAATAAATAAATAAATGTCTTTTCATAAATATAGAGGCTTTTAATATGTTGACCTCTAAGCAGGCTAGACCTGTACCTTAATCTCTATCTACATCTGTGTGCAGGGACTGAAATTATTTATATTTGCCCATGTTGGTTTATCCTAGATGCCAAACTCTAAAACTGCAGCAAAGAAAGCTGAGGAAAGGTGTATTTTCTTGGCTTCACTGAAAGAGAAGATTGAGGCTTACAAGCAGTGTGATCACAGTGGTGGAGTAGTAAGCCAGGTCTTCTATGATCTCAGACCGCCGGTTTGCACCGATCCTCAGAGAGCGGCTGTGCACTTCCTCTGGCAGAACTGTGAGGATCTCAATCAGGAAAGGCATCGAGGTCACGTCGTTACTGTATCTGAGAGGAGATGGGGAGAGTTTGGGGGAGGGGGTGAAAACAAGGGGTTAACTGGGCTATTAAGTAAACAAAGAGTGAACATTTGAACCTCAAGGTCTTAACTCCTTATCACATCAACATAACAGGCATGGATGCTTTTTTTTTTTTACAAGTTTGATCACTTTAAATCCTCAAACTCTCACTGGATACTTACTTTTCTATGAGGGTGTGGACACAGCCCTTCCATGAGGCCATTTGGAGGGCAAGATCAGCAATTGCCAGAGCAAGCTAGGAGAAAAAGAGCAAGGGTTAAGAAAAAAAATGGCTAAAGCCCCAATACATGGCAATGTTGTTTCCAATACTTATGAAGGTACAAACTTAAGCCAGTAGGGCTACCCAATAGATCCTTTCTGGAGGTCATCCTTACATCCTTAACTCTGCTCTTAAACTTGACCCACAGGTCACTTTCCCTTGTTCTTACCTCTGTGCAACAAAGCAAACCCCCCCTCCCCATTCCTCTTTATCAGAGCCAGCTCCTGAAACCCTAATTCATGCTTTTATCTCTAGCCGCAGAGATTCCTGCAACTCTCCATTACTCCATAAACTTTAGATGGTTCAGAACTCTGCTGCTCATCTCCCCAGTGACACGTCACATCACCACATTACACCAGTTCCCCAAAACTTCAACTGGCTTCCTACAGTCTATGAACTGCTTACCATTCCCTTTTCTAAACTCTGCAGCTTTGGTGGCTTAGCATTCTCCAGAGCTGCTCTCTCTTTCTCTCCTTACGCATTCAACAGTCAGAAACTCTGACTCTGTCTCTGTCTCTGTTCAAACCCAACCTTAAAACATCCCTTCCTCTTACGCATACAACCTGTCTCTGTGTCTCTTATAACTCCCATCATTCTTCCCCTCCATGTTGTCATTTATGTATAGTTATTTGTCGTCATCACTATGGTTGTCTGCCACTAAAGGTTTACATGTTCAGTCTAACTGTATTCAAGAAGCACCTCTGGGTCTTTGAAAAGTGCTATACAAAATGTCCTGTTTTCTTTCCTAATCACAATTGCACTACTGACTTCTGCAACACTAACACAGAGAGCACAATGTGCGAATTACATCCCCATCATGAAGCCAGCATACAATTGTGTGCTGTATGCTTCCTGACCAACCCACATATTTTTCATGTTGAGTTTCTATGGTTGTTTTTTGATGAATATAGGACATCTAGTCACATGACAAAACATGCAAACTTCAGTCTTTAATCTTGTAATCTGTTTTTAAAGGGCCCATATATTAAAAAAACAAATCTCCTCACAGTTTTGAAAGAAGTACCATGCATTCCCCAGTCCCCATTTTTGTGCTTGACTATTCATTTTGTTGGAAATTGGAAGATTTAAAATGTTTGTCTGCAAATTATCCGATTTCCCAAATACCCGGAGAGCACACACATGACTGAAGCCCTGCAAAAAGCCCTTGCAAACTGGAACCTAGATGAAAAGAAGCTTGCTGCTGTTACGACCGACATTGTTGTCAAAGAGGTGCAGCTGCTGAAATGGCAAAGGTTTTAACAAATTGTTAAACTGATATTAACTGCTAAGTGTTACACTCAGCATACCCTCAATAAAGCAGTAAAAAAGTGAGTTTGACATTGTTCACCTGTACATTGAGTTATGTCAGTTGAACAAGCATTACTTATGCCAGCTGATGTGCTGAACCTGAATCTAATTTTAGACATTTTAAGTAGAAGTGTTACACATTTAACCTCACAAAAAAATCTCATACAGGACATGTCCTATTTGCCCATTTTATAAATGTTTTAGTAATAATTTATATTTTTATATATATATATATATATATATATATATATATATATATATATATAAACAAAACGTATGATCTCTGATATTTCATGCCAGCCTCCCAGTCAGATTAGCATGCTACCTGTGTGACGATGATGGGCGAGAGGTCTTTGAGGTTCTGGATGTGGGAGAGCAGCGAGTCGCGCAGGGCGATGTGCGTCTCCTGAGGAAGCTCATAGAATGACGTCTGAATCTTCATCTTCATGGTCTGCGCTGCAAAGTAACAGGACTCCACATCCTGCTTCAGCTGCAGGAGCTGATCTGATATCTCCCACGCGTGCATCTGCATGGGTGACATTAAATCATCAAGAGAAGGACAATTCAGAAGGGGGTATGCACACACTAGAAGTTTAAAAAATAATTATTCTGGGTAAGCAAGTTTACTTCCCACTGCACCATGTAAAACATCTATAGCTATGAGCTGCCTGAAGCAGTCAAACGTAGCATACTTTGCCCCATGTTTTACATGAAGATAGAAAAAAAAGTTCACATTTCAAGACAAGAAGCTTAATCTTGAGAATTGTGATTAAAAGTGATGGGAATACACTTTATCCGTCTGCAACCTTCCTTGTATGTGAAACACTGCGGCTCTTCAGTCCAGTCAGACCTGATCATTTGCATTTCAGAAAAAATACAAACAAAAGGACTGTTGTGTCACTTGGAGATCAACAAAGCAACTGATGTAAATAGCACGGACTAGGAACCTAAATTATGTTACACTGGAAGTGGCTTTAATAGACTCTACATGCAGACAAACCGATGCACCTGGCTAAATGTAAATGTAAAATGTAAATGTACTGCCTAGGACAGTCTCTCGCTGCATTTAACATGAGAAAATGCCCCATGAGTCCAGACACTTGCATGGACTACAAGTAAAACTAGAAACTGTACATCTGCTGTGAGGATGATGCTGCTGCTGCTGCTGCTGCTGTTAATTACATGGCCCTTAACAGAGTTTGGGGACATCTAGTCATCCTTTAGCAATTCATACTACAACAGTCAAATGTTTCCCTGGCCACTCCCGATTTGAGGGATTGAATCACAATGCGTCTCCAAGACCCATTTAGACCCCGTTCACACCTGTAATCATCAACACTGTCCACCTCTAAATCCAATCACTCCAGACGTATGGAAATGTCTGGTGTGAATGGGGCCTAAATCTCACCAAGTCTCCCTGGTCCTTTCAGAAAAAGCATGCCAGCCAGATTTATAGAGTGGCTTTGGTCATATTTAACTCTCTGAATCATATTTAAACCCTGTAGCTGCAAATATGAAGTGTGTGACTCCAGGAGGATTCACATTACCTCTTCACTGTTGTGTCTGACTGAACTCTCCCACACCATCTTGTCTTACTGCACTGTAGAGCTAGCTACAGTCTCTGTCTTGGGTCCTGTAAACACAGGCCTTTTTGTATGATTGGGATGCTAAAAGTACCCCTGATCTCTCGACTCTATTTTAAATTCAGGAGTTTCAGTCAGTATTAGGTTACTGGTAGGTGACTAAGGAGTCCTTCCACCTTAACACTACCAACAAACGTGAACTTTACCACACCTGGGCAATTTGGTCTTTTGTTAAAGCACAAAAATAAAGCTGTAAACGTGTAAACCTCATACCGCTCAGCTGCCTGATTAAATTGGGCCGCTGAGACGAATACAACGTGAATCAAATGACACGGAATCAAAGTAGCTCATGAAAACTAGGAGGCGGAAACCAAGGTCTACTCCTCTGCTAAGCCCGCAAATATGTATTAGCTAGCTAAGGCCTTTTCTCAGCTAGGCGGGAAGCATTTTTACACACAAATCGGTTCCTATTTACCAAACACACTTGCTGGTTACATCGCTTAAACACAGACCGACAACAGTATTAAACTGAGACTGGACCGAGTTTCACTGTGCTGTCTGTACATGCTTGCTTAGCATAACCGCTAACATGCTAGCTAACAGGACCAGCACCGCGGAGGGAGGGACGCAGGCAGCGGTGTAGCCTCAGCTAGCCGCGCTAACACCACTCACTCACTCACTGAAGCTAAAGCAGCTAGCTAGCTAGCTAGCTAGCTAGCTAACTCGGCTAGTAAGCGGTACAGGTTAGCTAGTCGTTCACTGTGTTCATGCGACTCAACGTACAGTCCAAACCAACCCCCTGAGATTTAAAACTAAGCCACATAGCTACGAGAACCGGTTCTAAAATTAAATAGACAAACAGTGCCCAAAGCAGGAGCCACAATGGGTTACGAGGCTGAACTTGTCCGTTCCACCTTAAACAGTGCGGCAGCTACATCCTGTAGTCCCGTACAGGCGCCGGACTGTAAGCGATGCACCATTTAAGGTGGAACGGACCGTTCAGACCAAACAAGAAGCAGACAACCAGCCCCACTGCTATCGTTAGCTGCCACTCTCCACCCTTTTCTTTCTACCTCGCCCGTTTTCGGCACAGCATTTGCGGTGAAATCTGAGAGAAAAGCTGAATGACTGAGGCCCGTTCACTCACCGATCTCTGCAGTTCTCCCAGCCACACCGAGGCCCGCTCCTTGCCGGCTGGGTCTGGGTCGTGGTAGAGCGCCTGAACGGCCTGGTAGACCAGCGACAGGCTCGGCTTGCCCCCGTCCATCTCTGCGCTCTCAGTCCCTCCACAAGCTCAGCGTGGTCAGAAACGGTCAACGCGGCACTGCGCTCCTTAAAGGCTGACGGACACACAGGCTGATATTTACTTGGCCCTTGTGCTCTGCGGTCTGACCGCCATCTCAAACACTCACACACACGGAGCCCGACTAACCCGTCCGTGTGGAAACCACGGAGAGGAACTGAAGTTACACACACTTGTGAGCTCGTCTGCTGAGAGAGAAAGAGAGAGGGAGAGAGGGAGCTGTAACTCCGTTCCACCCGCGCTGTGCTCACTCCTCACCGGGGGAAGACTTTAAAGCTATAAAAGCGCCGCGAATATCAAAATACATTTGTGACATTTGTGCGGTCTATTTTGAGGGTATGGCTGATGAGGACACTCCTCCCTACACCGCTTTAGGACATCCACACTATCGTTAAGCGCCCTGTAGGTGGCGCCAGCTTCTCGGGTTGGATGGTGGTTATCTCCTCTACAGGCGCGGTCTGCTTCACGAGATAAGGTGTTCCTGTTCAGCTCGCGTGCTAAAATTGGTCTAATTTAATCGAAAGCAGCGTTTTAATGCAATCAATAAAAATGGTAAGTGTCAGACGAGTAATCTGTACATCTTTTTTTATCCATTACAACATTTATTATTTTGCTTTCTCTTTATTTTTGAACTAGCGTCACCAGTTCATGGGAAACAAATCAGATGAATTTGTTTTTATTATTTATTTATTTATTTATTTATTTATTTATTTGTTGTTGTTGTTGTTGTTGTTAGAGGAATGTTCTGTTTTGGTTTATCTTTTAAATAATAAAATGATTTATAGAGAGCAAAAAGTGCACACCCCCGGACTGTTCCTTCTGCAGTTGTGCCTCTATACAGTACACATCAATATACAATATTAAAAAATAAAAATAAAATAAATTAAAATACAAATATATACAGTCAGAAAAAGTGGATGAAAACCGTAAAAAAAAAAACATATTTAAACTTATGGACGTTTGATCTTCATGTTAACATTATTAAAAAAAGATAGAGGTAATAACTACATACTAAATAATAACCAAATAGAACAGTATATGAAAATGTAAAATGTATTACAATTGGAAATCCCCCCCCCCCCCCCCCCCCACACACACACACACACATCATTACATATATACATGTTATATAACCTCAGACAGTTAGTCTGGTTTGCTGTTTAGATCAAAAGAGCTTCCTGAGATGTTAAAAAAGCAGTAGTTATGTTCTGATTTATCTTTAATTAAAAATTTGGTAAACATAAAAAAATCACAGTAAAAAGAAAGAAAGAAGAACCACTCCCGTGATCACAAGACCACAGGTTATGATAAAGTTATGAAATCAAAATATCCAGTACTGCACCTTTTCAGTCAAAAAAACATTTGTCAGTATTTTTTTAAACATATTTAAACATATAGAGATTCTTCATAAAATGGAAAAAAGTAAATGAATAGAAATGCAGTTTTTCTGTGAGGACAAAAATAGACACCCACACATTTATTACTACTCCAGAAGCCTAAAATTAGAATTAGCTGCAGGTAATTAAAACATCATTAGAGGGGATTTTGGTGGAGTGTGTCGTATTTAAACCTCAGACATTCAGTCTGGTTTGCTCCTGATTGTTGAAGTCAGCGTGATCTCCATAGCCAGATCCAAAGAGCTCTCTGAGGCTCTGAAGAAGGTTGTAGATGCAGATGAGTCTGGGAAGACATGCAAAAAGATCTCAGAACCCTTAGAAATCAGTCTTTCCACTGTCCGCTAAATCATTTACATCATTACATCATTTATTTTTTTTTTAGATTTTAATGGAAGGTGCGAATCTTGAGTCTTGCCCCGATGCTTTTTGACAGCATTTTATTTGCCTAGTTTTATGACCTCCATCTCTTAGTAGTGTCTCTCAAAATGAAGCTCAAATGTCTATGTTAAATTATGTTAACAGATGGTTACAAATGTTTTAGGCAGCAGTGAAGTGTTTAAAGTCATGGATCTCAGAAGTAATGATTTGTCCTTAAAATTCCATATAACATTACTATAAACCCAAATAAACATAACTCCAGTACTCAGAATATGGTCACATCGTTATGAGCCCCAGTTGCTTCTACTGCGTCTGCGTCTGTGGTGTGGTGTAGTCCTGTGAGTGGCCACCAGGGGACCGAAGCTTTTCGAAGCATTGACACAGATGAATCATCTGCATCGGAAAATGATTCAGTGTTTCAGTAAATGGTTCAGTAGATGGCCTCATGTGCCATCTACTGTCCTGTCTGTTTACTTCTGATCATCATGATTCCATTGAAGCTCATTCACACTAATAAACCGTTATCACAGGTTGATCTTTTCAACAACAAATACATGTACCACTGACATGTGTCGAAATAATAAAATATTAATAAAAATAACTTAATTGGGGAATCTTTTGAGTTTCTCTTGAAGTTGCTTCACAGCACATGTTTGAACTTCCTCGAGGTAAGTGGGCGTCAGGGGGTTCAAACTAATATATATAATTAATAAATAAATATAATTATAATATAATTAATAAATATAATTATGCATGGATTAGGATCTGATAAATAAAAACAAACATCTTTTTGGGTTCTCCAGTTTCACCCCGTTGTGCGAATAAGCCAGTTTAGGAGGTGTATATGTAAGCTCGGGGTAACTGAATCTTGAATCTTTACAACGGTTTCAGTGACGTAACGAAGCTTCGTTGACCGTCATCACGTGACTCTCGTCTTTGGACAGAGGCACCGATTAATTGTGTCGACTCACAGCACTGAGGCTCTGTCCCATTACTCGCACCCCTCGTTTGCGCATGCCTGCTGTAGGGCGTGAAAGTTCTTTAACTTCCCCTAACACGCATGTTCACGAGCCCCCTAAGAACACTTAGCGCACTTGAACGCGAAGGCTGTTATATTACCCATGTTGCATTGCGATCCAGCAACATTTCTCGCATAAGCCCTCTGTGAAACCCGGCATCGTGGCCGCTGCAGTGTCGGATGTAGGTTGAAGAGGCACGGTGTGTCCCAATTCTGCACTAAACTGAGCGACGCCTTGAACGATCACGTCTCTTTTACCCGCAACTTCATTCAAGTGCACATTCAGGAGGGGCTTAGGCTGAGGATTGGGACAGTGTCGAAATGCCTACACTGCTTGAATGATCTGGTATGGAGCGTAGCATCTGTAGTTTAGGGACCCTCCCCCCTGGACTAACCCAGCACTTTCCACTTTAGATCTGATAGCTTAGGAGCTTTGTTACCACGATTTGACCACGCTTATAATTCTTTGTGGTGGAAATAAGGGTTGAGTGCTTTTTTTCTTACTTTCCTACGTTTGGGTAACCCAGATTTTGTGTTATTTGGTTTCTCTTGGCCTGTGCTCACCCCTGAAGTTTTCTCCTTCATCAATTAACAATAAACTGCTACCGGTTTATACAACTGAATCGTGTCCAGTGTTCAGTCTGGCAGAGGGTCTGGGGTGAGAGCCACCTCTCATTTTGTGTTACAGCCCGACTCCAGACCAGGTCGTGACAGAATGCTGATGTGTTTGGTAGGAGAACCTAGGTTTGGTTGCTGACATCTCTGAGAACTATAACTGTAAAGATCCTTAACACACTAATGGACCACCTCACAAGGCACAAGCTTAAGGCGTTCCCATGGCCCTCTGAACTAAACACCTCTGAAAATCTGTGGATATACCTTAAAACAGCTCAAGACTCCACACAGCTAGAAGCTTTTTTTTTTTCCAAGAAGAAATGGGCAAAAATCTCTTTACCAAGAATTGAAAAACTCTAGGCTCTCAGAGTGGGTCAGCAGGCTAATGTGCTTCCACTATGGCCCGGGAGTCGAGAGTTCGAATCCCAAGCCATGCTGCTTTGCCATCAGCTGCTGGAGTCTGAAAGAGCACAATTACAACAGTGCTCCCTCCCCTCATCACTCTTAGCAATGTTGCTCGACACATGCGTCTGTTAGCCATTGCTAGGTGTTAACACTGCTAGGTGTTAGCCAGATAGGTGTTGACTGGCTTCCCATGTATCGGAGAAAACATTTGTTAAGTCATCACCCTCCTAGTGTTGGGAGCATTGCTAGCGTTAGGGTGGGTTAGTTGGTAGTGCTGAATTGAGGAGAAAAGGGGGGGAAAAAATTGAAAGGCTGTTAGCTGTGCTGATGTTTTATTGAGAAATTGTTCAAGGGCATTTGAAATGTTTAGGTGCTCATGCATGGTGTTTATATCTCAATATCTTGTATATATCTATATCAAAATTATATAAAAAATAAAAAAAAACTAGAGCTGCTTTCAACACAACCTCCAACATAACAGGCAAAACTGAACTGTGAACTGAAACAGTGAAGACAGAACGCTCACAGAACGCAAGCATAATCAGGGAGGGATGAGCCAAATAATAATAATAAAAAAAGCAGCAAGGGTTTATTACATACATCCTTTCACCCATATGAACTCAAGTCAGAAGCTGGCCTTGGTTCTGCAACAGCCCTCAGTCCATGTGAGCAAATCTTAGGTTACTCAAGTAACAGGAAGTAACAGAACAGTACAGCAGACATTCAAGTCCTAGTTCTCTTTTGCAAACTGGAAACAAGTGGCAAGTGAGTAGAATAAAAGGCACAAACTGTAAGGGAGAATGTATCCAAACACAAGACCAATCTGACTAAATGTTCCGAGATATAGAGGGCTGAGAAAATCATGAGGTACATGAGTACAGACTGAATGTGTCCTTATGTAACATTAGTGTGAAAAGGACACATGCCACATGCCACATTCCACTCACTGCTTTTAGTGAGCAAAAGCAAATGACTGGGGGTGCTCATTCTATGGTTGTGCCTCTGTACGGTACAAATCAATATACAATTTTAAATGTGTGAAGTTAATACATCAAATATTGAATACACAGGCTGTGAATCCAAGACAGAAGCAAAATCTTCCGTTTTGGCAAGAATCCAGCAGTACAAAACAAGGACAAGTATAAATGTACGTGCACAGCAAACAAACAAACAAAAAAAAATACACATCAATTACAATGTTAATCTGATGCTTTAGTGTTGAAAATGATGCCTTATAAAATAAATTATATTATTTCCCACCTCAAGTTAAAAAGTTCTTAGCTATCAAACTACAAATTTGTTTAAAACTCGTCGTGTCGTACTAATGCTTCCCCAAAGTCAGTTGCTTGACTTCCCACAAACAAGTCATACTTATTGAGTATTTCCTCTTTGGTTAGTTTCCCATCCTGAAAGAAAAAGTGCATAAAATTCAGTTAAAATAAACAGATTACAGTTAAAAGAAAAAAAGAAAAAAAAAAACAGGACATGAATTTCAGAGTTTTTACTACACCCACCTTGTTTGAATCAGACTCATAAACCAGGTGCTTGGCCTCTGCCTCTGCATGGTCATAGTCAGCAGGCAAGATCCAGTCCATGGTCTCTTCTTTGTCCATTTTTCCATCCTTGTTCTTGTCCCTAAATTCAGAGAACTGCTCACGCTCTGTAGCTACCCATTCTGGCTCATCCATCTCATCTTCGTGGTTGTACATGTCACCTGCCATTTAGAAACAAGCATAGATAGATAAATAAAAGAGTACACCTATGTTGAGCTTCCTAGCCATTGCCTTCCTTTTCCTGTTGCAAACAATGCCTGAGAAATTCAGCTTCCTATAGCTTGGACGAAGACGAGGAAGCGGTTCAATAGGAAAGAGCCTGCTGTTTCTTCCAGTTTGTCTCCTGCTTGAGAAATGATTTGCTAAAAATGTGAAAAACACCCACCAATATACTCTTCCAGGTCAATAAAACCGTCCCCATTCTTGTCAATGTCCTCCATGGTTTCCTAATAGGAATAAAGATGAGAGAGGCAATGGTTGAAGTGTCATTAGAAAGGCAGACATGAGGTTATAACAAGGCTGGAAGGCAGAATTTCACACAAGGCAAATTAGCACCCCAAGATCACCTACAAACAAGCTATTCGAACTATTATAGCTATTAAAGACGTAGAGAGAAAGCATTAGACCCACCAGCACCACAATTTCCTTCATGTGTTCATATTCCTCAGGGTGAAGGAAGGCAGTGAACTCTTCTTTATCTGCAATACCATCACCATTTTTGTCTGCCATTTTGAAGCGTCGCTCATCTCTGGCCATCATTTGCTTGTAGTTGTAGCCATCGTCTGGCTCTGGGTCATCTGGAAGGGCACATTATTCATTTTATAAATATTACTAGTACAACATTGTGATTAGTTTTCTCAATGGTTTGAACTCTGTAGCTGCTTATGTACACTGTGTAAACAATTCTGGATGCATGGACCAATAGAAACGCTCGCTAAGTCACCAATTTGGAGATACATGCTTTTCATTGGACGGCAAAAATGAAATGAAACGGGTCATAAACTCCTAGACTTACCAAGGTAGGTGCCGTATGTGACGTTCTTGTACTCATCCCAAGAGATCATACCATCGTTGTTCATGTCGAAATCTTTCCACTGTCTGTCCACGTTATCATAGATGTACTTCTTCTGTGCCTTTTTAATCCACGCCCTCAGCTCCGCCTCGGTGACGAAGCCGTCCTGATCAGCATCTATCTTCTCCACAATTTTGCTGGGAAACCCCAAGGCAGAAAGATGGCATCACAAGGCATCTATGCTCAGACCAACTCTTACTAAAACACAGCCAACATCTACACTGTTCCTGACAATGCTCACCCAAGTCTATCCTTGCTCTCCTCCGGGGTCAGGTCATCAAAGGATTTGGCCACCTCTTCGCCAAGGAACGCATCATGGTCATAGTCAAAGTTTTCGCCATCGTTGTGCTCCTTGCTGCTCAGTAGTGCGTCATGGTGCACACGGTCCTTCTTCTCTGTGGGCTTACTGGTGGCGTAGACCACGCAAAGCGCAAAGCACATCAGCAAAGGCCTGATCTCCATCTTCTTTACCGACGTCCTGTAACAAACACAGTCAATATGAACACAACAGCGTGTGACAGTTACTCCTCATCAATGTGTACAAGAAGGTTTGAAGAAACTGGGGAAACTATGAATGTGGCGTCACCACAACATCAGCAGTTTAGCCCCACACATTTATGCGGAGGTTATAAGCAGTGTACTGGCCTGGACATTTAGACATAATATGAATCTGACAGTGTTCCTTTACTTTGGGCATATAGTGATGAACGGACCAATAGAAATGCTGCAGAAAAACACCTGGAATTAAATCTTTGTACATGGGCTCTTTCTCCAAAGTTTTTCCAGTAAATTTGCCATTTTGGAGACATATAGTAACAGCAGTTTGGACTATATAATCGTGGTGATCGTGTCCATCCTGTCCATGCCTTACATGTTTTCAAGACTTTTCTAATCACAAGTCCCAAAAAGGGACACACTGATCTCCTACAGCTTTCACAATACTCCAAACTAACAGCAGAAACGAAAGTGGCCTCAGTCAAAAGTAGAGTAGGTGTAGCTGGTTGGTCAGATATGATCAGTGCGAAAACATGGGACATAGGGCATAAACAGATCGCCTTATTTATTCGCAAAACGAAAACACTGATTACAACCCTTCATCGAGTGATGAAGAGGAGTCCTCCAAAACTGGCTAACCCCGCTCTTTAGCCAGAAAGCTAGCTAGCTAATTCAACGGCTAGCATATACCGTTAGTTCATCCGCTATTTCCGAGATTAAGCAGTTTAACAATCGGCGAAACCCTTTAAAATCACACATTTCACACGAACAATGTAATGAAAACGGATGTAGCTGGATTACTTACGAAGCTGCGGAGCCGAACCACAATTCCCAGAGATATCCCGACCCTCTGGACCCTGATCACACACCCCTGAGTCTCCTCACAGGAGAAACAGCGAGATCCAATCAGAGCGCAGAGAGTGTAGAACTGCTCGCTCATTGGTCCACTTCAGCATGACGACACCGGGATGCAACGACTTGGAGATGTTTAATGCAACGCTAAATCTCCGCGCTGCCTCCCGATTGGTCGAAGCGTTTCGAGTGTCCAATCAGAACCCAAAGAGGACACCGTGGTTAACACACCATTGGTAGTCGTCCGGGGAGGGTCACAGACTCTCCGATTGGGTGCAATTTGCCACGTCCCCAAATTTGAGATGGAGACAGACTGAGTCTGTGGATGGTAAAGCGGCTGAGCTCCACGTCAGGTAGCTAGCTAGCTAGTGTGCTCCTGCCGTTTCGTCATCTTTCTCGTATTTTTACACAGTGGTGGTGTTTAGTCTGCGTGTACTTCTACCACACGTTTGTACTTTCCCTTTATAAATTATGATGCAGCGCATAAAGTTTCTAAACTTTCCGATTTTACCTGTTATATATTCAGTCAACAGCTGAAAATAACATAATATGGAATGACAGTAGTTACTCTACACCTGACGTTTAATAATAGCTAATACTGGAATACTAAATACTGGAATTTTGATCATCTTTTTGGAAAGGGAATTGAAACCCGTCCAAAATGACCTATAATAATAAATAATAAAATAATTATAATAATAAAATAAAATCTTCCATTGATTTTTTTTAATTATCCTGTGAAGTTGATATTGATTGACATCATGATTATAGTGAATTAATACACTATATAAATATAGGGGGTGAAATAAGTATTGACCACATCACCAGTTTTTTTAGTTTTTTAGGTGCTATTGACATGAAATCTGACCAGATGTCGGTAGCATCCAATCCACACATGCAAAGAAATCAAACCGTAGGTGTCCATAAATGAAGTTATGTGTTATAAGAATTTCCTACAAAAGTCTTCTATAAACTCTGAGCTTTAGTTCCTTCCATAGATTTGCAGTTGGATTCAGGCCAGGTGATCGACTGGGCCGTTCTAGCAGCTTTATTTTCTTTTTCTAAAACCAATCGAGAGTTTCCTTGGCTGTGTGTTTGGGATCATTGTCTTGCTGAAATGTCTACCCTCGTTTCATCTTCATCGTCCTGGTAGATGGTAGAAGGTTTTTATCAAGAATGTTTCAAAGGTCCATTCATCCTTCTCTCAATTATATGAAGTGTGCCAGTGCCGTATGCTGAAAAACAGCCCCAGTCCATGTTGTCCCCACCTTCAAACTTGTTGGTATGTTGTTTTAAGGGTGATATGCAGTGCCTTATGACACACACATGGTGTGTATTATGGCATCCAAAAAGTTTTATTTTGGTCTCATTTTCTCCCAGTTTTTCACAGGCTTGTCCAAATGTGGTTAAGCTCTTCAGCAATGGAGTCCTGCGTGGTGAGCATGCATACAGGCCGTGGCGGTTGAGTGCATTACTTATTGTTTTCTTGAAAATCAATTGTACCTGCTGATTCCAGGTCTATCTGTAGCTCTCCACAGGTGGTTCTTGGCTCTTGGACAACTCTTCTGATCTGTTTATGGTGAAATGATGGCCCCCAACAATGCTCGCTGGAACCTTCAGTAGTTCAGTAGAAATTCTTCTGTAACCTGTGCCATCAGTATGTTGTGAAAGGTTGCGAAGGTTGCAAGAAGAGAGCTCACTGCTTTTACCCATCATGAGATGTTTCTTGTGTGGTACCTTGGTGCTGAGACACATTTTTATAGGCCATGAGTTGAACTGGCGTATATTAATTAATTAAGTGGCAGGATTGCTTTCTAATTACTGATAGATTTCAGCTGGTGTTGTGACTTTTAATGTTTTTTGCACCTCTCTTTCTTCATGTCTCCAGTACTTTTTCCCTGTGTCATTTCTCATGATTACACATAACCTAATTTCTGGACATCTATGGTTAGATTTTTTTGCATGTGTGGATTGGATGGGTTGTTACCAACATCTGGTGAGAATTTCATAATCTATAATATATTTACTTTATTTATTTATAATATATTTACATATATTATTACATACAATATATTGACATGTTTTATAGGGGCTTTAACTAAAAATGATGCATTAGTTTTTTGGGAATTCCAGTCATTTTTACATACTCCCTACATTTTCACAGGCTCAAAAGTATCTGGACAAAATAACATAATTACTAATGAAACGATTATTTTTAATGCTTGAATGCAAATCCTTTGCAGTCAATGACTGCTGAGTTCTATCAGCCACCATACATAAGGCCATAACAGTGCCTCCACCATGTTTGACAGGAGAAGTTGAATGCTTCAGATTAACATCCATTGCCTTTCTTCTCCATGATCGAGTTAATCTTGCTTTCAGCTGTCCAATGAATCTCAAACTGGTCAAGCTTTAGGTTATCTAGCCTAATCTGTATTGTTTGAAAACATTAAAGCGTCTCTTGGCTGTAAACTTTGTAACAGTACACCTACCTCCTTGAGAGTGTACTGACTTGACTATATGTTCATATTCTGTAGTTGTCTCTTGTGGTCTTCATTTTGGTGTTGCTGATGTTGCTGGTCTGTTGTTGGTGTTGCTGAGCTCGCTATGGCATTCCTTCTTTTTGAAATGTACCACATTTCTGATTTATTTCTGCCATCTCTTGGATAGAATTGTCTCATTTCTTCAGCCTAATGATGGCATACTTCATTTGCATCAACCTTTTTGGCATATCGAGATTTTAAACGAATGGCTAACATCCATAATTTCTCATGAAATGAGGGAACAGTGGACATCTGGCTATTAAGCTACTTATTACTTAATTGTCCAATTCCATTTTTTGAGCCTGTGAAAATGGAAGAACTTTTGATTGCTTGATTTTAAAGTTCACAGAGGCAAAATTACAATAATAAAGTCCCTCTCCAAATGCGTATAGAGTATAGCTGTATGTATAGCTTTAACTTGTGGAATAGATGTGACAAGGAACTACAGATGTGTAATTCAATTAGCAATTAAAAAATAACAGTAAGATAGTAAACAACTATAAACCGAGGTTATGATCATGGTTGTATATGAAATCTTTGGAATCTTTTGTGGCTTTCGTTTGTTTTATTTGTCTAAACCTAGTATTTGAAGCACTGCCACATTGAATTTGTTATGTATAAAGGTTAGGCAATTCTTAGGCAAGCTAAAGCTTCGGCCTGCACCATTTCAGAGAATAATTGGGGAAACAAGGACAGAAATATGCATATATTAAATGCACATTACTACTACTACTACTACTACTACTACACTCCCAGCCTACACCATATCACACATTTCAATGAATAAGAGATAAGATTTATCTCATATCCTCACTGAGCTATTTTTTAAGAAACACCAGTTTACCTATTTATTTTATCTAAATGCTCTAAAACAAAAATGTCTTGTTGATGAGAAGTCAAGGGAGAATGGCTAGACTGATTCGGGCTTACAGAAATGCTAACTCAGATAATCACAAGTAGTGTAGAAGAGAAAAGCATCTATTGGGGTGGGCTCAGAAGAAGACCATGCCAAGTTGTACTTCTGTCAGCCTAGAACAGAAAGCTGAGGCTGCAGTGGACACCGTCTCACCAAAACAGAACAGTAAAAGACTGGGTAAACACCACCTGGTCTGATATATCTTCATTTCTGCTGAGGCACACAGATGGCAGGGTCAGAAATTGGTGCCAAAAGCTTGAATCCATGGATCAAACCTGCTCTGGGTCAACGGTCCAGACTGGTGAACGCGGTGTATTTGTGTGATGGTGTAATGGTTTTTTGGTTCGTATTGTTTGTCCAAATAGGCCACAACTGACCATGTGCATCTCTTAATGGCTACTTCCAGCACGATAATGCTCCATGTCCCAAAGCAAGAGTCGTCTCTATCTGGTTTTACAACATGACAGTGAGTTTGGTGTACTTCAGCCACTTTCCCAGTCACCAGATCTGATTCCAGTAGAACGTCTTTGGGATGTGTTACAACGAGAGATTCACAGCATGAAAGTTCTGAAAAATGATGCATTCAAGTCAACATGGACCAGAATCTCCCCAATGTTACCACCCCAGTGTTCATACAGTATTCTTAATAAATTGCTTGATGAAACCTGGGTTCTGTTGACTGAACCTAATATATGCAATATAAAAACCTCCTGATAAAAGCTATTTACATTTCTGCATAATAAAGAGTTCAGCCTATACATGAATTATGTATAGGAATTATGAAATGTCTTCTTAAAACCCACTTACAGAGTTCTCACCAAGATTTTGACTTTCACCAATGTTTTCGTATATATATAATATTTCAGTTTATGTGGACGAGAGGAACCATCATCATAAGAGCATAGAGAGTTATTACTTTTCTCAAGAACCTTCTTAGGAAAATATTAGTGAATGAGTCCCAATGACTGTCTTGCTTGTTAATTAAGTATATGACTGTAAATAAGAAAGTGTTAACTGTAAGGGCTCATTTTCATCTGTAGTCCCTGGCCAGTTTTTAAAACAGCAACCTAAAATGAAATGAAATAATAATACAATTGTATCAAAAATCTCATACAGACCATATTAACAGAGACAGATGCAAACAAATACAAACAAAATAAAAAGTACAAGGAAATCATACAAAAATGTAGTTGTTACATAATCCAATGGATTACTGTTATTGTTATTATTATTATTATTATTATTAATATTATTAAGTCACATAATCTGATTACTTCCCGTTACAAATTCAAATGAAAAACGTAACATTTAAAGTCACAATCAAACAGTTTTGTGTTTACACCAAATACCAAACAATCTCATGTCCATATCCAACTATTTTGTGTCTACTAAATTATATATGCCATCACTGATGGAGCAAAACCGTATCTCCAAAATGGAAACTTCACAGGGTAAGTAAAAATCCTACATGTTCAAAGTTAATGTAAAGGTTCTTTGGATTTTCGATTACAGAGGATTGTCAGTACAAAGTACACCAAGTTTGACTGTTTGGAAATGTTGTAATTGGAACAGCAGTGTTGCGTAATGCATTCTGGGATATGTGGCTGTGCCAAGCCCACACAAGTCATGCCCTGATGCATTCTCGATCACACGGCGGAACAAGAACACAACAAGAACACATTCAGACTGTACTCTGCTAGATGTGAGCTTAGTACTTGGGCCGCAGCCGATGGCGATTCACAAGTGCACAGGAACACAAGTACAGACAGGAACGCAGATTAGGAATGGGCCTCTGTAATGGATAGGAGAAGGTATCATGTCAGCAATGATATATAAGATTGAACTTATTGTGATTAATACTATTAATGCTGAAGCATTAAGTATAGACAACAGTGCGTCCAGCAGTCAGCTAACTAATACAGCAGTCAGCTACATCGTATCTACACAACTTCTGTGGCGATTTTCCTAGTTTCGAATGCGTCCTTAACGCTGAAAAGTTCAATGATGAATGTTTATAAGCTGTAATAAAATTACTCACTTTTTCACTGTAATTTTTCTATCCTGTTTAGGTAACGCCTTTATGTGGTCCCTTACTACCCAGCCTCGCCTTTAAGGTGCAGTGTCGAGCCTATTAACGTTCTCAATCCCTGACTCATGGTTTGGCAACTGTACTGCAGAGGACAGGGAGCTGCAGTGACTTCCTGTCATCTGAGTCAGCAATGGATAAGGTTAACAGGCTCCACACTGCCCCTTTAGATGTTATTTGGGTTTCCTTGTGGCATGTAAATTCCCTCCACCTCTTAAGGAAGTACGGCTGTTGTTGAGCTTTCCTACGTAGCAATTCTGTGCTCTGTGTACTCTGTTCCAAGGTAAATCATCATGGTGCACACCCAGAAACTCAGTGGTAATCTCTTCATTGCCTTCCTGATGTTGAGGCTGATGTACTTACAACAGTACCAGGCATTTTATCTCTCCTCTGGAGGATTGATTATCAATCACCTGTGATCAGGCCTGTTGACTGCTTTATTGTCTATGAATTTAGTTGTTATTTACAGTGTTCAGAATGGCTGGCGACAGTCATGGGTAAAGAATGTGTAGAGCACCGGGCTGGGACAGAGACAGAGCTATAAGCTATAAGGCAGAGCTGTAATCGTGGAGATAGCTGCTCCTTTTTCTTTTCGAGGTAGGAGAAGGCCATGTGCATAGCTTTTGAGATCTGGCCAGTAAGTTGTGAAGGATCATGAGTCATGACACGTGTAAGAGAGAGCAGTGCATCGGCTAATGTTGGGGGGCCATGTTCTTCTCACAGCAGCATCATTTTGAAAGCTGCTGGAGAAATAATTCTCAAGATCCACCCTAAAGAAATTACACCAGTATTTTTTTTTTACTCACCCTCTTATCTTCACGGCATCGTTCTGTAGCATGGAAACAACCCACAGCCATGCTAAAGTGCAGCCTCCACACAGAAGGGTTCCATGCAGTGTTCAGAGCTAGGCCTTAACAGCAATAAGCAATAAACACGATGAGGGAAGTGTAGTGGGCATTAAAAACCCAAAACATTCAGCTCGTCTGGTAGAAGTGCCCATAGTGTACGACCTGTAGGCGGACAGGGACTATTAAACCTAGGCTTACAGTTCAGACTATAAATGTCAAAAGTCCATTAAAAATGACATGCTCATTTCTGCTAGCCCTGTATGGGATTCTAGCAGTATATTAGCAATAAATTTCTAGACCCAGAGTTTCAAACGTGGTCATAACTGCATGGGGCCGACGGGACAGGAACGGGACAGGAACAAAACAGACCCATTTCTTCTAGAAGCTGGAATGACGCAGCACTAACACTGGTCATTAAAATTGTACATTTATTTTCGCAGTGTACCAGTTCCACTGGCAGCAAAATAGCTGCATGATGCGGCCACCACCATGTTTAACAGTTGGTACAGTGCTCTTGGGGTTGAATTAGGGCTGGGTGATATGGTAAAAATATTGTATCGCAATATTTTAAGACATTTTAACGATACACATCCGGTGTATCCCGTCAGCCCCCGTCGACCAATTTATCACGACACAATATTTTCATATTGCCCACCTCAAGGTTGATTGCCTCACTTTTTACCTCTGGTTATTGTCTTCAGTCTTCACACACTTTTACTAAACAAATCTGGGAATGGAGTTGCCACAGCTATTCTACGAATCCTGGTTCAGGTCATGTAATAATGTATAAGACATATTACAGAAATATTAAATACAGTATATCTTTAAATAGGGTCGCAGTCTCGGGAGGCTGATGCTTCGATAAAGCCTTAGGTCATTTAGGTCTCATTTCCTATTACTTTGAGGTCAACGAAGGTAAAGCTGCTGCTGCTGTTTTCAGGTCATTCTCAATAGGAGCATTTGCCAAGTGACTAAACCTAATGACACCCTGTAGGCAGGATGAAGTCATGGGCTGAGTCATCTAAACTATAGAAACATGTGATTTATGAAAAAGCCTTATTAATCAGGAGGGGGGGGGGGTTCCCCATTGTAACTTTAATAACTCAGTTTTGGTCTTATTGATGTGATTCTTTTGCATTAAAAACATTTTAATAATACTATATGTTGTATGTGTTGCCCTACTTTTGAGGCTCTTACAAGCTTCTGGACCAGGGCAGTGTTTCTGTTGTTTACTTAGTGGTGTGACGCATGTTTACATATTCTTGTTTCTTGTTTTATGGAAATTTCACAGCCATGTTGAGATGATCTTGACCGAGACATACCATAGGCCATATCGTTTGTTGAATCTCAAGATCCAGATCACAAAAAGCCCTGATCTGGATCTTCTCTCCCTGGGTTTATGTTTTGAAATAAACACAAAGGCACACATCTGCAGTAAATTATATTTAATGTCTACAACCAAGCATAAAGATCTGAACAAGTCCTTAAAACAGAGACAGTTCAAAGGTGCCCCCCAAACTAGCAGCGGCCTGTGTACAGCTCAGACAGCAGACAGCATGGACATTTCTGTACAGGTTTACCACAAAACACTGGCTCTTAGTTTGCCTTTCAAACTCAGCAACAACAGTCCGACATTACCTAGAGTTCAAGTAGGTGAGTGGATTCACTGATCTGATTACAGCAGGTAGCTCCCAGTGCATCTGCAGTAGCTCGGTAACGGGTCTCGTCTCAGCTCATCTCAGAGCTCATCTGGGAGTCTGGCTCATCTAGCGGTTTCCCCCAAACGGCAGAGCAGACGAGGTCACTACAGCCATCACAGCCCGATGTGTTTTTTAGCCGAGCTCCGGGTCCGGAGTGGGGACGATGAGGCTTGTTTCACATTCACCGTCCACTCGTCGTCCTTGTGGTGAGGAGTCTGGACAAACATCAGGCCGCCGACAGAGTCAACTAGACCGTACAGAGCCGCCAAAAGCGAAAACGCCGTCCCGAAGAAGCACACTTTCAGGAGGTCAACCGCAGCCATGCTTATGGCTAGGCTAAGATATCTGAAAAACGACAAAACACACAAACGTAGCTAGTTTCACTAGCGTTTCTCACGGCGTGATTCTCTGATACTCGTTTCCAGACAAAGTGAATAAAGACTGACCTCTTGCCAGAGCCTGTTGTTTTCAGTGTGTGGTCAGTACCGTGGTCAGGAGCCTGGGGGGGGGAGGAAGCTGGTGCAGTGTCTCCAGTCTCACAGCTCCTCAGGCTGAAGTGGGCTGGGAATGTCTGAGCTTTCGCTTTGGTGACTGAGCTAAACTCACTCGTGGTTGGGAATTTCCGCGAACTGACGAAAGCTTCTCGTTTCACGAAGAAAAGCTTAATTTTTTATCTCAACTTTCACCCAAATATGGAAAAAAGTGACAAAATAATTTTTTTTAACTTTTTCTCTGGAAAGTGATTAACTGTGACAAACGATGAGCGTCCTTCAAGAGAGAGCTCAAGAAAAAGCTGTAGCTACAGCCTTCAGATACTGGGAATGCTGGAGTAGCTCGTTCAAGCCATTTTCTTTAAAATATCCTTTAAACAGGAACACAACAGACCCATTTCTTCTGAAAAGGTCGTGCTGTTCCTCAGGAAGCTGGAATGACACAGCACTAACACTGGTTACTAAAATTGTACATTTGTTTTTGGGGTGTACTAGTTCCACTGGCAGCAAAATAATCCCTGAGCATGATGCGGCCACCACCATGTTTAACAGTTGGTATAGTGCTCTGGGGGTTGAATTAGGGCTGGGCGATATGGTAAAAATATTGTATCACAATATTTAAGGACATTTTAGCGATACACATCCGTTTATCATGAAACTTGTGAATGCTGACGAAATGTATATGTAGCGACAGATTTTTGAAAACTACTGTACGAATACTGTCCCATACTTAGCGCAGGGATCTCTAATCAAAGTCCGCTGCACTTCATCTAAAAAAAAACAAACAAAAAAACCAAACTAATTACACTGTAACCCAATGTGAAGTTGATCAATGTTCTTTAGGCACTGACAGTGTCCTCGATTTGCCTAGAAAAGCATAATGTGTATCACAATAACACAATTTATCACAGTACGATATAATATTGTCATATTGCCCACCTCTAGGTTGAATGCCTCACTTTTACTCATCCAAACATACCTCTAGTCATTGTGGCCACACAGATCAATCTTTGTCTCATCTGACCATTAAATGTTTTCCTGGAAGGTCTTTTTTTATTGTTAATGTACTTTTTAAAATATTTTTTTATAAAGTAGGCTCACAGTCTCCAATAAAACCAAGGAGACAAAAGTTGGGATTCAATTCAATGTATATTTAATAACCTTTATCTGCCATAGTGTTGTTTGTTTGTTTTTTTGTACCCATTGGTCTAAATGTGTTTAATGGCTACAGCAGGTAAGAATCAGCTACCATGGACAACATGTAAACATTTTACCTCTCTAAAAAAGTTCATGTCTGTAAGTCAAACAGGAGAAATATGATCAGTGGACCACTAGATGGAGACAACTGCTGAACCTCTAGTGGCTCTCTGCTGACTGTAATAGAACACTCTATCCTTGCATTTACAACCATACAGTGCATGAACCAATTGGGATTCACTAGATAAATAGCAGTGTCATATTGGAAAGCTGGAAAATGAGTGACAGGACTGACACTATCAAAAAGAATGATGAAATACTACTAAAAATAGGTATATCTATATTTCTCTGATTTTCATTTTTGAAACTTCTGCATTTTAAGAACATGTAATGATAAACGAATGCATAGAAATAGTCTAAAAATGCAAGGAACAAAATCTCTTTACATTAAAGAATGACATTTGTTATGAGCAATAATATTTATAGAGGCATTTTACGTTTCGGCAGCTGGGCTCCTCTTTTTAATGGAAATATTGAACTTTTGTTGGGCAAATTTAAAAGTTATTTTAGAACGGTATAATAGTTTTGTAGCTGTATCAGAGTATTTGAAGTGAAATCATAACCACGAAATGACACAGCATGTAACTGTAGGTTTCTGGCAAATGATTTCATCTATTTAGCATTGTAGGTTGTCAACTCTTGTCAGTTAGTATTTCCATCAGTACTGATTGTGTTATAAGATGGATTCTATCTAATCCATTAAATTCACCTTCTTTTTTCTGCTATCTCCTATTTTCAGGTGCAGAAGGCCAGCCAGCTAAACACCATTTCTTTGTCTGACCTAGAGGTCGCATTTCATACTGGTTAGTCTTTCCATCACTGTCAATACACCTGACTCATCAGAATCAGATTTATTGGCCAAGTATGTTCACACACACAAGGAATTTGATTCCAGCTGTTAGTGTCTCTCCAATATTAAAAATATACAGCTAATCTTCATATAATTTACAAACAGCAGTATACACAGTATAAATAGACTAAACGAGGGCATTTCCATACAGTGTGCTTTACAGTGATATTCACAGAATAGCAGTATTCAACACTATACAGATTAAATAATGTGTAACCACAGCAGTGTACACATATGTGAAATGAATAATGGTGCAGTAATGGAGGAACTGTAGGATAAGAGTGATCAGAGTTTATCAGTAGTATCTATGACCTGTATCTGATGATGGTGATCAGCTGTTGATGAAGGTGATGGATGGCCTGAGGCTAAAAACTTATGTCTTAGTGGACATAGTTCTGTAGCGTCTGCCAGACGGGAGCAGCTGAAAGAGGTTGTGACCAGGCTGCGAGGAGTCTGTACGTACATAGGTATGTTTATACTAATGTAAGTACTTTACATCCATGCACATCCACATTCAACGACCTGTGGTTTAATTCTAACTATGTGGAAAGATTGAATGTAAAACAAAATGGCTTTACACCAGGTCAGGACTTTGGGAAGTCACTTCTAAAAGCCTAATGTTTGCCTACTTTATCCAGTCCACACCCACCTTTGATGTGTTTCGGATTATTGACCTGTTGGAACATCCAGTCGTGGCCAAGTTCCACCTGTCTAGCTGAAGAATTCGGAGGTAGTCCTCCTTCTTCATTATTCCATCCACTTTGTGCAATGTTCCACTGGCAGCAAAACCCCAGCTCCTGAGCAGGATACTACCACCACCATGTTTAACAGTCAGCACAGCATTCTTGGGGTTGAACTCATTGAAGGCCTAGTGTTGTTAAGACATTCATTCATGTCCACGAATAAATTTAAATAGCTGACCACTAAATACTAACTGTATTTGCAGAATTTACAAATGACACACACACACACACACACACACACACACTGTGAGGGTAGTTAATGCCTACACATGCTAATACCAGTGCAGTCTTTCGCCCTTTTTCTTTTTCTCTTTCTTTCAGTGGGTCAGGACCTCCATGTCATATGCTTGCATCTGACACGCTCCATTTAGAGAACTGTTTTTCACATGAGGCTCATTATCATTACTGTGCACGAGGAATGAAGCATGAAGGAGTAAAGGTTACCAACCACAAATCAAAATCTTTCAGGTTTTCCCCTAAACACAGTTTCATGGTACTCAGCGTCTGGAACCAAGTTTTGTAATGTTGATTGAGCAGCAGAGCAGTGTCAACCTCTCTAAATGGCTAAGAGGATTTTCCATGGCTCTGTCTGCTGTCACCCACAGATGAGCTTATTCATGAGGACAGTGAGGGGGAGCAGTTTTAGCAGCCTACTATAATCTATGAGTGAAAAGCTTGCTGTTTCGTCTTGTAGTTTGCAAAAGTGAGACGAAGCTGCCGCTGTAGTCTGTGGCTACACGCACAAAGCTTTACACCATTTAGGACAGTTCTGAGTTTACTATTAGACCACTCACGGCCACTGCCAAGTATTCTCTGCTGGAAATAGCCTTGGCGCCGTTGTGCAATTCTTCTCTGTCCATCCACAAATCCCCTCAGGCACACACAAACACAATCAGAGGCTGTAGGGAGTGAGTGTATTTAAGTGCCCTTTCTAGGTTCACCACTCTTTACATTAATTCTCCAATCCTCTTTGTGAGAGTGACGTGTGCTCCTGACATAATCAAAGCTGAGCCAGAGAGAGAGAGAGAGAGAGCGAGAGAGAGAGAGCCCGCAAGTGAGCACTCAACAGGACAAAAACACTCAGTCTCCTCCTTTCTCTCGTTCTCCCATGTCCTACTCTACAGCTCCCTCAGGGTCCTTTACTATCTCTAGTTAGTCTTCTTTTCCATCCCTTCTTTCCCAGGCCCACCCTATACCACCCAGCGTTTGCTCCCACTGCGGCCAGAGGCTTGTGGAGGTGGAACCGTCTCCACAGCGACTCCCTCGTCTCCGTGTGAACAGGTGCGCAGGGCAGGAATCCCGAGAGCTGAGATTTAGACCTGACTGGCCTGCCTCATTCAACAGGAAAATGGGTCATGAATAACTGCTGTACTGCTCTGGAATCAAAGGCAGCGATCAACTTCTGTTTTGACGCGTATCAGCACTGGCTCAGCTGTGCTCAGAGGTTCCCCCCACCAGAGCCTGACTGTGCAGTTTGAATCCACTGCTGCTGGGCTGATTTGAATAAGATTAAGAGAGGTTTTTTTTTTTAGCATTTGCATTCGCCCTGTGTCGAGACCAACCAGGCAGGCTCAGGCAAGCCGGTGGTGGAAAGCTAGTGCGTTTTACAGGAGGCTGGTCTCCAGAGTGCTTCCAGAAACATGACTGACATCGACACTGCTTTGGTGGTTTCTGAAGGGGACCTCAAGCCGGTGGACCGTCCTAGCATGGTGGACAACACGGAGCATGTTTTGGACTACCACTGTTACGATGGGCTCCCGCATGGAGGCTGGCACGGGCATCGGCACGAGACGGCAGCCCAGCGCTACACGGCCACGCGCATTCAGGCCGGCTTTCCACCAAACAGGTGTGTCCAAGGGTCATGGGGTTACATACATCAGTTGTTAGTATCACACCAGGGAGCATGGGACACTCACTAACGCAAGGTGAAATGTAACATGCACTGTTTATGTACTTCAGCAGGTTTGGGCAGCACTTGCTTTTGGTCATCTTGTATTTTGCCACATGATATTTAGTTTTATACAGTGAAACATTTGTCAAAGTTCATATTTAACACTGAAAACAATGAGTCAATTACAACAATGGTGAGATAAGCCCATATGCCCATCATATTTATTTTGATATAGACATTTTTACATGTTCAGGTTGGAAACATTTACAGCTCATCAATTACTACATAATTTATCAGGCCCCCCATTTACCCCATCACCAGCATAGTAAACACAGTAAGTGTATAAACAGGTAGGCTTCTCCAGCTGTGTTTAGCAGCTCCTCGCTCTTTCTCTTCTGCAGGATATCGCGAACAGTCTGTACAACCGATCCTCAAGGTTGCCTGGCACCTTGTTTTTCCAGTATATTTTAAGTGTAAGTGGCCTTCAAGACAAGTCATGGGCTCACTTTCAATGACATGTTGAGTCTCCATAATTGCCACTGATTCAAAACACTAAGGAAGGTGGCCAGCGCATGCACAGCCTGGCATCACAGCAGCATAGAGAGTCATGTATAATTGAGTGGCTTCAAATCTGATGCTGGGACAACAGACTTGGCCTTTAAGGAGCCTGTGAGCTATTTTCGGGCGAACGCTTCACAGCTGCCCCTACTGGTAGGAGACAGGACAGCGCAAAGCCTGGGCAAATTCAAATGGGTCAGAATCAATGCCGAAAATAGCCCCATGTGCTATAGAGGAATTTCTGACCCATATATCTACTGACCCACATGTGGAGACAGACACACACACACACAAACCAATGTGCATTGTGTCACCTTGCGGGGGTGATGGTGCACTGTGGGAAAGAGGAGGTGGAGATACTTAGCACAACAGCTACTGGGTTGAGCAACTGCTTTTTGGTTTCCTTCCATTCTGTGTCCAGCAGAGACATCCATCTGAAGTGCTGTGCGCACAAACGGCCTTCTGCGATAGCCTATCACAAAGTAAACAACTGTTACATTCTTATGGAAACAATATTTGTCAGGGGTTTTATGAAATGTTATTAACCAGGATATTGACTAATCTCTTATGGCAAGTGCAAATGGTTACCACTCTCAGACAGGGCACAGAGATTTCAAAAACCTTTCATCAGTTGCCGTTAATAAAGATAAGTATATGAGCGATTGCAATAATGAGCAAATTACTTATGAACATAAGAGCAGCACTTGAAAAGAACCCTCTCGCCAGCTGTTAAACATGGGATTCTTTTCATCAAATGCTTCTCTGTTTTTTCCTCCCAACATACATTTGCAACCGCGACCACAGAGTTATGTTTTAACAGCATCAATGCACAGCACCTGTTTCCAAAATGCCTCTGGCTGATCGAGATGTGGTTTGTGGAAGCAATGCTGCACAGTAGAACAGTGGAACACCACTGGCACTTTGCTGTCATATGGCAAGGCCAGCATACAAGCAGTTCTATCTGTTTTCTTGACTTCCCCAGTTCCACAGAACAGCCTGAGATGGACACGCTTTGAAATATAGCTTTTTGTAGTTTTCCGGTGTGTTGTTACATCAGTTTGCTTCATTTTCAGATCCTCAGCAGCTGCTTAGAGGAGCACATTGTTGTTCAGTGCTAGCACACGGTTAGCACAAGAGCCTTAAATTGACTCTTGAATCTCTGGAATTGTTATCATCTGATAATTCCTAATGCCAATCTCACTATCTCACAAGTCGAAATAAGTCCGTTAAGGCACGCTCTGAAACTTTTCCATGTGTTCTTTTATTTTCTTGAATGCTAGTTAATAGCAAATATAAAATATTTAATCTAAAATAGTTAATAGCAAATATAAAAAGTACCTGTGCATTAGCATTAATGTCTAAAATTGTGTGCTGTAGAGGTTGTGTGTACTTCTTTTTACATCAAATATCAACAAAATACATCATTTGGACAGGAGGACCCAAACCTTTGCATATAACTGTATTAAGGCTCTGTGTATATGTCCATTGCTTTGTCTGGTGCACTGCTTCTCGGCCAGGGAGACCATGGCCTAGAACACTCATGTACTTAATCTGTTTGGTCCTAGGCGAACAAAAGGTTAAGAAGCAGTAAGAGGACTAGCAATGAAGAAATTGTTTATCTGAAAAAACACATTTTAGCCTATTCATTTTATGGGCCAGCCAAAACCAGGATTTCTGGTAATTCCAACCATAGTTATTGTGGCCTGTTAGCTTTCATTCACAAAAGCCACACAGTAAACTCAGACCCCAGTGAGTTGCTAATCATCTCATGCTACGCAACTCATCTTACATGTTTTCACAAGTTTGACATTAATACTAACTCCATACTGTTTCCATTTTTGGGCAAAAGCTCCTTTCACATTTTGGACAACACACATTTAAAGAAGCACTGAAAAGTGTCTTTTTATATGTACATACATTTACCTTTACATTTACTATCCCTTTTAGCTGCCTGTCACATGACATGTAAAAGAAAATGGCTTTCAGGACACAGATTAAGCTGAGTACTTGACTAAATTGCATGATTAATGGTGATTATTCATTCAGTGATTCTTTACTCTCCAGCAAACATTCAGTCCACGACAGCCTATTAGGCCTATTGTGTCATTTTTTAAAAAAAGTAGGACGTTCTCCATAAAACAACCAGAGGGTTGGGTGGGACATGAAGCTTAATCCAGCAGGAGACGGACAGTAGCTGAGAGGAACTAAGCTAACGTGTGCATGTGGGGCCTGTATGGGTAGGCCAACTGGGAACCAGAACATTTTGTCCTCGGGTTCCATGTTGGCCCCACATATGGATATCCACAAGTTTCACTGATTGGACCAGGAGTGGTTAAACATGGGCCCCATCTGCATACAGGACCTAGATGGACCTAGATGTGTGAGATTAAGGTTTGGCTGTAATGGCTATAATTGGGAAGCCCTACTGGGATACTGTTAAAACGTGGGTGAGCCCATGCTCACCTGGAACCCACCTAGAACCCACTAGCCCATGTTTCACCTACGTGAGCCCCACACAAGCATTTGTGCTGGGGGAATTCCCATTTTAGAACCTCTAACTCATGAGCATGAGGGAATGTGGCCTGACTAGCTCCGCAACACAGTGTAGACACACAGTGTAGTTTCTCAACTGTGGCACATTAGTTTAGTTGCTTTCTTGCTCATATACTGATCTCGGGTTCTGAAATGTTTTTTATTAATGAGGTGAATGAATGGCGGTGGTAATGTGGTAAACAGAATTGCTCATCATTGGAACCTGTAAATTATGAGATTGTCCTCATAGTTGAGTCCAGTTTACATACGACCAGCCATTTAGCTAACAGCCATTTAACCCCTTAAACAGCCTATGGACCGTCAGTGGGCAGAAAGTGTTATTACAAATCAAAGAATAGCCCCACCAGTTTGTACAGAATTCCATGTAGTTACTAAATAATACACCCTTAGTGTCTAATAAACCTTACTGTATTACAAGGTTTCCCTGCTCATTGATACATAAACTAAGACAAACCTAATGGAAGCTTGCATTGTGTACTTGACGGAAAAATACACACAAAATGTGCAACATAAGCATAAGGGTACTATCCTATACGTATGCCTCTCTCAACTATAATGGGAAACCTCCAAAGTGAGGGAGGTAAGCCACCAAAACTATTATTGTTATGCTCAGATAGGCTTAAAGTATTCTGACGCCATCTGAAAATATTCTGGAAATCTATTAAAGCCTACTTAAGTGCACGTAACTGAGTAAATGGAACCAATGTCTATGCACTGAATGAGTTAATATGACCCATATTGATAGAAAATGTAATTTACTTTGCTTTTTAAGTATCTACTATCCACTTTATGTAGGTTTTCAAAAAGTGTCACTCTCCATTCACTCCACATTTGGCAAATCCCACTTTTCGAAACGTTTCTGATGAACAAACGTCACAAAGCAAAACAACTACCAGGACTGTCAATGCTATGCCCCTGACCTTTGAGTGGTCTTTACATGGGCTCTCTGTTTAAAGGTTGCTCACCCAAATCTAAAAATGGCCATTTGATTTTGGTCATGTGATTTGGATCCCCAACTACCACATCACGTGCTAACCAATAGTTTTATAATAGCCCTGTACTATTACTTAAACTTGGACCCCTTTGGACCCCTTGGAACCCCCCCCCCCCCCATGTTTGCGCATGCCCAATAGGTATGCAAGGCAGTAGGGTGTCTCATTTCTTTCAATTTCACTGATTAGGCTGCTCACGCGCGTTCCCTATGAGCCCTTGATGCGCCCTCTTAGTCTGCATGAAATCACCAATGAAATCATCAATTACCCATATTACCCATGCGATCCCATGACGTTCCTCTGACATATGGAGAAAAGGAAACACTTGTGGAATTAGACGTTTCTTGATCAAGACTGGTATGATTTTGAGAGTCATGCTGCATTTCGCGTTGAAGCAGCAGTGTCGTATACAGGTGAAGGGAGCTGAGGCTGAAGTCTGTCCCAATTCTGCTCTTAACTCTTCGTCGCCTTGAAGACGTACACTTCTTTTACCCGCCCTTCTGCAACTTCATTAAAGTGCACTTCCAGGAGGTGCCTAGTGCGAGAATTGGGACAGGACCTCACTTTCATTTATTTGAGGAAGAGCTACGCTACAAAAAGCGTAAGAGTCCCACACGTGCAAGAGAAAGACTCGATATTGTGTGCAATCAATGTGAGACTGCAGCAGGTCGTGCTGGTGAAAAGTTAGCAAACGTTTGTGTGTAAAGGTAAGGGAAAGCGCACCGCCGCGGCTACTGAAGGGTTAACCATGCCCCTCACCACGTGGATGCGACCGTGCTGCTAACACGCGGGCAGAGGATGTGACGCGAGCCTCAACCGTTTGTGCACATAAAGACCAACACACGGTGTGGAAAACGAGCTCGGAGAACTACTAGCTAGCTAAACTACAAGAAGAGTCAGCCGAGCAACAAAGAGCCCGTTCAAGACAGCGTGGTTGCTTTCCCCCCCCCCCCTTCAAGTGTTGGCCTATTTAAAGTGACATTTATTGACACGCCAGTCTGTGTGTCCGGCGCTCAGCTCCAGTCCAGACAAACGTGTTGGAGACGGTGTTCATCTTCACTGGAGGTTTGAAGTTCTCACTCTTTTGGATTGAATATGCTTTTAATATGTTTTGTAAAAAAAAAAAAATGAAGTAAACAGAGCCGTGAATATTGAGGACGTCAGAAACCGTGCAGTCGGTCTGCGCGCGCGTGCGGTGTGGGTTCCTGTTCGGCGTCATCGTTTAGCTGCTGTGAACGGCAGGTATTAGCTAACGGTACCACTGACAGAATGAAGGGATGGCTTGAGTTCACACTCAAAGGCAGAAACCTAAACCTAAGCGTTGACCGTGAAGCCTGGGCCAGTTTCTGGGGTTTCGTTTTAACGGTTAGTCTAGCCTCTCGGTCGGGCTTTGGACTCCCAGCTTTGTTTCGCTCCTCAGCCTGAAGAACTGACCTCCCTCAGCGATGCAGCGCTGCTCGCCGCTGCTCATTTCATAACACTGGTGGGCTTTCGGCTGTACGACCACATGTCTACAGCTGTGATCAGCTCAGAGAGGACGTGTCTGTCCGCAGGGCTTTCTGACTGCTCTCACACTCGTGTCGCTGCTGAACAGTTTCATCGATTGTCAACAGAGCCAAAATGCGTGTGTATCTCCTAGTGTGTTTACAAAATGTAGGTCACCAGGCCAGTGAGGGAGGGAGGAAATGCGTCACTTAGTGCAAAACAGTGTTTTCATTTTGGTGTGAATATGGCGAGTGTAGTGATATAAGGTATGTATGTGTGTGTTGTTGCGTTAGATGACAAGACTTGGCGGGTTGTAGAAATTTTAAGGCTAAAATTGACTTCAGTCGAAATTTCCGTTCCACCTTAAACTGTATAGCAGTGAGATGTTGAGCAGGCGCCCGAGTATAGCTGCTTCTGCAACGGTTTAAGGTGGAACTGATAGTTCCGATGAAAAGTCCAGCTTCATGCTGATTGAAAGGGTGGATCCTGGCATAGACTGGGCATGTCAGCCCCTGGGTTTATTCAAAACACTTTAAGGGTTTGTAATGTATTATTATTGTGCAGAAGCTTTCTCTGTATCAGTAAAAATTACTTGCTGAAGTTCGTCCAAATATTCTAGGTTAAGATTTCAATATGATTCACACAAATGTTGGACTGATGAATCTCAGCACTGTTATAAAGTGTCTACTTTCTTTTTTTAATATTTTCCAGCATGGCAGATTACCTGATAAGTGGAGGGACTGGTTACGTCCCAGAAGACGGGTTGTCTGCCCAGCAGCTTTTCTCAGTCGGAGATGGACTCACCTACAAGTAAGTGTCGTCTATCTCCACATAGTGAGGTTTTTGTGGCGCCTCGGCGCGGGTAATGGGCTGACGTGTTACGTTTTCAGCAGACCAGACCAGCAGTCTGTCCGAGACGGACTCACAGCGGAAGAGCTATGCTCTAAAGGGGACGGGTTGACTTACAAGTGAGTAAAACGGCCCTTCATTTGCTTGTGTCATATGGTGAAGCAAATAGTTCTCGCCTCAACACAGATGACCCCATCTTCCCCACTCGGTGGGCTTGAGATTGTGGATAATTTACAAGCAAGATTTTTTTTTTGGTCGTAATCTAAAAGCTGCAAGTAATTAAACAGCTGTCTACCAATATTGGATACTGATTGTCTCATTGTCTGTCATTTATGAGTCTTATTTAGTAAAGCCTCATTGCCCAGTCAAAGAATCGGTCATTTTTTCCAATCATTGAGTCTGTTGGTGAAATCTAACATGTTCTAGCATGTTGATCTGCGCTGCTAGCTTTGCTTTTTACCACTGCTTGGTGATTCATAATTAACACTTCCTAATAAGACTTGTATGCCTTCAAATACTGTCTGTGTTTGGTACTACTACAGTATGCTATATGAAGCAAATTAAAATATTTGTGTATTAAATCAATCATTACAAAGAGGCAAAATCTCTCTACTGGTAGGTCGCTATTGTCCCATGATTATTATCTTTTCTATAGACTGTAAACAAATAGGTTACTAAACCTACTGGTAGAGGAATTTTGTCTCAAACACTTGCTTGGCTTATACACCATATTTCAATAGTATTGGACACCATATGTACACCACATCGAGGCTTACAGTTTCCTCTAAAACCTCCAGTGATGACTGCGCCCTGATTGTCAGGAAGAATTATAGTGCATGAAATACTACTGGGCTCTTCTCAGTAATTCTTTAAGTTGATCATTATTTTCTAGATCTCCTCTTGTCAGAATTCCTAATCTAAACCACCTTTATGAATGCAATTTGCAGACTTTCAAGTCAAGAGGCTTTATTGTCATTTCAATTATATACAGAGTACACAGTGAAACGAAACAACGTTCCTCCAGGACCATGGTGCAACACTGGGCAAGTGCATACAGACATTACAACACATTGCAGACAGTGCAGACTAGAAAGTGTAAATAAATAAAACAGAGATTGAGACAGTAGTGGGAAGTAGGGTTGTGCAATAAAATGTGCATGCTATGTTGAAAACAATAGAGTGCAGCACAGGTTTGTGCGATACTCTAGCAGCTATTTTTAAAATAAATAACAGGACTCACTAGGTATCATGTTGCATAACTAATCTCTCTTCATTTTAAGATGTACTGACCTGCTCACAAAGGGAGGGCTTTGGTAGCAGAAGCAGAAACCGAATGCAGACGACTTGTAGCTCTTTGTGCACTGCTAGCATTGTGATGCAAAACTTTTTAGATTCATGTGATGGAGTTTTTGATGTCTGCTATGAAACCATTTCCAAATGGAAGGCTTTCTAGGTCTGGGTTTTAACAGGATAAAAAGTTGGGCATTTCAGGATAGACGTAAACTACTTTGCATGACTCGAGTTTCTTTACCTAATGAGATTTGTATTAGGCAGGCATCAGCATGTGACCCGATTTAGCAGGTAAATGAATGTGTTCTACATCAGAAATGATTAGCTACAGCAAGATCATTTCTATTTTTCTGGATACAGTTAATGATCAGGCAGAAACATGGAGATATGCCAAGTTAGTGTTCGCATGGAGCAGTGAGTGAGTAAGTGGTATGTTACTGTATCTGCACTGACTGAATGAAAAGGGGCAGCGTAAGCATGTGAGTTTGATTGAGAATCGAAGGCGGAAGGTGATGCATTTGGCTTGGTTTATAATGAATCGCATGTGGGGATGCAGCGTGGGCCTCATGACTCTCCTCAAACTGGGTCATGTGAGAATAGTTGGGAGGTCCCTCTTAACGTTAACATGCACACCCATATATGTGAGATGTAAAAGAGGCAAGAGTAACGAGTAACTGAATTAAATGAGGTTCTAGTAGAACTTGGTTTTGGTCGTATTCTCGTAGTATAGCAGCAACATCTGTGAATTTTGACCTTATCCTGACAGATATTTCTGACGAGTCACCATGAAGTCCACTGCCCAGTTTCCAAAAAGCCTGTTATTATTTGGAGAGAGTGCTCTGTGGGGAACTTGTTCCAACATTTTAAGAATCATCTTTGTGCGAAGGTGCTTTCTGGGCTGAGTTTCCCGAAAAGCAACACTTTCAATCAAGTGTTTTGAATGTTTTTGGCTGACCCTTATTCAAAGTGACTTATGAATCATGTTACACGGGTAGGAAAATGTAGCGTTAGGACTGTTGCCCAAGGCCTGGTGTAGTGTGAAGTACTCGCCTGACCAGAGAACTGAACCAGAGTCTTCCACAGGGAAGGCAGTGCTGTTACACACACACACACACACACTTGTAATCATACTTCTGGCACCATTTTGATTGAGGTTCATTGTTTGGAGATATTGATCCACAGGTTTACCAAGTGTACTATAGATAAATGGTCTTTTGCATTGTAGTAAAAAATATCACGGCCTCTTTTACTAATCATGTTTAAGTTAATCTGTTTAGGTTTGGAAATACTACTCACATGGCCCAAACTAGTCTGCTGAACTAATTGTGTATCAATTTGCCAGACCTTTTGAAACACCAGTTAGTCCTGCTTTCCCTGCTTAAATGTTCCTACATGGTAGGTTTATAAATTACCCTCTGACACACACACACACACACCCACAATATTTTGTTTCAGACAAACTTTGTGACCGGAGTTCAGTTAAGCCTCACCTGTTGATATTGCAGTTTGGAGTGTTTCAGCTCAATGGTGTGGGGTGGTGGTGTGAACAATAAGGGCATACAATAACACCAACAGTAATACTACAGATCAAGGTTTGTTGAGGGGGGGGGGTCAGACAGGGTCTAGCATCAACTTGGTCCTCTTTCACATTGTTTAAAAAGCTTTGTTTTTTTAAATAAAAATTAAAAACCATTTCATTCGCCTCTTCTATGTCAAAAGTTTTACTTTCTAAGCTGCAGCCATGCCGGCCGTCATGGGCCTGCTGCTGTATGGCAGGTAAAGAGAGGGTTCTAACAGAATATTTCAAATATATACTGGAATATTAATCTTATATGCTTCTAAGAGACAAGGACTGATGCCATCCTCCTCACTATACTATGGGGCAAAACCAAATCTAGCGGGACAGAGAGCCTTCAGAAACCTGGCATCTGTCGCAAAGAGGGGAAACGCAGCTGTATGTTTTACTCGCTTTAGTTTTGGAGAAATAAAAAAGCCAAGTGCTTTTTGAGCTCTATTAAAAATATTTGTGTATGAGGAGCAAAAGTTTCTGTGATGCACATTGAAACCACCACAGCCCTTATATGTAGAGGTTGGAGGTTTATTTAGCGATATATATTTACCTCGTATGGTATTTGTAGATGACTAGTACCCTTGTTAAATGTCTCATGCAGGTGTAATGTCTATTATGATTATAGAGTGCTAGTGCTTTTTTGAAGCATGTTCCCCAGGCTCTTTTCTTTTTTTTTTCTTCTATTTGTGCTGACGTGGAGTGCACACAAAGCACAAAAAAAGCAGATGAGGTGAGAAAGCCAGTGATTAGTTGAGGCTTTCATGGTGCTCTGGTGACTGATGACTAGATAAGACTTTCAATACAAAGCTAACACAAACTAACTAGTCAATCCATAGCTGTGTGGCCATGTGCCAGTGGGGTCTAACCACAGGCAAGAGAGATGATGATGGAAAAATATAAATGAATAGCAAGTTGTGGCATCGTTTTCATAACCACAGGCAAAACACTTTGAAGGGTAGTTGCTCGAGGTGTCCGCAGTAACCAATCAAAGCCTGGTGGAACCTGCAGTATTTCAAGTAAGCTGTTCAGTACGTTCACACATGGCTGCTTGTCTCTGTGGCTCCCCGAATGTTAAGGTTGCAGAGAAGATAAGGTAGAAGTTTGTGAAGATAAGGGAAAGATGAAAATGCTTCTACTTTCTGTGAATCTGGATTGATCCAGTTGAGTGTGTGGCAGAATCACACTGGGGTACTTCTTAAAACCATTTAGACCAAGGCAATAGACCTAGGCAATAGAAAAGTACTTTTCAGGTGGTCTAAGGAATGGTATTGAAAATCCTTATAGAGATTGAACATGTTAATTAAAAACTAAGCAGTTGCCCTGAATGTAAACTGAGGTATGAGGCAGGAAGTGATGACTGCAAATGTAGCCATTCCACTGATCGATTCACCTCATTACACCTTTTAAAATCCTAATGGCCTGCTCTGTCACGGAGTCTATTTTTTGCCACACTGTGACAAGCCCTATAATGAATGTGAGACTGAAATGCTGAGTTGGGATGGGTTGGTTTGCAGGCGTTTTGCAGGCATATTTCTTTGAATGGGTTGCTGAACTGTAAAGAATGCTACTTCAAGCTTTGGGTGTTCTTCACCCTAATGGAGATTGCAGGTAGATTGGGGTCATTTTAAAGCATCCTTTTTTAACTCTTACTCTTAATTCTTACAAAGTGTCTAGGATTTATGTCTGGTCCTCAGTAGACATAACAGGTTAGGTAACGCTATACTTAAAATGCCTTCTCCCACCAGCCAGACCAAAGATATTTTGAAGTCTGTAGACTTGCTTACACAGTAATTAAAAAAAGAAAAATAAATTTTAAGAATGACATCTGCTGAGTGTGAATTTGAAGCCACTGAAATACAAAAATAGGGAGGTTATGCTTTTGTTTACATCCGTCTTGCAAGGCTGGTGCTTTACCACAGTTCCATGCAAGGTACGACTGTATTGCACCATATTCACAATAACACTTCAAAGGAGGAACTGGGGTTCTTTAGACTTTTGGAAGTGGAAATGAATATGTGACTTGATCAGCATCATGCTTTTTTTGCAAACCAAATAAGTAAGATCTGGTGGGGGAATTCGGCACAAGCCTGGAAGCAAGCCCCACAGTTATAGGCTGGTTTGCGCAAAAGAATTGTAAAATGATGGAAACTTTTTAGTGGCTTCCATTCCCTATGGTTCTGTGTTGTTTGATCCAGATGATTGTAAAAAGTAGTGAAAGAGGCTGTACGTCAAAAGTGGTAAATTTGTTTGACCGCAAAGTGAAGGAGCATTTCCTGAAGAAACCACGGCCTGGTTGCTTAACTCGCATAGTTCCCACTTCCGTGCTGTTGCTACTCGGTAGGTAGTAGTGGTTGCAGTGGTTTCCCGGATAGTTGTTGGGTTGTTGCTATTGTTTTTCAGATGGTTGCTAAGTGGGTGCCATGGTGTTGCTTAGGTTGAGTCCAGGTGACTGCTGTGCTATGTGGTGGTTGCTTAGGTGTTCTAAGTGGATGCTATGGTATCTTGCTGTTGTTAGAAGAAGAGCTGTTGTGGTGTTTTTTGTTTGTTACTATGCAAAAAAAAATCTGTTGAATAAAAAAAAATTAAGTGTAGAAACTGTAATATTGCAAACTGCGAGACAAGTTAACCAGCAATAACCCTTTGAAAATAAGCGAATTATAAATGGAATAAAATACACTATAACTTTGGTGATGATCAGTTATTGTTCTAAGTCATGTCGCAAACGTAACTCGGTCATGCAGATTTCTCCTGTACAACATCCAGAGAATTCAACCCTTCCTCTCTAGAGAGGCCACCCAGGTGCTTGTTCAGTCAAGAATGGCCCAGCCCCTCCGTACTTAATGGCAACGGTCAAAAGCCGATCTGCACCAAGAGCCCTTCGAGCTACAAGTACGACTCTGCTTGACCCGCCATCCCTCAAAATCCACAGAAGACAAGCGTCCAGGCTTTTTTCTGTCCTGCACCATCAAACGCAGACTGAACACCCTCCTCTTCCAAAAATACTTGGGTGAATAGCAGAGTGGTCACCTTATTGACTTGTGTTTAGTAGTGTCTTGACTTAGAGGTATCTTTTGAATTTTTAGCCTATTCAAATTAGCTGAGGTTATTCTTGGGTAAATAGCAAAGCACTTTTGTAAGTCGCTCTGAATAAGAGCGTCTACTAAATGCCTTAAAAAAAACCAAAACATTTTATTTGCATACATTATGTTTAAACAACCAGTAACAGCCAGTCATAAATAGTTATTACAATTAAGCAGACATTTAATGGCACTATTACATTAGCACTAGCTAATAGTTGTTGTTTTTTTTCTGGTTCTGAAACCAAAAGTTGAGTTTCAGCAGCTTGTTTAAAGGCCACATATTGAAGTTTAGTAGCTTTTTACATAGAGACGTGTACTTGAATGTAAATTTACCGCATAAGCACTTTGTTTCTAAACAGCCATTTTTGTTGGTTTATTTTTTCCACTGCTCTGAAATGTGAATTTTAAACCTTTTTAAAAGCTGTTTGATCAAGCTTAGCAAGATTATGCCTCCCTACTTGCACGTGTTTCTGCATTGTGACAATTTGTATTTTTTCATAGCATTCTTTGACACACAACTTGGTAACTGAGTGAAGTTCAGTTACTTTCACTGTATAGACATGTAAAAAGCTGCTATGGGAATGTGGAAAATGCCAACACTGTTTACCTACACAACTGATTTAGATGAACTTTGATCCGCTCACTTCAAAAGACATTTCTGCACTTGATTACATATTTGTCCAATTATCAAACATTTCTATTGCAGCTCCAGCCTAGTGCCGCAACTCATAGAGGACCCATTTAAAATATTCATTTGTTTTTATCCTGTAATAAAATAATTTTTTTTCCAGTGTTCATGTCCTTGTCCTGGATTTGCAAGATAGCAATTGACTTTACAGGACGAGGGTTAACACTTGCTTTCTTTATGACCTGTAGCCAATCACCACACACTGTTCTAGCTGTTCCTGTGGGTTACAGCTTTATCAACTTTGTTAAAGGACAGTGTTTCAGATTTCATTTTCATTGCATAGAAAATGTAAACACCCACATGCCACAAACCCCCAAATAAGCCTCATTCTGCTTACTGCAAGCAGAAAAGGAGAAAAGTCATCGGGAGGTTTTAATGTCATACAGAGCCCGTCTCTTTCCCTTCTCTGGCTCAGACGAGACAAAAACACACTTATTCTCCATCACAGCCCTTGCTGTGTTTTTGCACCCGTCCGCAAAACCACATTTAGCTGCTCGTCTGGGTGAGGAGCACACTTGGCTCTCTCCATATTCTCTCGTTTTCCTCTATTTCTCCGTCTGTCTGTTTTCCCCCACCACTGGCCAGTATTGTGTTTATATGATGTCCTCACTGAGGTCTGCTGAATTTAAACTGTGCATTCTTTGTGGGTTTCGGGGGACTGCAGCGAGTTGGTCTCATGTTTATATGGAATGCACCCAAAGGCAGACCAAGTCAGACCAGGGCCAGTTTTGAACATGGCTGGACACACGTGACCTCCTCATTGGTCAGATCCTCCAGTAATAAGGGATTTATTTATTTATTTATTTATTTAAACTCTCCCTCCTTGTGCTTTACTTGAGAGCACTGCCCTTTCAGATGGTCTAAGGTCAATTAAATCACAGTAAGAGCCAGGTTACCACTTGTCCTTTCATGTGCTCCTCACAAACCTTTTTGCACTGTCCATGTGCTTCTCTTTAGGATGCAGTGTGTGTATAAGGGGTAAATCACACTGTGAATGTGGTGTTTTAACAATTTTCTGGCAGTAATTTACCTTTAATTTAATTTAGTTTACCTCTGGCCATATTGATGGGTAAAATATGGTTTTCTGGGTGCTTTAGATATATAATATTTATATATATATATATATATATGTATGTGTATATGTGTGTGTGTGTGTGTGTTATTGGCATTAGGAAGAATTTTAGCACTAAGATGATGTTTAATCAATATATAAAATGTATATTTTTTTTTATTATTGTAAATTATACTTTAAGTCAATAATGGGATTTAGACATGCTATGGGGGGCTTTAGAATTTCTAGGTTACATTAGAATACTGCACTACTGCATTTGTAACCCTGTACAATTATTCTATTCAGATGAAAACCCAGAGCAGACCCTTCCGCCATTGCTGTGCTAAAGTCCTCTGACTACAGCATTTGTGACGCTTCCAGTTTACTGTACTGCTGAATGCCATTATCTTGTCCTGCCATTATCTTGTCCTTGTTCTCAACCATGCTTATGCATGCACATAACAAAACTCTGCAATTTCCACACCAGTGAGGATGTTTTTTTTTAATTTTTTTTATGATGAGTATTCAGGTACTCCTTAAGGCCCCAAAATTCTGTTCATTGTCTGGATAATGTTATTAATGCAGTGTAAAGCTGCCCATGTGAAAAGCCCAACGCAGCTGAGGATTGAATGTAATGTCAGTAAAATAAAGTGATGTTCTGCCTCTGCTTGCCTTCCAGTGATTTCCTGATTCTGCCAGGCTTCATTGACTTTACCTCAGACGAAGTGGTGAGTGCCTTCCTCTCCAGTATACTCACTTGATTTTCCAAAGGAATAATAACTGAACTGTTTTGAGTTAAACAGCTGCTTGTGGTGTGTAAGTATATTTAGCTCTGTGTGTACTTTCTGTGGCTTGAGAGGGTGTTTGTCTACATAGCTGCCTGCTTAACTTTAACTCTGCTTAACTCTAGTCCCGCCCATCTGTCTCTACTTTTATCCAGAGTCTTTGTGGGACAAGATTACTGGAAAAATGACAAGTTGTTATTGTTTAATTCCAAAATGCAGCGTTTTGTGGTATTTGTAGTTAAGTGAACTTGAGTTGGTGTATTTTAGCCATTAGTAATCTTTTACATTTTATTTTGAGTGAAGAACTGAATAAGAAAGCAAAGATTTTTTCAGAGATCCCAAATAGGCGTTCTCACACTGAGTACTTCAGTCCACACCCAGGACCAGTTCTGGCCTCGTTTAAGGGGAGGGACTCATTATTGTAGATTTGTTTTTTCCACAGAGGAGAATTTCTGCCAAACAGTGTCTCAGTAACAATATGTTCTCAACATGGGTGTTGTCATTGTTGTTGTTGGGGTGTGTGTGGGTTAGATTGTTAGTAAAAGTGTTTTAATTACTGACATTTAGTTCCGGACTGCAATATTTGTGGAATATTTAGACTGAAAGCAGTATGTATTTATATTTAAAATAATCTACTTTTTTTAGTTTAAACATTAAAGTTGCTTCTACAGGAGCAGCCCGCTTCTTTATTTCTGTTTAAACATAAATAAAACCTAATGAATCAAAAGAAATTAATCAAGATTTGAATTCTTTTTAGATGAAGAGACAAATTATATGCCCAACAGAAATATTAATTTCTAGTCGTTGTCTTCTGTCTTATGAGGTTGTTAGGTTTTTCATTTAATATAAATAAATGTATGTATATATGTATAGAAAAACAAACTAAACACTTGATTATTAAACTCAATCAAACTAATCACTTGTGATTTAGATTCAGAAATAGTGAAGATAAAAAAATTAAATGTTTGTTTGCAGGTTTTTGTGCGTAACAAATGGCTAGTAGGCCCTATACGAAATACTGGCCTGACCTTTATAAATCACAAGGCAGATGCGTGGTCATACTTTCCTGTGTTCTGACGGACCCAGCAAAGATACAGACAAGAGAGCATGTATTTTGAATCGGCCCTGTAAATTGACTTACTGCCTGCATTAAATCTGCCCAGATAATTGGAAGACATGAAAGGCGACATGCTCGTTTCAAGTGATTTGCCGTGTTGTTGAATGTTAAGCGAAAACTTGCTGACAGAGCTTGCTATCAAGTTTGTTTGGATTCTCCTTCAAAGGTTTAAAATGCCCCCATGACCTTTTTCCCCCCAAAACCTCGTATCAGCATCTTCGCTTCAGCTTGGCTCAACAGTGAACCACCAGTGCATGTTGTCATGTACATTTTTCTTTTAACAAGCCTGTCAGAATATAAGCCACCGCTAGAATATAAAAATACTTGTATGATTTATGTTATTTATCATTTTTGATTAAAACAAAATCTTTGTGTTTTTGTAAGCTTTTATTTGTTTTGCAAAAGTAAATAAATAACCGCTTGAATCTTAGTCGACTGACTTTGGCTGTCAGTTTGGGGAACCGCAGCCCTCTCCATCTGACTGTAGACAGTTGTGTTTTGGGAACTGTGGACAGAAATGTGAAAAGCAGGTGGTTGTGAGGGGAATGTTGAATGTTTCTCAGCTTATCTGAGCGAGAAGGGAGCATTTCTCAGGCCTTCCACAGTACTTCTGTGAAGGTCACCAAGAGAAACAGCAGGCGGTTTTTGCAAGGTATTAAACAGAAGCTTCGGCCTCATTATTAATGTGAACTTTGCTTAAGGGCATAGATGCAGATCTTCTTCTTCGCCTTATCCTTGTTTTTACTTGATGTGAACAGAGCAGAAAGAATAAATGAACAACACAAACAAAGCTTATGACAGAGCTAGCAGTGTCTGGAGGGTGGCTGGTTCTACAAGATTAGTCTGGTCGTTAGCCCTGTTAGCCATACTAAACTAAAACACAGAAGAAAGTGGACAGTGTGCTCATTTTGACTTCCTTTATTATGGCTTTTATTCACATGATATAAGTTGGCCGTTACTGGCAATTACTTGTCGATTACTTGTTGCCCTAAAGGTTCCATTAATTCCTTTCAAACCAAATAAGCATCAAATAATGAAGACTGGATGATGATTAAGACACTTTGTTGGAAGTGCTGTCAAAAATGAAGATGTCTCTTTACAAATAAAGTCCAGGTGTTTGCTCAGATGCAGTTCCAGATTTGCTAAGCATGATTAGGAGAAGGCCTCAACGTCAGTGCACCATCTGTTGTCAGCTAGAATGCAAACACTGCTACTCTTTTCAAATGTCTGGATGGAGCAAGACACACACACCCAGCAATGCTCTTGTGTTTTGATCCCTGAATAAAGTTATTCCATTTTATTCCCTAGCTGACCTAAATGATGACTGGCAGTGCTAGCATGAATGCACACCTGTGCATACAAGTTAATGAGCCCGCTTACCTTTAGTCTTGTTCTTTCCGTAGTTACTTGTAGGTTGTTTTTTTTTTGTGGTCTTGAGCTTGAACCAGTACTGCCCTCTGGTGGTTAGAGTTCAGTACAGCGCTTGTCACTTTGTTAATGTATTCTATGCTTTGTCTTTGCTGTGTATCTGCAGGACTTGACCTCAGCCCTGACCAGAAAGATCACTCTGAAAACACCACTTATATCTTCCCCCATGGACACTGTCACAGAGTCGTCAATGGCCATTGCCATGGCGGTAGGTTCGGCTAGGTTTCTTCTTCAAGCACTTGATGACTAAGTGAACATTTTATTGAGACTAACTGCTGTGGTTTTGTTGTTTAGCTCATGGGTGGGATTGGCATCATTCACCACAACTGCACTCCTGAGTTTCAAGCCAATGAGGTTCGCAAAGTGAAGGTATGACTGCACAGACTTTAATCAGTTAAAATGGATTGATGTTTTTTATTAAATTGCTTCTTTGCGTCTCTTCGCAAACATTTTTTGTGTTCTCCTCATGACCGATGGTTTAGATAAAGGGGATCATGGGTCAGGTCTATAAACCAGACTATGTTGGTACGTTCATATCTCTGCAAGACGCGTACATGGTTTTGTGTAACTTGTTTTGTGTTTGTATGTGTGGTGTAGAGGTTTGAGCAGGGCTTCATCACAGATCCGGTGGTAATGAGCCCACGCCACACGGTGGGAGATGTGTTTGAGGCGAAGGTACGGCACGGCTTCTCTGGAATCCCCATCACTGAGACGGGAAAGATGGGCAGCAAGCTGGTGGGCATCGTCACCTCACGAGACATTGACTTCCTCTCTGAAAAGGACTACAACAGATCGCTGGAGGAGGTGTGTTTCTCTGTGTGTTATTGTTTTGAACTCCATGTCTTTTGATGTCATGTAATTTCGATGATACAGATTTACTTGTTTAGTGCACAATAATACAGTGCAGTACTGTTGTAGCTGATGGTCTGATTGTGCCCTTGCTTTGACTGTCTTAGTCTCCCGAGGAAGACATTGTACTGCATTTATGAAATAAGTGACTAAATTGACCAGTTGTGCATGTTTGTTCTGTAGGCTATGACTAAAAGGGATGAGTTGGTGATCGCGCCTGCAGGTGTAACACTCAAGGAGGCAAATGACATTCTGCAACGCAGCAAAAAAGGTTAGAGACTAAAGGTCCTTACTGTGTCTACATGCAGCTCTAAAGCACAGTTTTCACACTATTCTCATGCCAAATGTCATGCATTCAGTTGTGGGTTTTTTTCCCCCTCAATATTTATGCATGTGTGCCTGTGGCACATTTCACTTTAATTAAAAAACAAAAAAAGCTAATAAAAAACTTTTTTTAAATTAAAGTAGCCTTTTACCTATCCAGCACCAAAGCTGCTAATTCTTTTACTTTCTCTTTCACATGAAACGTTTAGCTTAAGTACAGTAGGGTAGGTCTTTTTTTATGTAGGTGCTTTAAGTACCTATACATACATCAGCTCCCGGCTGTCATGTTTGTATTGTATACAAGTGTGAATTGTGAAACTAGCATACGCACATCTGCCTGAATAACTACAAGAGCATGACTGCATGAGGAGCCAAAAATGTATTAAAACTTGAAATCTCTGTTACCGGCCCTTAGGTAAACTACCCATAGTGAATGACAACGATGAACTGGTGGCTATAATTGCCCGCACTGACTTGAAAAAGAACAGAGACTACCCCCTGGCCTCCAAAGACTCTCGGAAGCAGCTACTGTGCGGCGCTGCCATTGGGACCCGCGAAGACGATAAGTACCGGTTGGACCTGCTTGTGCAGTCTGGTGTGGATATGGTGGTCCTGGTGAGTTCCGGACTGATTCATGAGATGTGCTTCGCAATGCTAATCTATGATCTTGTATACAGAGTTCACATATGAAATTTCTGAGTATCTCATATTATCTTATAAAACTACATGTATACACCTGTTTATTAGGTACACCTATGCTGCTGTATTTTCCAATGTCTATAGCCTTTTAAACTCTAATAAGTAAAATATAAATAAAAAAACCTCTAATTTCTCCAGCTTTCACTCTTTCCTGGGAGGGATTAACACTAGATGTTGGAATGTTGCATTAGTGAGGCCAGGCCCCGTTCTTGGATAACTTGGTTCTTGAATACAAACTCTGCATTTTTATTAGATTATACAAGTTGTCTATGTTCAATCAGAACATTTCTGAGCAATAGAGCATCAAACTGCAAAGGTCTTTTGTATGGCAAGTTCACTTGGTAAATGAGTGTAGCTACAAAGTAGGTTTACCTAATGACCTGGCCACTTTAAATGTAAAGCTCTAAAACTCCAGAGATCTTTGCTTCTGTGAGAACTGATTGTGTTTGTTGTGTGAGTAGATATTGGATCTATGGTGGTTCTCTTTCAGCATTCAGTGAACTTAATGTCTTGTTTCTTATTCTCAGGATTCCTCACAAGGCAACTCTGTGTATCAGATTAATATGATCCACTACATCAAACAGAAACATCCCGAGCTGCAGGTGGTGGGTGGGAACGGTGGGTCACCCCTTCTTGTTTATTCTGTTCATGTAAGCCCTGCTTGCGCCATTATTACTTACTGATGTTTGATAAATTTGACGTTTGTGTCTGTTTAAATGCAGTGGTGACCGCAGCGCAGGCGAAGAATCTGATTGATGCCGGAGTAGATGCCCTAAGAGTGGGCATGGGCTGTGGCTCCATCTGCATTACTCAGGAAGGTCCGTGTGAAGCTTTTATTTATTTATATTTATATATATATATATATATATATATATATATATATATATATATATATATATATATATATATATATATATATATATTTTTGTTTGTTTAATTCATGTATACTATTTTGACTTTAGTGTAGTAAATTCTTATTGTTTGAGTACGAGTCTTATTCTCTGTCTGTCTGTCTTGGTCTGAAGTGATGGCCTGTGGAAGACCTCAGGGCACCTCGGTGTATAAGGTGGCAGAGTATGCACGGCGGTTTGGAGTGCCAGTAATTGCTGATGGGGGCATTCAGACTGTGGGACACATCGTAAAGGCCCTGTCATTGGGAGCATCCACAGGTATGTAGTGCATTTTTAAGGCTGCATTTACTTTACAGGCATTTGTACTAACGGTAGGATTTTAAAGCTTAACCCCCAATACCCGCCCCCACCCGTGCTGAAAATGAAATCAAATTGTTGAACTTAGCTTCTCCTAAACTGAAATGAGAGCTGCCGTGTTTTTAAACACTGGGACACAGCTGTTGTGAAAGTGATCATGTCACAGCATGAAACAAACACACAAAATGTTTTCTGGGAGTTTTCTTGCCAGCCGGATGTGAGAATTTTGTCACTGAGGGGACATGTAAACATATAGTTTTACTGACGTCCCCTTAAAACTAATCTAATCTAAATAGGGCTGTAGTGCACTTGCCTGGCCAGGGAGTCGAACCCTAATCTGGGGAGATCAGTGTTATCCACTATGCTATACCAACTACTTACTTAAATGTGTCTAATTTTCTTTTTCTTCCACATCAGAATAGCCAGTACTAGCATCAGTCTAAAGTGATCCCCATTTCTTTCCCACAGTTATGATGGGGTCGTTGCTGGCAGCAACCACAGAGGCTCCTGGTGAGTACTACTTCTCTGATGGTGTGAGGCTGAAGAAGTACAGAGGGATGGGCTCTCTGGACGCCATGGAGAAAAGCACCAGCAGCCAGAAACGCTACTTCAGGTGTGTGGACGTGCACGTGTGTGTGTGTGATCTGTTTGTAGGAAATTTCTGCATGAATACATAAGCAGAGGAAAATGTTATACTTGTTGTATGTGAACAAAGAATGGATGCATTTTTTGATGGACCAGCATGAACGTGATTTTTGTTTCTTTCATGCGGATCCGGTTGACAGCGAGGGGGACAAAGTAAAGGTGGCTCAGGGAGTATCAGGCTCAGTGCAGGACAAAGGCTCCATCCATAAATTTGTACCCTACCTCATCGCTGGAATCCAACATGGCTGCCAGGACATAGGAGCCAAGAGTCTGTCCATGCTTCGGTGAGTGTCGCTCTCTGTGCTCCGTTCAGAATTTCACTTGCATGATGATTTTGTTTGTGGCTGTTTCTTAGGGTGCATTTTCACCAGGTAATGTATACTGTGTCTACTTTCACTGCAGAACAATATCCATCCGTGTAGGAGGGGCTTACTAAGCTCTATAAGCCTTATGTTTTGGGCCAAATTTCAACCTTCAACAAGCACAAGCTTCATGATGTCTGGTTTCTTAATTCTGATTGATTATCAGCTAAACGGCTTGCGGCAGAATGCTAGCGCAGAGCAGTTCCTGTTTTGAAGTTAATGAGAAAATATATTTTGCAAAACGTGGCTCCGGTATCTAGAGTAAACACTCAGCAGAACCAGCAGCTGTCTGATTCGAGTGCTAAATCATGACCACGCTTTACCAATCATCGTTGTGCACAGTTTCTAGCGCCACCTGGATGTCCAAGTAGAGTACCTTAGCTAGGTGCCTGGTTTATGTGTATTTTGTTTATATTTGGTCAATTCTAGTTCTGTATATTAGTACTATGTTCCTGCAGCGTGATTACCTGAACCTCACCACAAGCAGTGCAATGCATGAATGTCTCGACATGTTGTGCAGATGCTAATAAGCATTGATTTAACTTGAGCAAGATCAGCAGCAGTATAGTCTAGATCACACTTTCTGGCTTAGGGTGGCCATAAAATGGCTCTCTTGCATGCATAGAAGGGGGGAGAGTGTTGTGGTGATGTGACTAGTATGTACTTTAAGTGTGTGTATCTGTTTGTTGTTTAGCTCCATGATGTACTCTGGAGAGTTGAAGTTTGAAAAGAGGACCATGTCCGCACAAGTGGAAGGAGGAGTCCATGGTCTTCACTCGTAAGTAAACAAGGTGCCAGTGCACAACGGCACAGTTCCTACTGGGTTATCTATCTATCTGTTGTGTTCTTTCCCTCTCATTCCACAATGCAGGAACCATTATGTTGTAAGCATATAGACTCATATTGATTGTTACATCCTCTGGTACTTTAGTATGGGCTTAATTAATATGTGTTTAATGGATAAAATGTACTTATTTAAACAGTTATAACTTGCAAAACAGTTAGTTATATTAGGCCTACAGTTCCAGTTACAGGATCTTACAGTTCCGGAATAATACCCCAACTTTTAACCACAATCAAAAATAAATTGTAGACATGCGTGAAAAGTATGTTGATTGGAGCAAACTGAACTGAATTTTGAACGATTAATCTGCCTATATGTCGACTGTCTGCAACGTCTGATTAAGTGCACCGTTCTTTTTGTTTTTGTTTTTGTAGATATGAGAAGCGGCTTTACTGAAGGAGAGCTACAAGCTCGGACAAGTGGAGTGACCAAACATTTTTGACTCAACTGACCACCCCAAACTAACAACCCATTTGCCAGCTCAACTCTGCCCTGCCGTCCTGCACTGTCACTCAGTTAGAGAGAGATAAGGAAGAAAGGGGGAGAGCGAGGTAGCGTTAACACAACTGATCAAGTTTTAAAAAGTAAAAAAACAAAAACAAAACAAAAACAAACAAACAAAAAAACCCCACCACAGTATTTGCACTCATGGAGTATCAGGGTTTACCGAAAAAGCCTGGCACAGCATGCCCTCCACCTCCAATTGTGTGATGCACGATGTGTAAACATGTGCTTATGCACAGTGAAGGTATATGGGCAGAGTAGAAGTACAAGAATATCTCCTGCCGCAGCAGTGATATTATGCTGTCTCCTTGTACCCCTGCACCCTGTTTCTGTCAGCAAATCTGTGACTAAAAGCCAACATCCACCCACACTCCTTGAGTAAAGACCCCCCCCCCCCCCCCCCAAAAAAAAGACAAGAGAAAAAGTGCGGTAGAACTATCGAACTAATCCTTTTTCCCCCCATTTGATTTTGTTACTTAAAAAAAAGTTACTTTTTTAAGAATCTATAAATGAGATATTTGTTTGTTATTTTTTTAAGTTCCATTCCTCATGACTGAATCCCCACCCATATTAGTAATGTGATGCATAATATCTACAATGTGAAGAAACTATCCCTTTCTCTACCAGCTAGTGTTCCTGACCCAGGAACTGTAAATGATGGATGTTATTTAGTGTGGATGTCCCAAATACCACCTAATGTTAACAGCCATTACTACCTGATGCTGTTGTTCCTAGCATTTCATTTGACCATAAATCTGGACCAAAGGGTGGAACTGGTATGGAGCAGTGAGGTCAGTTACTAAGTACTGGTCAGTCTTGACTGGAATTCGAACTAATGAAATGAACGAACGGTTTTGTACAGAATACAAGTGCGACTCCGGGTGCTAAGCTTGCAAGAAGGGTTTTGATATGCATGCTGTTTTTTTTAAGCCATAGCGTGGCTATATTTATACTTCTCTTTTTACGATTTACGTACTGCCAAGTGCATTTGCATTTTTTTTTTTTTTTTTCTCGTGATCTTACTGAAGCCAAAATAAACGTCAGCACTCTTGAGCAGTCAGGGCCCCAGACAAAGATTATGTATGCTCCTGCTGTGTCTGATCATCAACCACAGCTTTGCCTGTTTGAAAAACCAGTGATATGCCTTGAAGCAGGGAAAGTGCTGCAGAATGCTCAGACCCGAAGACTTGTTCCAAAAAGCGCCACTCGTTCGATCCGCTTGCTCTGTCTGTACAGCGTCACATTTCTCTCAGATAGAACTATGGAATTCAGAAAATGTGTGACAAGTGTAATATGCGTCATTTACAGTGTACTTTGGTTTATCTGGCTTTTGGTCTTTGTAGACTACCAGTGGAGATGTCTGTGTAAATCACTGTCTGACATGCATAGCCACCCACAAGTTAACGGTGATGCAAGTACAATTTACAATCATGTACAAAGATGAAAATCTGTGTCCTTGAGTTCTTTGGATGTTGCTTGTTAGACTCTTTGACCACAGTTAGCCCTTACAGCTGAAGTCAACTTTGTTTACTGCAGTGTATCCAAATGAGGTTGCTTATGCCATTGTTTAAGAAATAAATTGAAACAATTAATAATGAACAGATCTTGTTGCTGCTGTTTTTTTTTTTGTTTTAATACAAGTGTGGGTGGGTTAAAAAAAAAAAAAAAAAAAAAAACTACAAAAATGTACAAAAAGTTATTTGTCTTTATTTTAAAATGCATGGAAGTGATGGCCTGAGACTTCACAGATAAATAATTTACTTAATTGTAGTTTATATTAAACATTTCAAATGAGAGAGATGGATGGCAGTCACTCACTCAAGTGCTTAAACAACTTAATGCTACAGAAAAGCTTAAAAATGAGTTTTTACCTCCAGGCACCAGCAGAGGTTGCTGCACTGGCAGTGTAGAGTCCCTCTTGAAGATACAGGACCTGTTTTATCTCCCTCTAAACCTGCAACGCTTAACCCACACCAAATTTGGTCACATATCTCTGCCTCAGAAAAATACAGTGAAAAAGAGCTGTACAAGTGAAGGCCTATGCCGAGAAGGCCAACTTCTAAGAATACTGGTTAAATATATTTTGTTAAATATATTTAATGTTTAACATCTGAAGTGCTAATACGGTTGGAATTACATGTATTACAGTATGGTAGTCAGTAGTCTCATTTCACTCACAGTAGTATCCATATTGACAAAGACTCAAGGATTGTACAAACCTTGTACAAATGCCACTTTTTTGCCACAAGTACTTGAGAAAATCCATAAAATCTTTACAAATGTTCTTGACCAATAATCTTGAGAAATATTCTACAAAAACGTTCATAGCTTTTGACAAGCTGATGGCACTTAGTTAGAATGGAATCGTCCCAAAAAGGTAGCTTATCATTCTAGATAAATCTTACACTTTAAACATATCAAACATTTGGCACATTTTTCATCTCACTGGTCAACCACTGCTTTCAGGCCACAATCCAGAGCAGGCAAGATCAGCGATCAGCACCTTATTGACAGACAATCATCAAACCTCTTGCTCATATATTTCCACTGTCCTTCATTATTCAGTCCATTGCTATCAAACATTTCTTTTCTCTATGTGCTCTACATGAGGGCTTATTTTACAAGTCAATAGTCTCGCTGCAGATGCTGAGGGCATCTATCTGTCTGCACACACTGATAAACTCTTCTTGCACAGACTGATCGAGCTCTTTTTGCTGTTCTAAACTCTCCTGGGAGTTCGGAGTTCTGTAATGTCTCTGCTGGCTGGCGCCCTGTGGGCCAGTTGGGGCGGTCCGTCCAGAGCTGCCACTGATTGTAGAAGAGGGAGGGTTGTGTCCCTCTGGGCTAGAGCAGAGCACCAGAGAGGAGCCTGCCAGGGATTGCCTGTAGAGGGAGCAAGAGCTAGAACTGCCTCTCCAGCGCTCTGGAGATGAACAGCAGGAGGATGTTAGAGAGGGAGATGGGGAGGCGGTGAAGGGTACTTCCTGCTGGGCTGGAACTGGGAGAGGGGCTTGGGGCAGCATTTCCACGCAGGAGGAGGTCCTGTACAAGCCTGGATCAGACGGATGGGTGTCTCTGAGATGTTGCTCACTGCTAGAACCTGTATCCCTGTCCTCCAAGGAGTGGTTGCTGGAAGTAAAGGGCCTCATGGGGCTGAAGAGGCTCATTGGGAAAAGTGCTTCGCTGAACAGTGCTTCGTCAATGCTGCGGCGTAGGTTGATGGGTGACGGAGGCCGCAGGTCTGCTGTGGAGTCACTGGTGCAGGAGGAGCCCACTGATGGAGCTCCGGTGTTTGGCAGGGTTTCAGGTAGATCCAGGTCTAAGTCTCGGTATGCAAGGGCCCGGTTACTGTGGTACAAGAGATCCAGTCCATTAAGGCTGCCCATGCGGTCATCCACGAGTGTGTAGAGGGGTAGACATTCTGTCTCGCCATGTCCGATTGGGTCGCAGATAGCCAGCTTCTCCTGCTGTGCCAGCGTCCACTGATAGCTCCCAGGAATGATGGGGGACTTGGCAGCTAGGAGTTCCATCCAGCAGTTGCCAGGTTGCGGGAGGTGCTCAGAGCAGTAGACTGGTTGGGATACCACCAAGGCCAGTGTAAGACAAACAATAGCCTCGCATACTCTGCAACTCAACTGGAAAGCCCACCATGGCCAGGGGTGGAAGGCCTCAGCCCCCCCAGCGACACCCAGCGCATGCAGCATGGCATAGAGCTGGAGGCCAGCACAGGCCAGGGAAAAGATGGCAGAAAGGAATACTGCAACTGCAGCTCGGTCCCAGTCTTGGCTCTCTGCAAAGGGGCAGCGGTTGTAGCGTTCAGCCGGTGTTGGTGAAGTGTTGTTTAAGTGATAAATATGTTTGGAGTCGGCACGTACGTAGCAGTAGAACACAAAGTAGGCAACAGACAAGAAAGTTGCTAGAGCCACAAATGCACCTCTAGAGATCAAGGAGAGGAAGAGACAGAGTGGTGCCCCCTGCTGGTCAACCCGCAGTAATGTGACTGGACCAAAGGCGGCAGCAAAGTGCAGCAGAACCAGACAGGCTAGGAAGCAGGGCCTCTGGAAGGCAGAGTAAGAGAGCTGCATGCGGGAGCGCATCGACAGGAGGAGGAAAACCAGACCGAAGGCTGCGGTCATGCAAGGGAACGGGGCCTCGTACAACAGCAATGACGCCTCTGTGGAGGCCATGCGATCCTGGTGTCCATAAGCATCGTAGAGCAGGGCAAAGGCTCTGGTGCAGCCAGCAGCCAGCAGGAAGAGGCTGACCAGAGCAAAGTAGCCACATCCTGACGGGCAGCACAGGGGTAGACAGAGTAGGTTAAGGGCGGAGGCCAGGGAGATCAGACAGAACACGGTGCCCAGGCCATAAATGTGTGCCTCCCACGCCAAACCCCAGACTGCCATGGCACTGTTCCAATCCGAATACAGCGGTACAAACATAGGTAGGGATGGAAACAGAACCGGGGCCTGTGACTGGTTCGTGAAGCTGGTGGCTTCGCTGGTGGCTTCGCTGGTGGCTTCGCTGGTGGCTTCGCTGGCATTGTTGCTTTTGTCGGTGGGGTAGGTGGGGGCCCAAGTGCCGTTTGAGCTGCAGACTCCAGAGCGTTCTGCGTTACAGTCTGGGAGCGCAGACTCTTGGGTCATATCTGTCAGCCAGTCATCCGACACGGTGGTGGGCATCTCTAGAATAAAAGAACAAACCAAATATTAGAAAAGAACGCTCCATATTATAATATTTATTCTTCAAATAAATGTTTCTGAATAATTAATTTGTAGTTTAGAGTGGTCTGGTGTAAAGTTTCCTATTACAGCTGCATAAATTAGAGACGCTGGGATAGTTTTAGAAGGTTTCGGATAAAATGGCCCAAATTAGACACATTTACCACTACTTTAACATTTATCAATAAGTCAATGTTGACCACTGCTACCACCATAACCCCCAGTGTGAGAAGTGAGAGTCAGTAAGCTTCTGCAGCTTTGTCTTGTGATTGCTTATAGCGAACAGTGTATGCCACAGGGGCTTATTATTGATTGACTAGGCAGTACTTTCTTATAAGAGCCGTCGCACCCACCCTGATCCCACAACATTCAGTTCCACTTTAAAAATATAAGTCAATAACCAGTAATTCTTGTGGTACTGGAGGCATGTGCTGCTGAGACTAGGTGTATTACTATCAGTAATCTGTTTAGTCATCCAATCTAAAGCTCTTGAAGGCAGTGTTGAGGCAATGGTTTAAAAGGCATTACGAAACAACTTGCTGAGAAATGAAGACTGTCTGCTAAAGGTTGGCAAAGGCTCAAAAGTGAGTGTTTTGTCTAATGTATTAATTCTGTATTAAAGGCAAAAGCTTTCGCAGGGCTGCTCTACACTGAGATATGGGACAGTAGAGTGAGCAGAGAGTGAAGTGAGCCAGACCTCGCAGACCACAAGCACTTAGGCAGGCACTTAGAGAACAGGAGACACAACATCTGCTCTTTCCATAGAAATGTAATTGCGATCATATTGTTCGTGTGACAGAATGCTGTGGAAAGAGGTTGTAGTTTTGGGTTTGGTGGCTTGGCTCAGTTGCTGGGGAGCGTTGCATATATTATGGCTCACAAATGCTTTGAGCTGTATGCGACAGTGCTTAAAATGTTTCGATGGATGCTCTTCTGAGCTAACATCTAATGTCTCCTGCAGTTTAGGGGGTCTTCTCAAACTCTGTAGATGCACAGATACAAGTTAATCAATATGCCGTACTTCAATATGTGTGTTTTTAAGCGGACGGTACTCTACAGGTGTTCTACATGGTGTATGGTGATGGCAATGGGCTGTAATCCTCACAGAAAGTGACACGTCCAGTGACCTCCTTAACAAAGCGGATCAGAACCATAATATATTTACTGGCCTTTATTTTGAAAACCATACCTGTGTGCTTAAAGGGGAATACTACAGATTCAACTTTTTTGCATGGTGGTCTGGTGTGGAATGGTTCATTTTGCCGTACTTTACAGAGGTGGTGAGGAGGACCAGCAGGCAAAATGTGAAGAACACAAATATATGTTACCACTGTCTAAGCAAAAAAATGGCACAATTTGACATACAAGGTTTTTGCATATGTCAAAATGAATGGACCAATAGCAACGCTCCAAAATGACTTGTTTTAGAAGATCTTTTTACTTCTCCTATAAAGTTGCCGTTTTGAGCCCTCCCTATATCGGTTAAGGTGTTCAAAAGTAACTGGACGATTTGCTGCTCTGCCAGGTGTTAATCTTTTATTCCTTCACTTATAAAAAGCTGAAAACTGAACCTGAAGGTCTGCACTTCAGCTTATATTATTAATAAAGTACTCCAATATACAGTGGTAGAGAGTGTACGTTCAATATAGTTGTAGAATTGAGATGAGAATGCATGATTGTAGTCTCCTACAATCATGCATTCTCATCTCAATTCTACAACTATATTGAACGTATAGAACTCTGGGTGGATTCTGCTTTGAGCCAGAAGGCTGGAGCCCTAGTTGACTAAGAGAAAGGAGACGAGGTGGTGGAGACGCAGCTCTCATTTGAGACCAGTTCTCAGGCATCAGGTGAGGTCTCTGTGAGGGCTAGCTTTTAAAGGCATGAAACACTTCGGACTACCGGTTCCTATCACCTTCTATGTTTTCATTGTTCGAGATTTCCCACAACATTTCTTCCTCAAAGATCATGTTTGCCCACTGTCCTTCCACTTTTTAATAATGCGTTGGACAGTTCTTAACCTGATTTTAGTTAGATGTTTTCTTTGCTTGATGCATGCCAAATATGTGACCCTTCTGAAACCAATTAGCATTTTTCCTACGACCACAGGCTGCGTCTTTCGACAGGGTTGTTTAACAAATGAGAAGCTACTCACTGCATCAGTGTGGGTTAAATAACTTGTTGCCAGCTGAAACACAGTCACCCATGCAGTAATTATCCAATATGTGGCTCATATCTATTTGCTTAGTTAAATCCAGGTGGTGTATGTTATGTTAAGTTAATCTACAATTTTCTCTTGTTTTGAACTCTGTATTCTGTATTGAGCTTAATGGGCCACTTTCGTTCACCTCCCCATCTTCAGCTTGAGGTCATATCCCAAACAATGAATGTGCACAAATGTAGGATGACCCAAAAGAGCATCTCTTCTTCAACAAGTGGACCTGCTGGTTAGGCTAAAGTTGGTATTAGGTCAAAACACAGAGATGGCCCTCAAGGCCACTTATCCAAAGATATGTATTTATGTATGCAGGGATTCAGTTATTAGCATCATTAGATGCCAAAAGCAATTGAGCAATGCTATATAAAAACATACACTGTTGGATCCCCAAATTCAATGTCTGATATATGCAGGAGGTGAAGTGTTGTTTGTGTTGAGTCATTTAAAATAACCATTGCGATTTATCCCACTTGAGGGTAGCATTTAAGGTATCAGTAAGCAGTTCATAGCATAATTAGGCCCTTAATTAAATAATGGTTAGGTAAAAAAAAAAAAAAAGGTTGGTGTGGCGCAACAGATAACACCACTACTTGCTAGTGAGCTACCTCGCCACGTGGGAAACTGGGGTTCTGGTTGACTATGCTGTGCTACACCAATAAGAGTCCTTGGGCAAGACTCCTAACACTACATTGGCCCACCTCTGTAATACGAGTAACCTTGTAAGTCGCTCTGGATAAGAGCGTCAGCTAAATGCCATAAATGTAAATGTAAAAGGAAGTCAGTAGTAATTAAGGGTGAAAATGTGAGGTAGCTGAATATGGGAAGGTGAAAGAAGGTGAGGATGGAGAAGAAAAGCATCATGATGAATAGAAAGCTGGCTTTACCAGTGAACTATTGAAGAATCCCCTATTTGTAAGGATGGAAGATCTAATGTACAGAACAAACATCTCCAAATAGGACATACTGTACTATTCCCACATGCAAAGAATGCTGAATACACCATGTCTGGACTTATTGTGCTCTGGTGAGACCCTGTCTCATTTAGATTTTTTTGTTTTTTACACTCACATCCATTAGCAAGCCACTTCCTGCTACACCCAGAGCCAAACACGTTGCTTTGTTTATGAAGTCCCCCCCTTTTTTTCTCTTCTCAAAAAAGGAACCATCTGCAGAGTCCCTCCCAGAGGTGGGTTTGTTATTTTTGCACTGGCTTTGGCCTCCTTTACTGATGACCACCACTTTCCCCCAAAATAAGCCCTGTGCCCGGTCAGTGGTAAAAAGTAGCATGCATTAGAATGCAGTGTGGGTTTGCTGTTAGGAGAAATGCCTGAGTGCCATGCTCGGAGGGCAGAGTAGGGATAATCAAGTCGGGCCGTTTCTCGGCTGTGATTAATGGCTAGTCTGTGCGTGCACGTGTCCGCACTTGTGCATGAGAGCGTGGGCTGGTTTGTGAATGTGTGCCGCACCACAGACGCGCCTCCAAATCTGGCCAAACAGTGGCTTTTCTTTAATCAAGGACACCCCCTACACTTCCTAACCAGAGTGCACATCAGAGATGCAAGTTAGATGCTTTTAAATATAGGTTCAAATCTGCAGATCTCATCAGCTGGTGCACTGTATGCCATAGTAAATATAGTCAGGTCGGTCTAGAGTGCTTCAGGGCTTTTCAGTCTGTAAAAAGAAAAGTCTTTAATAGGCCCTTTTCTTGTGTTTTACTTTTTCACCTGAAGTCCACAGTTTATTTTCACATGGCCATGGTCCAACCCCATTTGTATCACTTACAAAAAGTGCTACAAAAAGTTGTATATATCAGATGGTTAACCAATAAATACAACTTCATTCCGCTTGGGTGCTTGTCGGAAGATCTGCCACTATTCCTAGAGATCAAAGAAAGGTACAGAAAGGTAAAAGGTTACGATATACAGGTTGTAAACTCATGCATCATTTAGAATCCAGACTTTCCCGCTTGTTAACACCACTTTCTTGGCTGTTCCGGTGCTATTTGTAAGTGGTACAAATGGTATTTCCCAGTTTCTGACACCAACGCAGATTTAAATATGGGTGAATGACTGACTAGGTTTCCTATGCTCATAAAACTGTTACCTGGGGAAGGGCCTATGGAAGAATTTTTGCCAAAATTTGATGTTGTCTAGCATTTGTAAAGCATATATAAAGCATTTCTACTCCGGAGGGCCTTCCCAAGGGTGGCTTGTGGAGACGTTTTGTGCTTGACATGTTTTGATGGCCGACCATACTTTTTAATGATCACAAATGAGGCGGCATGAAATCAGTCCCCTGACACAGCAGCAGCAGCAGCATTATTACTGTGTTGCTGATTTGTTTTATTATTCTAGCCAAAGGGTCGAATAGCAAAGCAAAGAGGTCTGCATGAAAAAAAGTATGCATGAAATTGAAAGACAGGGATGAAAAAATATGTAGATATTGATTTCACTTCTTATCTAATTACGAAAGCATAATCTAACTTGGTGATTATCATATTAGTCCACTGCAGGAAAAAGCTGTCTTGTTTACCAGTCTTAGTGATGAATAATTACTCTGTGCGTGCTCTGTACTCTATGATTGACTAATCAGCCTGGAAGTAATTAAACCCAAAGCACCACATCGGTCTTCAGTGTGGACAGAGATTGCCAAGCAGGCACTGACCAGAAGTGGGTTGCGTGGAGGCAGGGCACCGATAAGACGCAGCGCTCGCTGCTGCCTCGCTCCTTGTTTGCTTTCGTTCACTGCTGGCCATCAGCCGCAGTGATGTGGAAAACATGACCAGCGCCTGGACACGGGCCAGAGGTTCAGCCTAGCAATCAATCAAACCTCACTGCTCTGATAATTATTAGGATATGGGTGCCAGTTACATACAGTGCGGTCCGCTCGCCCCACCAGTTTATCTATCATGAAACACAGATGAGGACAACATGCCTCGGGACACCAATCAAAGCAGTCGTGAATCACATGAGGCGCAGCCAAGTGTCACATGAGCTGCTATCAGGGTTGAGCCATGTTTTCTTTCCCGCCAACGTTATTGTTAGATGATTCTACAGAGCTGCCGTGGACAGGACGTAGTTGGGGAGTGGACAGGAAACGAGTGGGGGAATGTCTCCACTTATCCACAGGAGGTTCTGTGGGCTTTTCCATGCAATGTATACATAGGCACCATTGTTGGCAGCGTTGCCCTGGGTGGGTCTCCATATACTTTTTGTTTTTTGTTTTTTTTCTTTTAGTGTGTATTTAAGGGTGGGATTAAAGGATTGAGGGCCTTTAAATGAAACAAAACTTGTTTATTTTCTACTGTCTTACTATCTTAACCATTGAAATTAGGTAACCCACATTTGCAGAGAATGACAGAAGAATGGGCTACAGGGTTAACTTCTATTAATTAAACAGTCTATGGACTGCCGGCGGGCTGAAGGTGTTATTACAAACCATACTTCTTTTACCAATTCTGGCCCATCAGTTTGCACAGACATCCATGTAGTTACTGAGTAATACACTGTAGTGTGTAATAAGCGTATCTGCGTTAAGGAGTTGAGCTGTTTTAGCATAGAGTCAGCAGATGCATAAAATATGGTTAACAAGCATTAATGCTAATGGCATATGAGCATTCTAATTCTAATTCTAATGATTATTTAATGAATACGTTTTTTGTTTTAATGGATATTTTACTCTCAGCTATACTTTTGGCTGTACGTTGACAGTCAGCATGTCGATGTAATTGAAAAAAAGATTTTATTTTGAGAAATTACTTATAAATCTTCAGGAAAAAACGTCTTGCTGAACACATGGTTTGTGGAAAGGGCTGAATGTGTTCAGGTAACAGGGGTGAGTGGATGTTATGGGGCACCAAATATACTAAAATGTATATTGTTCAGTTCCTATAATAGATGACTCAAAAATGATGTTTTCTAGCATGAGATGTTACATCAATTCACACATTATGAATTCATGCATTTTAATACAATGATAAGATTTCAGGGTAGAATGTCATTATTTAGGCTGGAACAGGTAAAAAGCTTGCTATCTTTTACCTTAACTGTAAACATCCCTTGGACACAAATGGTGCTGCAATCGTGGAAACAACTTTAACTGTATAAAATACAGTGTTGATGTGTGTGATGATTTGGTGTTCGGTTTGCACAGGGCTAACAGGTACGCACACGTTTCCATTACTTGGGGTTACAGGCTTGTAATTTTGCAATAGTTCTACAGTATTGTCTGGATTGGACACAATCTCACTGTGAAATAAATTTTAGCCAATCTGAAAAGATGTATACAGTATTGTCTGGGTCTGGGACATTTCCTCCAGCCCCACATGCAGCACATCAAGAAGTAGATTCAAGAAGAATTCACTCATTGGAAGAAAACGGTTCAACTCGACTGGGAACACGCTCTCTATAACGCAAAAGTGACAGAACTGGTTCTGTGTTGTGCTGTTGCTGTTTGCCCAGGCAATAAAGCCTTGGATTTTGGATTAGGAGTCAAGATTAGGCTCTTATTGGAAGCATTGGCATTGGCCAAAGTGTCATTACAGACTCGGTCTGCCTCCTGTTAGCATGACGCGAGAGCCAAACCATTACCTAATGGGACATTGCTGTATTTTATTTAGATTTTATTTGAGGAAAGCAAGATTCAGAAGGCATTGGATTACATGACACATTACATAACCACACAGCACGTTTCCACTTTTCCAGAACATTTTTGTATGAACACAGTGCTAGCTCTATGTTGCTGTGTTTGCTCTGAGCCACATTTGACACCCATTCTACCAAAATGCAGACTTTGATACCAGTAAACAGGTGTGTCTTATCAGGGCCCCCACCTTTAAATGAAGAAAACCTCTTGTTAGGTTTCAATAAGCCCTTAATCCAGCCTTTTATGCTCTTGAACTGAAGCCATTTCTTTTATTTCTAAAGTCAACAGCTTTTTGAAGGTATAGATAATTGTAAATAAAGATGAAATGTCAGTTTTTATTTGTTAGAATCCCTTGTTACAGTAAACAGTACATTATTCATTCTGTGTAATATGATATTATGGAACATTAGAAATGTATGTTGGCCGAAATGTTGAATAATTTCAACAGCAACTGTATAATGAATTCACCAAATCTACTAAATCGGCTTTGAAAACATGTTTCAATTGAATTCTGAATCAGGAAGCAGCTTGCACTTGTTCTACAGGATCAACGGTTCCTAGGGGGTTGCTAGGCAGTTGCTAAGTGGCTAATATGCTGTTGTTGAGTGATTATGTCATTCTTTTCTGCATCAATCCCATGTTCATGTTAAGTTTACTGTTGAGCCTAAAACTATGACTGATCTGTAGCATCTCTCCATGTCCACCAGCATCAACAGATCGCTAGCATGGCTTCTCATGTACATTCACTTCTGAGATTCCTGATTCCTGATGATTGTAGCCCATATCTGTTGATGTTTTTCTTGTATTTAATAATGTCATTACATTTTTACATACTATTTGCAACCTTTTTTTTTATGAAAAAATGATTTTATGATTTCCCCCTCAATTTTAGTCACTTCCCGTTCCCACCAGTTCCCACCACTAGACCTCTCACATGACACATGGCCGTGCTTGGAGGATGACAGTTAGTATGTGCCTCTTCCAGGTTAAAACACTCTTTTTGACATCGGTGGATCCGAACTTCTCTAGGCTAGGCTAGGCTAATTGGGCGGGTAAGTGGCTTTTTTTTTTTATAGGGCAGTGGTGGCTCAGCGGTTATAGCACTGGGCTTTTGATGACAGGGTTGTAGGTTCAATAACTAGGCTCAGCAAGCTGCCACTGTTGGATCCTGAGCAAGGCCCTTCACCCTCTCTGCTCCCCAGGCGCCAAAGCGAAGGCTGCCCACGGCTCAGTCACTGTGTGTGTTTGATCACTAGTGTTTATGTATGTGTACGTTGCACAGATGGGTTAAATACGGCCTTGTTCTTCACAGCTATTTTTTCACACATAGCCCCTGGAGTGCTACATTTTGAAACAAACAATGGTTAGATACTACAACTTTTAGATGTACTATGATAGGTCCATTTAATAGTTTTACGTCTCTTTTGTTCAAATGAACCATCACCAGTATCAGTACTCTTGAATATGGGAGTATGGAATTTCATTGCTCTTCACCACTGCTCCTTTCAGAGCATTGTTTGAAAGTAACTAAGCGGTTTCCGTGAGCTAATGGGTGGTTCACAGGGAGATAAACGCAGCGGTCGAACCTCGCTGATGCGATATTGACAGCATTCTTTCCTCGTTGAGGCATCCACTGCTGCGGCATCCCGCCAGGACGAGCCTTATTTAGTTTTTGTCTATTCGACTTCGCTTTCAATTTCCCCCTCTCCATAATGGATGAGTGGACAGTGTGACAGCTTCATACATATTGAGGAGGCGTACGCTCTGTTAGCTTACAAGAGCCATTGAAGAAGACAGGCAGAGCATCTAATCCCAAATCAGCCCTTCCCTTACCCAAGATAGCTGCTGTAGCAAGGTCAAGTGCACACTAGTCTAAAAGCTGTCTTGGGATATTTTAACGAAAAGACATAACCATAGTTTTTCCCAAATACTTTTTGTTTATGACTCTCTTTAAAATAAACACATATTCAATCACTAAGCCTTCATGCTGCGTCCATGAGGCCCATAAGCCTGCCTATAAATGGAATTGAGGTTAGCCCACTGAATGCGGGAGCGAGAAAGTGGGTTAGGTGTCGCTACATACTAACTGGGTCTGAGAGGTACCTCAGAAGGAGGCGTTTCAAAGCACCATCCTTCTGTCTGTATGCTCAGAGCTTTGGGGCGATTCCTTTAGCTTGATGCTTGGAGTAACACTTTGCTCCTTGCTTAAAGTAACCAGGATGTGCGGCGATTTGCTTCTGCTCCCTTTGAAAGCAATTACAGTCAGACGAGAAGCAGTGGAATTGGATTCAGTCAGCCATATCGCACAGATAGATTGCAGGTAGAGGTGACGAAAACAGATATTTACCTTTAACAGATGGGTGAAGAATTAACACAACACCTGTTACTATGCGTAATAATATTACGCTTTGTTTCATTTGACATCTGTTCAGCCAGACCGTGTTTTACTGATCTAGATAATGAGGCCATGACGTGAACATTGCAGATAAACGTAGTGCTGCTTTAAATGAATCACAAAATTGATGTATTCAGGTTTTGGTACTTTTTTTTCATTGCAAGATTGGGCAAATTTTACTGAACACTGGACAATGTCCAGTAATACTACTGAAGGACAGCATTTTTAGGGTTATGCAGCCTATCAAGAGCACTGACATCAATGTACAGAAACATTTATACATTTACATTTAGGGCATTTAACAGACACTCTTATCCAGAGCGACTTACAAAAGTGCTTTGCTATTTACACAAGTCAATAAGGTGACCACTCTACTATTCGCCCAAGTATTCTCAGAAGAGGTGGGTCTTCAGTCTGTGTTTGAAGACGGCGAGGGACTCTGCTGTTCGGACACCCAGAGGAAGTTCGTTCCACCACTTTGGTGCCAGGACAAAAAAAAGCCTTGTCCATGGCGGGTTGAGCCGAGCCGTACTTGAAGCTCGAAGGGCTCTTGGTGCGGATCGGCATTTGAACATTGCCATTAAGAACAGAGGGGATGGTCCATTCTTGGCTTTGTAGACCAGCGTCAAGGTTTTTAATCTGATGCGGGAAGCAGCTACAGGAAGCCAGTGAAGAGAACGCAGCAGAGGAGTGACAAGGCTGAATTTAGAAACGCTGAAGACGACCTATGCCGCTACATTATACAGGCTTATTCCAAGAAGCATCAGTTGTCATAGGCTGCTTTTGTCCATCTTAAAGTCATTTCGCCTCATCAAGCTATAACAACTGATGTAGCATATGTAGGTGTCCTTAAAACACCCTTTACCTGTTACCAAATACCCTATATGGAACCATTACAACTCAGTAAACCATTTGAATGTGTAAATGGTTCTTTGCTAGTCTTCATATGCAAGAAAACACACTTGATGTTTTTTTAAAGAACCTTCAAAACATTATTCCATTATTGATAAATGAGCTCTTTTTAAGCCTAATGACCTTTTTTTTTAGAACCATATATGTTTGGCTGAGAGGAATTCTACATGAACTGGAACTAACTGTGCTTTCTCTTTTTATTTCTATGCTCCACAAGGCCCCTTTTTCCAGCGGTGATTATGACGCCACAGTCTGAAGCTCTGGGCTTTCTTCAAGGTTTTATGCTCATACCAATCCTGTCTATGCCATACTTTTAGCTTCTCTTGGTTGTAGTGTCAGTCATAATTTGCATTTTGTCCTAGAATTCCTCAGAAACATTTAAAGGAACATAAAATGATGATAACGCCTTCTTTGACTATAAATGGAAAAAGCCTTTATAAATGTCTATGTAGGCTTGTCCCTTGAAAGGCATTCGTAGGTGGCTTTAATGCTGCCCTTCATTAATGTCTATGCAACATAATAAGAAATTGACTTTTTTTAAGAATACCTAACTTATTAGAATTTGTTCATAAAACAAATTCATAAAACTCATCACAAACCCTAATGAAGCCCTATTTACTAATTCATTAGGGCTATTCTCATGTAATGCTGTAGTGTTTTTACAAATAAGACACAAAATGATTCATTTTGCGCATTTAAAGTGGTAGTAACTTTTGACTCTTGCATGGCAGTGCACAGGGATGATCAGGGTGCAGGGTGCAGTCTGTGGAGTGTGTGGCGGGATTCATCGATTAAGGAGAGGTGGAAGAGTGCAGTGAATGACTCGCTGTATGTGTGGAAAATGGGTCACAGAGCATTTGTTCATGAGTGGCAAAAAGGGACGTGCAAAAGGCCGTAGTGTGAAGGAAGTAGCTGAATTTGCAGGTGTATGGAAGCATAAGGGTCTACCAGCAGTGCTCAAAATCCCAATCTACAGGAAATTCTTGTCAGAATTGTGGCTGAAAGACGAAACTCACCAAACTGACTTCAAAATAAAAATCAGAACAGCGAGAAACAAAAAAAAGAAGAATTAATGGTGTCAGAAATGGCTTCCAGATATAAGGGAGTCTTTAAACTTTCCTCTGACAGATCAGCCCCACCCCTCTACATTCAAAACCACTGTAAAACACTGTGTGTAGTCTGAATGCATGTGCTCAATCCGAACAGTACAAATAATGGAAAAGTGTGTCAGTCCTGCACTCCTGCAAATGGTAAAACACACCAGTAATCATCATCCATGTGCTGGTGTGATGCTAGCTGCTCTTAACGTCTCTGTAAATCTGGTGGTGCGTTTTCTGAATCTAGCCCACAGTGTTTGAAAGTCCACAGAGACCTGCTCATGCAGGAGATTATCCAGATGTTGTAACCTAGCTGTGAGTAATTCATTGCATCCAGCCCCTAGAGCATTCGTGAGGTCAGGTACTGAAAGGTATTGAATGGAGCTCCATGCCTCCACAGAATGCAGTACCACACTGCTCTACAGCCCAGATAATGGGAGACTCTCATAACCTCAGGCTTATGAGCAGCTGCTTCAGAGCGTCCCATTTTATTACTGATGCTTTCCTATGGAGATTTTAAAAACTGTGTGTGTGCAATTGAACACCTGCATCAGCAAAGCTTGAAGGCACAGCTTAAAGTAGCTGACTTTACTCATTAGAGGAGATGTCTGAATCATCACTGAACCCAATGTAAGCCAACACTGTAGTGGTCAGATTAGGGTTAATAAGATTAATGCCAATGTTCTGCCAATTCAGGAGCTTGAAAACACACAATTTGTTCTGTCCTTGTGCTTCATTTAGGTGAGCCAGAAGCTTGACAGCCTTCAGCAGTGTAAATTAATCCTGCTCCTGGGGGACCTACTGCCCTGCACTGTGTCAGGTATTCCCTGCTCATAGTTGATCAGGTCATTATCAAGTGTGTTGGGGTAGGGAAGAGTTTCAGCACAGTGAGTCTTCATGAGCGGGATTAAGAATTTTTTCTTAAAGAATTATTAGTTGTAATTATACAGGGTTTTGTTTAGGCAAGATTAACTCGCTCAGTTAAGTTCCTCAATAGCTTGTCTGATTGGCAGCGTGCTAGAAGGATTCTACGGTTGAGCCCCTGCACTGACCTTGGCCACCACTCATTCCTAAGGTTGACATTTTGGCATACATGTATGACATTTTGCTGACGCTGGTTCTACTAGTCCCCTACCCCAAATTATGCACTGTAAGTATTTGGAAATGTCACGAACGATGACCAAATCAATAGCGTGCCAGTGAGGTTATCATCAGTTCACTGCAACGTGTGAAATATGTTCCTTGGTGATGTGTACAAACTGCAGACTGGCTAAACCAGTTCACCCTGGTGGTGCACAGTGTTCAGGGTTTTATTTGATATTATACAAATGCAACAATATGTCTGTATTATGAATGAATTATGGTTTATCTGGTGGGATTTTGTAGTGTGGCAGATTTTGTACAACTGCAGGTATGATGTACAAAGTTAGCTAAGTGCGCTACCGCTCCCACTTTTATTCCATAATTCTTTTTTGGAAAATAACCTTTAGTAGTGGTTTAGTTATGGTTGGTTGGTTGGTTGGTTGTTTTGAGTAAGCACTAAGCTCAACTAAACTGAGGTAATGCCACAGGGCTGTTTCAAGAGGTGATGCCAGCAGTGATGGCTCCAGCCTTGAGCTCCTAATGCTCTCCTAATATTCAACAAAGGACTTCAACTGGCAAAGTGTTGGATGCTTTCTTTCTTCTGTTAAACATTATGATATTGTTCATGTGAAAAGTGGATTTGTACTGTTCCATCTTTTTGTGAGGCCTCATGTTGCCTCCAGCAAGATGCTGCGTTGAGCGGCTGGCCATGTCACTCATACCTAAATCCGCCACAGCTCTTATCCAGAAGGACACCTGTTACACAGGTAAGAAAATGTAGAGTTTGGAGTCTTGTCCAATGAATCTTATTGGCATAGAGTGGTGTTTTAATCAGGCCTGGGTATCGAACCCTAGACTGCCACAGGAAAGGGGGTGTGATTACCCCCTGATGTTAGAATGTCATCTAGGTCTTGTAGTGCACTACTTGGACCACTTGTGAAGATAACAGATCCAGCACTGTTCATTGTACAGCACTGTTCTTCATCTGAAAAGTTCCCATGTTGTTGAGGTTTTGTTATTAGTTTAAATAAAATGTAATTATACATAAATTAAATCATATTACATTATTAAATTAGATCAGGAAAGCTAGATCACCTGTAGACAATGTTGTTTGGCTGGTGGATGTTTTCTTTTCCCTTTCCGCTGCTGTCAGGTCAGTGGGCTCCTCTGTTTCTTCTGGCTTTAAAGCTGCTGGGAAAACAAAAGGCACGTGGCTCAAAACGTGGCATTTTGTGACAATTGATTTGAATGTCAGTAACATGCAGGAGAGTCTGTAGGAGAGTACAGCTGACGAGATGGGTATGTTTTCTAACCCAGTTCTGTCAAAGAAATCTCTCCTCTGCACTCGAAGACATCCTGCCATCCGTAGCAGCCTAATTACTTTTACTACTTCTTTTCTGCTCTTACGCGTTTGTGCCGTGTTCTGCGCTGTGGTCGGACATCATTATGTAGCCGGCTCTTCATTATACTGACAAAACAGGGGTTTGTAAACACTAACAGATGTATATAGGACATCTGCCCAACAGGCAACTGGAACAAGGAGAGATGCTGGGTAGTTAAAAAGTCTGAGGGATGGCATGAGTTTGTGGATTTGTTTCTTCTGTTCCCCTGGACGTGCCTGAAGTGGCTTATTTCAGCATTTGCTAACTACATTTTGGGATAGCATGCTTATGCTATTTCAAAAATGACGTTTCTCATGATTTTCTCATGATTTTCCAATGAAATATGCTGAAAATGTTACTTCAGCATAGATGGTGAGCTCATATTTGAGTTCAACATGGCAGCGCTTCCAAATTTAGATGAGCTCACACACGCTGATGAGCAGGCTGGTACCATCCTAACACAGTACTGTGTAACTACCTGCTGGCTGCTGACCTCCATACAAAACAGCTCCGACCCATTGAGGCATAGACTCTCTGAAGGTACCGTGTGGTATCTAGCACAAACATGTTGTGGCAGATCCTTCAGTTTCTGTAGGTTAGGATGAGGAGCTCCCAAACAGTATGTGCAGTGTGGCACGGCACATTACCCTGTTAAAAGAAGACACTGCCATCAAGGGAAATCACTGTCATGATGGCATGTACCTAGTCCACAACAGTGCACTGTGTACTATGACACATTACTCCTGTAGCCTTTATTTTAGACTTGTGCCACTGCAGTCCTTCTCTCGGTTTGGAGCAGAGAAGCATCACTGTTTTGGAGTCGTCTGGCCTTAACAATTTAACTTTCAGGTCTTTACACTTCACTTCCAACATGACCGATTGAGAATCGGTTCGATTACCGTCTAACATACTGTATATATATACTGTTATTTGCATCATGTGTGAGTGTGTAGACAGATCTGTATAGACAGTACTGTATGGAAGTCTTAGGCAACCGTAGAAATCATTTCAAAGTATTAAGAGTGCTTAGTACTGAAAGTACAATGTCATAGACATAGGCATAGTCATAATTCAATGCTCAAACCACGTAGTCAATAGGTTTGGATGCTGAAACTGAAATTTGATATATTCTCTTCCACCACTTAATTTAATTTAATGAAGATTTGATTTGATAAACTAGGTACTGGATAATATATTTGATATTTTACATAACATTTTATTTGTAGACGGCCAACATGTGAACTTCATAACACATTCATAAGCATGCAATGACAAATGTACACGCTTTTTGGAGCTTTTGTCAGTATTCTCAAGAAGAAATGACAAAGTGCTCTGACAAAAGACTAAAAGTTTAACCCCTTAAACAGCCTATGGCAGGCTGGCGGGCTGTAAGTGTTATTACTTTCTTCTGTTACAAAATAATAGCCCCACAAGTTTGTACAGAAGGCCATGTAGTTTTTCAGTAATACACCTTAGTGTGTAATAAGCCTTTCTGTGTTAAGGGGTTAAATCAAAGTGATGGGTCTTTGTTCCATAACACTACTATAAAGCTTTGTTCTATCAGTTTAGATAAAGGGGTCTTATATCATTTCATAGTCATGTTCATTGTCAAGTATTTCTTTTTAAACACACTCTGCATTTTCTTATGTAAAGTACCCATTTGGAAACACCTCTGCATTCAAAGCTTTTTCTTTATTCTTATTCTTTTCTACACTGTAGATTAATATTGAAGACATCACAGCTATGAAGGAACACTGGAAGTAAACAGATTCCATATGTTGATAACAGCTTCGCACACACTTTGCATTCTTTCAATCAGCTTCATTAGATTCCAGTCACCTGGAATGGTTTTCCAACAATTCCCAATTCCCAGAGGTGCTGAGTTCTTGGCCTCTTTGCCGTCACTCTGCGGCCCAACTCACCCCAACCCATCTCATCTAGGTTTAGGGTGTTGTGCCTGTCTGTCACTTTGTTTTGGTTTCCCCACTGTGTTTCTTAGCACATGGCTCTGCGTTTGGTGCTTGTTCCAGACGTAGCCCCGCCTTGTCATTAGTGTTTCCACCTGTGCCTCCTTTGAAGACCTGTCCTCCTGTTAGTCTTAGGTTTTCCTTGTTGGTCTGTGGATAAGTTGTCCCTTTGTTTCAGTGTTCCTAGTCTGGTCTTGTGCATGTCTGTGTTATGCTGCAGTTTACTGTGTGCTGCTTGGCCTGTTTGGTTCTTGTGTTAGTTTTGTTCTTCAGTTTATTTGGTTCGCCTCCAAGCTCCACAATCATGACATAGGGCAAGCGTAGCATAGCCTGAAGATACTGAATAATTCCATATGTGTCCCTTCACAGTTCTGATCTTCAATTTAGAAAGCCTTTTTATCTTTAATGTAGAAAATTATACAAATGAAAGCAAAAAAAAAAAAAAAACATTGAATGAGAAGGTGTCCAAACTTATGACTGGTACTGTATGTAGCTTCCAAAAAAAAGTGTTACTGTATCTATGTATCTGGTATTTGTGTTTTTATTATTTCAAGCAAATAAACACTCATAACATGTGTTAACCTTTACATTACCGTACATTCACTCCTAAAACACATACTCCGCACACACACACACACATACACACACACATACAGTAACAAGCATATAATAGCTGTACATGCCTACCCATACATGTGCTCCGTGTGGAAGTCTATTTGTGGTATGCACTGTAAATAGTGTGATGTGTTTAGTCTGAGCTTTCACCTCTGCTGTGCCTTTTCTCTCAGTGCTTTAGCTCTCATTTGCATGAGTAACAAGCTCTGCACCAAGCCAGGAATGGTGCTAACAAGGTGCTGCTGTATGTGTGTGTGTATGTGGGCCTGCAAGTGCATGTGTGTGGGTGAGTGTGTGTGTGTGTGTGTCAGACTCTATGTGGTTTTCTCTGCTCATCCTTTCCTGGCAAAGTTCCATGCTACAGCAGCTATACTGTCAAACGCTGCACCTTGAAGCCCCCCTCTCTCTCTCTCATTCTCTCCCTCTCTCTTTTTGCACCAAGAACAGTGAGAAGGGATGTAAGACACAAAACACAGCAACATTCGCACAGCTTTGAACATCCCAGAACGCTATTAAACCCCTGTTTCTTATTTTTAATCATGTCTGACATATTGTATAACCTTTACTTTTAAAGAGAGGATCCATGAAAGCAGCAGGTTTAAAATGGAGGATGAGGTCAACCACACCGATCAGCCTCCCTACATCCATGTTAATGTGTAGGTCCTTCCTGTGCTGACAAAACTGCTCTAATGTGTATCTGGCACCAAGACCTTAGTAGCAGGTCTTTTAGGGCTCTGTAAATTGGGAGGTAAGGCGTCCATGGATTGGCCAGGACCCTTTCACTGGTTCACCGGTTGTCTTTACTTGGAACCCCTTTTGGTAGGTGTTGATCACTGGCACCTTAAGCCCATAAGCCCTGCCTTTTTTTAAAGGATTATCCAGTCAATTAACCAGCACATTTTGACTCTTGCCAAGTGGCCCAGATACTTATTCTCGGCCATTTTTCCTGCTTCCAACATCTCAACTCTTAGAGAACTTACTGTTCACTTGCTGCCTGATACATCCCACCCCTTGACAGATACCACTTTAATAAGACAATCAATGTCATTGATTATTGTGTCATATCAATGTCACCTGTCAGTGGTTTTAATATTATGGCCAATACCCACACTCACATTACGTATACCTGACTTGTACCTACACTCATTGGCCATTTTTACAATAAATGATAAGCAAAAGAATATTTAACTGTTGTGAGGTCAGATACAGGAAGTTGCACTAATTTAAGCAGGATAAATATAATAAACATTATGCTATGTAAATCTAATTAATGTTATGGTATGGTTGTGCTGGTTGTTGTTAAGCATTACACATTTTGCACTGCAGTCAATCCAACGAAATAGGCCTAATTATGCAGTCGGTCAATGTTTCTTAAATACTGACTATATCTGCGTAATGTTCAGAAAAGCATGATGTAACAGCAATCAATATTATCACATTGCCCACCTCTATTGGCCATTTTATTAGAAATACCTGCCATATACAGATGCACTCAGGTATTGGTTTATAGTTATAGTTATAGTTAAATGATTAGCACTAAATTTGCTATAAAATTCTATAAATGCTATTGAATTGCTTTGGCAGTTACAATGGTATCTGGTTTCTTGGGTGTCACTAAGTGGTTTATAATGTATTCCAGGTCATTGATTGAGTGCTGGCAGGTGTTTTTTTTTTACAGCATATCTGTGTGCTAGATGGTTGTTATGGTGTTCCAGGTAGCTATTAGAGTATACACACAAATGTTTGTAGACACCCCTTCTAATTCATGCGTTCAGCTACTTTAAGGTGCACCCATTGCCCAGCATTGAACTGTGGAGAAGCTGTGTTCTCTGGAATGTGGAAGGTGCTTCATCCAATACTTTTAGGATGAGTTGGGGATGAGGTGGGGTGGTAATCATCCAACATCCTGACCTCATTAACACTCTTGTCTTGGCTGAATACAATGTAATTCTCACAGCAATGTAATTCTCCAGTAGAAAAACCTCCCTGGACAGTAGAGACAGTTACTTCAACAAAAGCAGGATAAACTTTTTAAAATACCCTTGGTTTCAGAAGAAACAATGAATGAGCAGGTGTCTCAATACTTTTGCCCATATACTCTATGTGGTTATCATGAGGTTTCTCATTGTGTATGTATGTGTGTACGTATTGCAACATGAAAACTGCATCTGATTTTTTTTTTTTAATGCATCGCCTGAGTGATACAGTCCAGAAATTCTCTCTCAGTTATGCAAAGTACACTGTAATGAGGCCCGTCCTGTATTAGCTGTGGAGGAGTTCACTCACTCCTGCTGGCACTAAAATGGTTTTTCAGCACCACTTGCATCATTATGCATTAATGCACGATTTCTGCATTGCTTCTAGCACTGAAATAAGAGCCTCTGAAGCATTTTAGCTGATAAGCCCGTTAGTAGTGTGCCCCGATTTTACAATGCACTGTAAGGACACATTCTGAACCACTCTGTCACATACTTAAAGGATTAAAGTTGTTAGTGACGCTAAACAGGCCAGTGCATGTCTGCTTTCCTCACTGTATTCCTCTTTTCATTTGTGGATGACTGATTTTGTTTACATGTCCATGAATGTGCATAGAAAATCTGCTTCTGTGTCTTCTTTCTAACAGGAATGGCGTGAGTGTAACATGGTCTCCTCCAGCAGGCTCTAAATGGGGCCCACAGAGACTGTGAAAGGATGCGGATCAGCAGCTTAGCCTCACACAGTGAGTGCGCGCTTGTGACAGAAGCAGAAATACACAAAGAATTTCTATTCAGGTTGGAAAACATCACATTGCCCCTTTAGCTCTGTCAGATGTGACAGTCCTGGCCCATCGCAATGTTCTGACTGAGCACACTCTGCTTAAGCCTGCCTGTATAGTCTTTTGCAGGGGCCATATTTTCACCTCCTCATATCCATCTCCATCCCTTTGCTATTTGCGTACATCTAGTACACAGGTATACTGTTCCAAAGGAAGTGCTACAGCTAGCGAAAACATGCCCACAGGCTGCTCAATGATGATCCGAGTCTGTATAGCCATAGAGTTCTATGTGCAGACATACATGTGACACAAACATGCTTGTCTGCAGTCTCTGACTGCCGGAATACCTATGAAAGCACAGTGTATAGATGGTCATGGTGGAATAACACATTTGTGTCTTCCTTTTTCTGCTCTGCTTGGAACCAGAATAAAAAAAAATATTGGGCTCTCTCCAAGCAGAAGCAATATTTCAGTGTTCTGCTCTTGTTTGTGAGGGCCTAATATAACTAAATAGGAGGACTAGAGCGCTATTAGACTTGGCAGTTGTGTTTGTATTGATAAAGACATTACCACACATACAGAGGCTTTAAAATCTTATTGTTTGTGAATCATTCAAAGCCCATAACAATTTACCAGAGGCAGTTATGATCAAAATCCGTATTTCTAGAGCACATTTCTAAGCCAGGCCTATAAAGTGCTTCGTAAAGACTACAGTAACATTTACAAAACACCCACCTAAAACCCACAGAAACAGTAAAACGCCAGAAAACCTGAAAAAGGCTTCAGAATTTGAATGGGTTTCAAGCCGTCTCTTAAACGTAGCAGCGGAATTAGAAAGCCTTACATCAGTGACCTCAAAACAAAGTCTGAACCCATTTAAAAATGCATAGCCTAGTCTGTAGTGTCTTAAACTACTAATATAAAGGTTGTCTGTAACATATACACCATATGGACAAAAGTATTGGGACACTCATTCATTGTTATTTAAAAAATCAAGAATATTATTAAGAGTTAATCCTGCTTTTGTTGGAGTTACTGTCTCTACTGTCCAGGGAAGAAGGCTTAACAATAGATTTTAGAGCAGTGCTGTGAGGATTTGATTGCATTTAGTGACTAGAGTGTTAGTGAGGTCAGGATGTTGGATGATCACCATCCGAAGTAAAGTTAAAGTAGATGAATGCATTTATTAGAAGGGGTGTCCACAAACATTTGGACACAGTGTATAATCAGTTTCTGACAAGCCTTTGCATGATGTCTGATGTCTTATTGTTTGTCTAAGCCTGGTCTTCAAAGTTCTTGCTTAGTGAATGTGGTTTCTACGACTGCGCTGCTAATGCTAATGCAGATTTATGTCCACTCACCGTAGCCATCGTCACTTAAAGACTCTAATCTAAACGCTGCATTACTTATTAGTTTGATGGTACTTGCTGATTAATAAGTCAACAGTTTATGGAAGTTACAGTGAAACACGTCATTAAAAGCTTATATCTGCTAGCTCACTTCAGGCCAGTTCATATTCCGAGAAAGAAATCTATTGTTCATGTCTTGGTGAAAATGAACCATCTTCATATGAGGCATTATCTCCTGCCATGTGCCGACACTGTGTATGCAGCAGAGCATCATTAGAGGATGTAGAATGTGCTCTCCAGCTCATTTGTCATTCCTGTTCCTCTCCTCTCGTTTCTTTTCCTTCCTCCTCTTCCACTATTCTATCTCCTCTCTTCATCACCCTTTCCCTTCTCCCAACCTTCTCTCTCTCTCTTGTCTTCCATGTCCTCTCTCTCTCTCCTCTTCATTAATAAAGTGGGGATTAGATCAGAATGTGTAATTACGTCTCCTGTACTGCAAGAGGCACATCGTGTAATCACTCTGTCTGTTCTCCATGTCCGAAATCGCTATGTCAGTGATGCAGTAGAGCTGGATGACAGAGACAGATATTCATAACCTGAGCTTTATGAAAATTTGATCTAGACCCCTATTGCTGAAGTTTTCCTTAGTTCTCTTATTGAAATGCCCTTTTTATTTCAGCATGTTGCAATCCCACATCATCCTCTAGGCCTGGAAGACTTGGTCAGTTCATATTTATTTTATTAGTTTTCCACTAGATCCAGGTATTTAACATACTATAGTTGTAGATTGTACCATCGTATGTAATGAAAGCCTCTCAGTGCATACACATAGGTATCAATTCTGCTAACACTGGAGTGAGGATAAGAAAGTATTTTTATTTTATTATCATATAAGTCCATCCTAGACAATATTATTTGTCCATTGAAAAAAAGGTTAAAAAAAAAGATAAGATGGGAATCAGCCAAGACATGTCTGACATCTCATGTGTGCTTCTTTAGTAGAGACATGGACTGCATCTAGATCATGCTAATTCCTTTGCCTTTACTGTCCATTCCTTCAATGAGCATTAGACCAGGCCTAATAAATGATCTTGTCATATAATATTACATTTAAAATAATCCTGAATGCTTTAAACTGACAAACTTTTACACCTTCCTCCTAATACGCTAAAAACTCCTTATTTTTGCTCTAAAAATTTATAAAATCGAAACACCATATTGTATTGTATCATATTCTGTATTCTGTGTATCATTTCACCCCTAATTGCAGAGCATATGTGCTTCAAATCTAAAATTTGTAAATTATTTCAATGCTGTTTTGACCGCACAGATATTTAAGTGCCATATAATGATTGATTTAGCTGTTTTGAAATGTATTACTGTAATTGATATGGTATGTTTTAATGTAATTTCTGGATTCCCAATAACCAAGACAAACTGATGGGCTATACAGAGGTCTGTAAATGTGATTATAACCTTTATCCACCGTCAACTGTGGCAGCAAGACTCCATGCTTTCATTGTTCTTTTGAAATGTGACCAGAACAGCAACATGTATTCCTTCCCAGTCTACATCTGACTTTTACTCTGATTGGCTGACCTACCATCATGTTGTAAACTACCTGACACTGAATTCTGAATAGCTGAAAGTCTGAAAGGCATGTTCTTCTCAATGGCAGTTGTGAATCATTCCTTAAAATATGTTGGTTAATCAGCCGAGAAGAACTAATGAAAGACTTGCATGTGTGTGACCAAAAACATTTGAGAGCAATATATTAAAGATCATTAAACCCTTCCGGCTTCTTACCAGGAAATTTACCATCAGACTAATGATTGCTCATCAGAAAGTTGTCAATACCAGATGGTTTACTAGTAAATACAACTTCTAACCGGGTGCTTGCTGGTTCACCTGCCCACTGAGCATGGAGAGCTCTAAGATATGTGAAATATCCGACAAAATGAATTTTATTTAGTGTAATGAATTATATTTATAAATTATATTTAGTGTAATGCCAAAAATCATATCATAAAAACATAAGGGAAATGTAAAATGTCACTAGATAAATCACATTTTATTATGCATCATCTGGAATCCCATGTTTCTGACACCACTCGAACACATCTTAGGTGCAGGTGGTATTATTTTGCAGGATGGTGTTGTGTTGTGAATCGCTGATGTCACATTTTAGCTAGGAAAAGAAGAAGCAGTAATGTCAAATACCACACAAAGAGCCAAACAGGCCAGAAATGTTTGTTATGAATAAGCAAATGCACCATAACGGAGTTATGTTTCTCCTCAGTATGAATCTGGCAGGGCATTTTATCAATGTGTGAGTTTTTGTGTGCTGTGAGCATCTTGTGCAATCACAGCTCCAGATGAGTATTCCTGTTTTCTTAAAATCCTTTGACTATTCATGAAATATGAATAAATCTGATATTGTGAGTGAAGTTACTGCATGCTAATATTAAACCGTGTCGCATTACTGACTGACCATTGTAAGATGTATCACAATCTATGACAATAATACAACCACAGCACTACTTGTGCAGCCCTGGCATGAAAGAAAGTAAACGAAAGAAAGGGAAACGTCTCCCACTCTGACTTACACTGCGACCGGCCCTGTCGTAAGTGTTGTCATGACAACCTCACAGTAGCCACACAGGTGTACCTCTGATTCCCTCTCAGTTTAAAGCCTGCATACATGCAGTGTATCCGTGTCAGTTCGGATGATTTTGAAGGAATCAGGTGACAGTTGATCATGCAGTGACTAGGAACGGCTGTGGAAAAAATGTGTGGTAAATCCAATCAGCCATACTGTCACATGCTTGTAGATACCACCAGTTATGTAGCCTACCATGTGAAGGAGAGCAGTACAGGGGTGTGTGAGAATGTGTGTCATGACTGCTGTCAACACTGCTGTAATTGCACAGTTATTAGCATTTTTCCGTCCCAGACTTTACATATGGCCTAGATTATGTTAAAATAATAGTTCAGCAATAAAATAAGAGCTGTTTCTCTCTCACTACACATGCAGTTGAAAATCTGAAACATGCTTGGTGCCTAAAATGTCGTTCTTTAGTTTTGCTTTGCAGCTAGGATGCTAATGTGGCTAATAAGGAATAGGGGTGTTTGAATACTAATTAACACTTTGGAAACTACATCTACCTACATGAACACACAACCTCAAACCACATCAGACTTTAGGGTCATCTCCAATAATAGACATTCTACGGTTTTTGACCCCGTATGACTAACTGTTATTTATTAAATTGACAAACGTTTGTAGGATGCACAGTAGTAGCAGTCATATTGATGCTTGAATATTTTCTTTGCACTCTCAGAATTAAAAAAGTGTGGAAACACCATAAGCAAGTCTACATGAGAATTTAGCAACTCAACATGAGTGTAATGATTTTGGTATACAGCTTGCATGAATCTAAAGGCTATAAGCTTCTATTAGTTGCAGAGGTGGGTAGTTCAGGTTCAGAAAGTGAACCTGCAGTAGAGGTGCACAAACAGTTGTAACAAAATCCTGGGCGGGGATTTTTACTGGATCTGATTTCCCCACATTGTTGGCTACATTAGCCTTGTAGCACCAGTGCATTTGTAGCTTGATTTGATACATTGCCAAAACTGTCACTTTAAACCTTGGATTTGTTGAGATTAGTGTTGTCATGATACTGGAATTTCCAACTTTAACACAATATGTGGAAAATTATGCATTTTTAATAACATTGGAAGAGGGGGATGTCCAGTAATTCTCAGGGCCCTGTCTTACACCCTGCGCAAGGCGCATCGCGATGGTCATTGCTATCTTAGACCCCTCCAACAGTCTATTTTCACGCCTTCCGCCTGCGTCATTTAAATAGCAATGAGGCTTGCTTGAAATGAGGTGCGTTCAGGTACATTTCTGGCGTATTGTTATCTTGGCAACAGAAAACATAGGTGCGCCACTGACTGAGAACTGGCAGACATCAAAAGTCAGATGTTCATGCTATCTTTCGGCAGTGAACTGTCAACACAGGTGCGTAGCCAATATGCATACACCCCTGCTTGTTATGCACACATGGACACACAGCAGTGCACAAACTCATAGTGCATGTCAATAAAAAGAATACGAAATAAAATAACATTATTCTGGAGGCGGGGAGCTCCACTGCTTCAGTAAGCTTTCCCAGACCGTGTGCGATGCGCCACTGAAAAAGCAATCTGCCAAAGTCTGCACCCGGCTCTTAAAGGGAATGGCAAGTGAAACGCTGATTGGTTTATTGCACATTATTTTTCAAAAACACACCCAAGATTAATTAAGAGACTTAGTACATGCCTTTTGTGCGTTTCGAGCTTTGGCAGGCATACTTTTCTCATCGTTATGATAGCAAATACGCACTGACATGCCCTAAAAAAAGCTGCGCGGTGCCCGGTTGACAGCTAAAGATGGCTAAAATAAGGCCCTCAGTCTCATACCAAGTGTGCTCACAAGAAATAAATCAACATCCAAAATAGGTAATGCACATGCAACAGTAACAGCAACTCAGATCAGATTCGGGTCAGATTATCTTAGTCTCGAATTAGAGCATCTGAAACACCTGTTCACGTTTTCATTTTGTTTACAATGAGAGCCAAATTGCCTCATTGTAACTCAAATAACTCAATGCTTAATAGAGATACCTGCTAACTCGCCCTGATATGGACAGTATTGATACTGTAGAAAATGAGTGTTGCTACTGTCCGAAAGGTTTAGAATCGATATGTATGTCTATTAATATTCTGACAGCATTACTTGCAATGCAAATATACTGCACACTGCTATGAAAACAACAGGAAAGAGGGCACCAGTCGGCCTTCTTCTCCTCTCCCCCTCCTCCTCATCTCGTTCCTACACATCCCCCTTCTTGGCCACCTCTTTTTATCATCTTCCATCTCTCATCTTCTCCAGACGCCTCTCTTTTTTCGCCCATGCCGGCTCCTTCTCTCCCCTCCTCCCCTGTGATAATTGACCTTGTTCAGACTGTGCCTTGGAGAAGGGGGGATATGCAATGTGCTTCTGCTTGCACCTCTGAAGAACAAGGTGACTCAAGCGCCAGTCGATAGCTGTTTCGCAGACACAGGAATGCACATACAGGAGAATATGTCCTGGGCACTGATTGCTGATGATATTGCAGCACTACTCTTGGGATTGAACCGCATGGCTCATTGCATGTAACGCTGTGCTCCTCATTTTGATAACACAAGATTCCTGATTAGATCTACTCAAGTATGTATGGCTCTTGTGAAAGCATTTAAAAGTTATGGAACCTTTACTTGATGTGGAGGTAAACTTTTCAAAGGTTCTTTAAACTCACACACCTCATGTACAAGACAAGAATGGTTTGAAGAACAAACCGTTGAAAGGAGTCCGTAACGGCATTGCCTTAGACAGCCCCCCTTTGTGGTGGACGTGTGGATGTGTGAGACCATGTATTTAGCTTTTTATAGGGACCAAAAGTCTTCAGTATGATAGAATTGTTCGTCACTGAGATGGCATTTAACTGACTTTTATTTTATGGCTATTCCAAACAGCATATTACTCACTTTAATTACATTTCATATTGAACCATAACCAATCTTCAATTATGTTCATTCTTGCAGTTCAAAATATATCCAGTAGGCAGCAGCAATGCATCAATATTGTATACCGGTGATAGCGCAAATGAACTGAAATCAGCTGTGAACATATTAAACTACAGTCCAGGAGGGCCGTATACAGTACTAGTTCTTTGACTTCTATTGACAAATAAAAGAATTGATTTTGGTGATATATAGAATGATAGTTTAGAATAGTTTTTCTTTAATATACTGTAGAACTAATCCTATGGTCCATTTATCCAGGCAGCAAACCATGTAAGCATTCAGAAACTTGTATTAAGAGTGTGGGGGCATGTGTGGAAATGATAATGATAAATAGCATCACATATTTCTGTTGGATGCTAACATGCCTAGCATAGTGTGTGAGACATTTCTTGGACAATGATCACCATTCTGCCATATTTAAGACATGGAACGAATGTTCATCAGGTTTGTGGAAGGTATATTGGCCATGTATCAGACATAATTGCAGTGAGCAATTTTCTTCAAACTGGATCTGAAGTTCAAAGTCTCCCACACTGGTGGTTACTTATCTTTGCCCTTTTAGCTTCAGTGCAGTACCTGAGAATGCATACTTTTTGTGTGGGTGTTGCATTGCATTGCGTGCATGCATTGATGAAATCTGTGAGACAGAAGAGCAGCTTTATGTTTCAATCCCCATCTTACTCTTTCAGCCTGGAGTAATTTCTTACAAACACGCACACACAAATCGTATCCTGCAGTGTTTGAGGAGAAGAATTAAATGGTATTGGCCAGAGAGAGAGAGAGAGAGAGAGAGAGAGAGAGAGAGAGAGAGAGAGAGAGAGAGAGTGTATTGGAGTGATAAAAAGCTTGAAGAAATAAATTGAGGAGAGTAGCACAGAATGGGCTGTGAATTCAAAGGGAGGTAACAAAGCTTGAAGGGAATAAGAACGCAGGAGAGGCAGCAGAGGCTCACGGCCAGACAACCAAGAGTGAAGGATACTAACTAAATCACAAGAAGGGTATATTACCGAGTGAGGGTGAGAACGAGAGAGCATCAGAGAAAGAGAGACTAAATGGCGAGAGCGGCATGTTCAGCATGTGTGAACAGGCTGGGGGGGAAACAGATCGTCCCCCAGGATTCATTGTTGTATGGCTGGCTCTGCCATCTGAATACTGATGATAGGCCTTTTGCTGAGCTATCCACAGATCCACACAAGAAAGCACAGATGCACACGCAGCAACGAGGACGACTGGTCTTCTGCCCGGCTGCCTACTTTACTATGTTTCCTGTCTTTGTGTATATTCACACTCCTGTTTGACATATCCCCACAGAGACAGACAACTACAATTACCACTCAAGTGCCTCTTAGTGATGAAAACACACTGTACGTACTGCAGCTAAATGCATAAACCGTTGCTAATGTTGGTGGCATGAGTTACAAAAATCCTGTTTAAGATGGGCACGTCAAATTTGTGGGTGGGCTGAATTTAAGAGCATACACATATTTGGGTCTCCCCCCATAGAAATCTGATATATGGCAATAAATAGATGTAATTTACAATATCTAACATGTATACATACATACATACATACATACATAGATATATAGGTTGACATAGGTTCAATTTCTTTTATTCATGTCCTCAGACCATAGCTGGGTGTTTATGAGAGTGGATTACACCTTATCGGCATGGCTATGGTTAAGTCAGGATTGTAATTGGATTCAAGATGGCACCGTTGAGCAGCTCCTGCTCCTTTTTGAGTTTTACTACCTTTTCCTTTCTTTGTGAATTTCCCGACTGTGGAATTTTATCTTATGTTATAATAAAAAAAATTGCATGTGAGATACAGCAAGTGCATTTTCAGGTGCATTTCTCTTCATGTATTAATAAGACTTCATTATGAAAGTACGCTTGAGTCATTTTGGGTGGGCCATTGGTAAGAATGGGTATACCTAGGCCTGCTGGGCTCAATCATACTGGGCGTACCACTGATCTTCAGTGTAAGATTACAGCACAGGATTACAGATTTCCACAATTTCCACATCCTATTATCTATTAAAGTGTAACAAAAGTAAAAATACTGAAATACTTTTTCAAGATGACTGCCACCATCGTGTGGTCAAATTGTCAAATTGTATGGATATCATTCAGTGGCAGAGGCAAGTGTGTAATGATTTAGGCATACAGTTCACACAGTGTGGATTAACTTTCGACTATCCTACTTGCTAGCCTTAATATACATTAAAGCAGCATTATATGAGAATTGGTATTTCTTGGTCTTCCTCTAAGGTTGGGAGGTGTCATTTGTGCTATACACTGAAAGATAGAAGCGTATGGACTGATGCGGTAGAGTAATATTACAGGATCTTACACTAATATGAAGTGGGTTACACAGTATTAAGGTACATGGTGCAGTTTCTGCCATACTGTGCCCAGAGTAGCAACAGCAGAGATGCAGTTCTCCCTATTATAGGTCAGTGGAGCATCACAATGATTTTAAAGCTGTTGTTTTAGGGTAAAAATGTTAAAATGGGGAAATTACTGAAGCTCTAGTGCGAAACTAAAATAGCAAACATTAGACACCAAAAACGTCTTGTCTCATTGACTACGTTCGGAGTTCAGATAAATAACAACTATGTAAAATAGAATTTTTGATTCCTTTGTGCACACCGAACACTATGGACACCAAGGACGGGCCACTGTGATCCTTTCCTGTAAGGTGCTCTGTCTCATCATTAGACATTTTGTGATGCATTGGTCTCCTTGGGGGAAGGGTGTTCTCACACCCATCATGCATACACAATTCAGATGGGATGTGTACAGAGCAGAAGAGGAAGGGGATAATATCGCATAAATTATGCATTAGATACCTCATTTGATTGACATACTACTCAGACTTTTCGCACTTCTCCAAGATCTGTTGATTGGATGAGCTCGAGGTTGAAATGATTGTGGAATTCTAACCAGCACAGGCACACAACGTTAGATGTAAATTCTGAACATCAAAGCAAATTACAACACAAAATATAATTTATTCATTGCTATAGTGATTTAGTAAATTTAAGTATGTGATATCAATGGAATGCTACAATATCTTACTAACCACAATGCATTTTATTGTATGCTGTGATCAACTTTACAGTGCTTTGATGAATCATGGTCAAAGATGAGTTATTTTCATCAAAATAATTTCAAACTATGCTATATTATTAATACAACAATGTTCCAATATGTTGTGAGCTGTAATTTTGGAATTTGTAGTATTATATTTGCAATACTACATTTTCCAGGTCAAGATATGTTAAATATGGTGTAATAACACTTCAAGCTGCAAAGATCAAATACTTTCTTAAAGTAACAAATAAACAATATATAAATAACAAGCAATGCATCAATATTGTATACCAGTGATAGCACAAATGAACTGAAATCAGCTGTGTAATATATAAATAACCAAACACTGTCATATTTCAGCACCATCAGCAATCAATACATTCTCACATCAAACTGCCAGAGACTATTTCATGGGTCATTATTATATTGATTCAGTGTTCACTTGGGCTGTATCTCAATAACGGCTTGGACATAGCTGGATTATTTCGGCTTACCTCCTGCTGATGCCTCTATGGTTAAGGGAGTGCGAGTTAAATCCAGGATGCTGCCCAAGCTCCCCCCCTCTGGCACGACTGTAGATTGCACCATCCATGGAAATCTTTCATGATCCCCATCAGTAGCTTCAGTCTCAATAGTCCAGTTGGGAACAGTTGCTATAGCTGGAACGTCCTTCTCCTCCTCCACAACTTGCTTGGTGTTGATAGAACCCTCCAGGGTAGTGGAGAGACTAAGCTGTGGCTGAGTGGTGCCTTCACTTGGCAGTGAAGTAGAAGCAGCTGGCTGCTGTTTTATAGTAGCTGGCTCAATCAATTTTGGTGGAGTGGAATTCAGCCCGGGCTCTGATGATGGCAGTGTGCGGAAAGCAGTCGTTGTAATATGTTTGTTTTTGGGGCTTTTTGTCTTTGCATTTTGTAATTTGATAGACTGTGTCGAGGAGGTTACTGTTTCCTGTGTAGAGGAATCGGATGTTATAACAATGTATCCATTGGTATCTTGTGTAGAACCTGGAGCAGGTGTAGTCTGTGGAGTTTTTTCTGTGTGTCTACCTCTATTGGAAGGCCAGAACTCAAGGTCATAGCTTGGGTAAGACTCGAGCACAGGCTGAGGCTTGTCTGTTTGCAGTCTTGCCCTGAGCAGATCATTTTTGAGTGGCCTGGTACCCCTTTGTGGAAGCAGAGAACCTATGGGCACTGGGCTGGTTGAAGATTCTTCTGGCTGGACTGTGATTGACTGGTAAGAGGGACTAGGTCGTACCACAGACCCTGTGTTGCCTTCTGTGGTGATGATATCTGCAGGTGGACTCTCCGTTGTTGAATTCAAAGACACTTTGTAATCTTGTATGGTGATGATGTCTGCACTTGTTGGCGGACTTTGCGTCGTTGGATTATGAATAGGCGTGGCAACCTGTGCCTCCACAGTCCCTGGCAAAAAATTTAAGGGCAGTCCCAAAGATCCCAAAGACGGAATTGGAAATTTCACTTCCGGCATCCATTTTCCCAAGTAGGACACTCCCCATGTGCCTGAGGCTTCCTTTGATTGTGCAGTGGGCTTTGACCCGTTTCTGCTGAAAAACCCACCACAGGCGGAGCAGAAGAATAAGAATAAGAAGCAAACTACCAGTGCCCCCCGCAGAAGAAGCATGCTGCCTGCCTTTTTCTGGCTGTCTGTAGGTCACATGGTGTCCTCCATCCAGCAGCCCATCAGGCACACTGGCGTTCAAAGTGACCTAAAATATAGATATGGAAAATACAAAGAGAAGTCTAGTTAGCAGTCTTGGATCGTTGAGTGAAATGGGTTATAAACTCACTGCTTAACCTGCTGCCCCGCACTGAATGAGTAGGGATGATGTGAGTCTAGATGTTATCCTTTATTTATTGTTTGGTCTGTCATTTGAAAATTATATAGCCGTTAAATTCATGTCATTATGTAACTGGTATGAAGGAAAAGGTTCCTTTCTGGTTGTTTGTTTCAGGCTGTAATCAGTAATCTTACATTTTTCAGTTAGAGCTTGGTCGCAGTAAGGACGACTATATCGTCCTTACTGCTTTGTATTGACAAAAGAGCAGCCCCAGTGCTCCATTGAAACTCTAGTTATAGGGAGCTCTTTGAGAATGTGAATGGGGAATGGAGGCTCCTATGTGAATTCGGGGGTTGGGTTGGGTTGGGGCTTTTTTTGGAGTGACGGGGTAATTTAGGGGTTCAAAGCCAATGAGGCTGTTGCCTCAGTGAAGTGAGTGGAGCACTGATGGAATTTCTCTCAGAACCTGGAGAGAAACCTGGGTGCTAAAGTGAGCTTCCAACTCTCCAAAATTGCCTCCTCCATCTTCTGTGCTCTCTATTTCTTCCTCTCTTTTTCTTAAAAAGCCATGATTGATTTCTTCTTTAATCCAGGATAAACTGTAGAACTCTCCCGGTGGGAACAACATCAGTTTGTGCTCAGTCTGCCAATTCAGGAGTAGCCATTTTAAATCTCACTTCTCCCCCACCCCTTTCGTCTCTCCTTCCGTCTCATTCTCTTTTCTCTGGCTCCCTCGGTGGCCTCACTAATAGAAATTCAGCCAGCACCGTTGGGCTTAATTCCACTGTTTTTATGGCATGGATGGATAATCTAGTTCTTATCATCCTCCTCATCTCAGAGATGACTTTCCTCAAGCGCCTTAAAGTTTAAACTTTTTTGATCACTGTGAATGTATGAAGCTTCAGCTCTGGTTAAAAAACCTGCAAGGCTCTAGCAAGGTTGAGGCAAATTTGGTTGAACAGATTGGAGTTCTGTTTTTCTCTGAACTGTCCCAAAATGGTTTTGCTATAAGGTTTTGCGACGGCTTCACTTTGCTGTTCAGTGGAACAGTTCAAGGTGTTTGGATATTTAGTCCTTTAGATAAAACATTTTGATATGCCCTTCAGAAATTCAGAAATTTAGAAATTTCTCCTTTCTGCTTAAAACAGAATTATTTAGTTATCAAGGTTCAAGGTGATACTGCTACAAAGCCTACATTTGTTTTTTAATATATGGATGAGACAAATTTTGTGTAGTTCAAAGATTCAATTGATGCCAATTCAACTAGTACATATTTAAAGTGTATCTCTCTTCTTTCTTTTTCGGTGTGTCCATAAACAGAACCGTGCATCTGTACCTAAGGTTTAAAAACATTCGTTTAAATGATTGTTCTAATGCTTGCATTTCTGTAAAAATCACATTAGAGTAAATATGGCAGATTCAACCACAAAGGGTTTTTTGTGCAATGCCAAAGAGAAATCATTCAATTGATGCTTCTTTAGATAACCATTTTCATAATTCAGACATGTGAGTGTATTGAAAAAATGTGGTCTGTCTACGGCATCTCTTAAAGAACTCTTTGTGGCACCTTTTTGTGTACAAACAAACATTACTACAATAAGAAAGTAAGTTACTTAGAACACAGGTTTGGTTTTGGCATTCTTCTAAATGCCCTCAGGCTTTGCACAGATTTTACACAAATTATTTGATGAACTTTCCAATTCCAATCCAATCAGATTTCTATTTACTTCCCTTTTCACACTACTACCAGTGCTGGAGGGCAAAAACTAAGAAGTGGTTCCTTACATGAAGCCAGCCAGACAAATCCTGTTGACTAGCATCTGTTTAGGGGAGTTGAGGGGAGAGGGAGGGCCATATCCTACTCAGATAGAGGGAGGCCAGTTGTGCTCTTTGGGACTCCTGGCCATGAATAGTTGTGGCATGACAGGGGACCAAACAGTTGATTTTCCAATGATCAGGCCCCTGGGTTTGTAAATGGTCAAGCAACAAAATTGACATACATACAATCACTACTTTTTGTGTTCAATTTATTTTGTATTTTTGATAATATTTGTGTTTCTTTAAGCAAATAAATAGTCACAGCCTTTAAAATATGAGGCTTTAGTCTATGGAGTAGCTGGGTGTCATTTTCTATTTTGGGTGGTGTTGTAATGTTAGACCTGTAGATACAGTGTTGTTAAACCACAGCATAATGCTTGAGTGCTATGTCTGCCAGACTGGGTGAGTCAGAGTCAGATACTCCCTGTAGTTCTCTACTTATTGACTCTCAAACCCGGAAACATAGAGTATAGCAGGGAGCTCGGCGGTCTGAGAGTTTTTCATCACTGTAGGAAGCGTAATATTTATGGGATGCGCTTCAGGAAAGGTATGAATGATATCTGGATGACTTCAGAACACTTTGGATTACGATATCATATTGCCTGTGGTGCGGAGGAAATAGAGTCTGAATGAGTAACAATTACTACTGCATCTTTCAACCTCCCTCCCTCCCTTCTTCCTTGCCTTTTCATGCTTTCACTGTCATTTAGTGTCACCGGCCCTGCCATAATGAGATGTGTTCACTTGAGTAGAAACAGGGACAGTCCGAAGAAGAAGAGCATGATGGAGGGGGGTGTAGAAACAGTGGTGTAGAAAAAGACTATGCAAAACAACTTGAATAGACAAAAAAAGAGAGAGAACTGAAATTTCTTTCATGAACTCTTAGATGTAATCCCTCACACTGTCTCCTTATGTTGCATAGCAGAGTCTTTGTCCTCAGAAAATCTGTATCCTTTGATTTTTGTTCTTTTTCTTGTCTTAGATTCCCTTCTTACCCTTGTCATCTCCTTGTGTTATGAATTAGCAGCTCTTTTCTTACAGTATCGTTTCTCTTGCCTACAAAAAAACGGCCTCACGGTTGCAGTGATTTCAGTGCATGATGTGGTCTGTTCTGGCAAGAGTCATAGACTTCAGTTTCTAACTTCGGAGTGGCTGCTATATTCAGTGCTTCACCATCCTTGTTGAATTGCATTTTAATGAGGGCCAATCAATGTTTATTGGGTTTGAGGGAATCGTTAATGAGTATGGGCCGATCAATGATGATCACAATAAGAAAAAAAAGGGGAACGCATACCACAAAGAATCATTAGAAGAGAGAGACGGAGGCATCTGGGAGAATTCAAGTGTGGCTTTCCACTATGTGAAGTGTTCCAAATGAATTTCTAACACTGAGGTGTATCTTAAATGCTGATGGATTGACTTGTTATAACACGGCTTACTTCTAACGTGTTTCTATAAGTGCATGGAGGCGTTTGCAATCAATGGCTGACGCCTCTCAGTAATGGGTTGATTTATGGGCAGCGAGTCTTTCTTTTTGCGTGGCTTCTGGCTCATAAATGCAGGCATAGGAGGACATTTACGGCCTAAACAATACCCGTGTAAGGGGGCTCCCCTTTCGGCCTAAACTGATATTCAGTTTAGACTCCACAATCTTAAAAATAAAGGTGCCCCAAAGAGTTCTCTGAGCAAAGGCATAGGAAAACCTGCAGGTGGTTGGTCAATGATTCTATATTTCACCAAAAAGGGTTTCACTATTTTTTACGAATGAAAGAACTCCTCTTCTGGTTCTCTATAAAACCATTTTTACTTTTGGTTCCATGTATGAAAAAGAGATTAGAGTAAAGGAACTTAGGAAGGTTTAAAGAACCCTCACATAATGTAACGCTTTAGGGTTTTTTGTAGAGCCAGGGCCCCATTAAAGGTATTACACAGGCTCTTAGAATTGCTCTAAACAACAGACCCCCCCCCCCAATATGGCTTTCCTGCCTATAGCCTTCACAATATGTGGACAATGGCATCTCGAAGAATAATTTTGATTGCTTGATTTGTTTCCTTCTTTGATTGTATGATTAAATGAATGGCAACCAATCAAATTCAACCCTTTTTGTTAAGAGTGTAGTTTATCAATAAACCATCCACTGAAAAGAGCCAATGACATTTTTCTCACCCTCATTTTTAGCAATTTGACATGACGCAATATTTAAATCACGCACTGCGTTTGTGATTGGTGTTGCTGAGACCTCTTGAGATCATTTGACAAGAACAGAACCCACTGGCATTTCAACAGGTTTTGCCTTCCACAGGCAAAAGGTATTAGCATCATTTCATTTCCCAGGGTTGTCTCCAACCAGATTTGTTGCTGGCTAACATATTAGTATGTCTACACATTAGACACCTCCTCTCTAAGACACTAAGTCATCACTTAGGAGGCATCTATCTGTCTGATTACAGTCCCAGATTTTAGAAGCTACCAGTACCAGTACTTTACACTGCATTAAGACTTGGGCACCCGTAAGCTCTTGGCAATCACGTCATCTGTTCATAGAATCCAATTATGTCTCCGTTTCTGTGTCTGTTTCTGAATGCGTGTTGTTGAAGGCAGCATATTGTACTGGCCCAAACTGCCCTCAGTCCATCGACTGATGCTGGCTGTCCTTGTTTATCTCACACTGGGCTCTGCAGCGTCACAGTGCATAGACGGACCCCGAAGGTCACGGCTAGACTGAGACCGAATACATTTGACCAAACATCCACCATTGACTTTAAAGCATCAATACATTAGTGGTACAGAGTAACCTGTTGACTGGGTGACTGTGTTAATATGCACCAACCCTGCAGGCTTTAGCTGAGCCTCTACCCGATACTCATGTAGTGTTTTCTACCTTATACACACACACACACACACACACACACACATACACATGAAGCCACACAGTGCCACAGCACAGCAAGTGTGTCAATTATGCCTGGCTGTGAAAGTGTGATTAATGAACTGTCACGTTAATGTTTTTATTGGCCGTTTGCTCGATGCTTCTGCATCACCTGATTATTTTAAATGCTCTCTTCCAAAGCCAGTCTGCTCCACTGGCTGCCTTCACCATGGTTACCGGCAGAGCAGAATATGTCTGGCTAAAGCATGCGGCTGCCTCTCTTAATGCATATATACATATATATATATATACTCCTACACAAGCATTATTATCTGCTTTCTTTGCTTCTCGTAAAGGTGCAGGGGTTATAATAGACATAACATTGACAGACATGTCAGTGGGTGGCAATTAGCAGGTGCAATCACATGCTTATACACTGCTGCCAGTACATATTTACATCTGCAGATTTAACCCTACCTGATCATTCTGAGAAGAGGAACACATCAGCTGGCTGTGCTCCCTCTCTCTCTCTCTCTCTCCTTCTCTATCTCTCCATCTAAGTCTCTCTATATTCTCCTGTGTCTGTGTGTTACCATCCCCAGTGACAAGATCTTCTGCAGCAGTAAAGCGCAGAAAGACAGTGGGTCACTCACCCTTTCCAAGCCGAGAAGAAGGAGCAGAGGAGGGAATATGGAGTCCTGTACTGTAAACAGCAGCAGCAGCAGCAGCAACAGCAGCTCAGCTGCAGGAGAGATCAGTCTGCCTGTGCCTGTGGGAGAGAAACTGAGCCTCAGTTCTGCTCCCTCTCTCTCTCTCTCTCTCTCTCTCTCTCTCTCTCTCTCTCTCTCTCTCGCACGCGCACGCTCTCTCTCACTCACTTACTCACTCTCTCTCTCTCTCCCTTGCTCACTCTCACTGCCTGCGCCTCCCTCTTCCTCTCCCTATCTGTAGCTCTTGCTCGCTCTCTCCCCCTTGCAGGAGCTGTGCTTGTGCTGCCTGCCTTCTCTCTCTCTCTCTCTCTCTCTCTCTCTCTCTCTCTCTCTCGCTCACACATACACACACACACACACTGATACACTCACAAAACAGGTTGAAGTAAAATTCATAATTTAAATGTACATAAATTAACAAAATGTTTGGAGCCTGTTTATTGGATCCATTCATCATGAAAAGGTCTGTGTTGAATAAGTAACTCATAGTAATTATAACGTTGTCATAATGTAGTTTTTAATAATGTAATAATTTTAGGAACGCATTCTTTCTCATTCATTGGAAAAAATGAATCATATAGTAAATATACTGTGTGGGAAAATGTGTGCAGGCACACACAATGTATAATATATGCACTGATGACGATATGGTCACTGCAAAAAACTTCAATATCTCCAATATGGCAGCTTTACAGGAGGAGGAGGAAAAGACCCCTTTATGCTCTGTGACTTCCATTACATCCTAAGGATTATTAAACAGTATTAAACAGTGTGGGGAAGCTAGGAACCACTGATGGTTTAGAGAAGTTTAAAAGGTTAACCTTCATTGGAATTCAATGTAAAATGATTTTAATCCAGTAATATTTGAATATTTCTATTCATCCACTTGTCATTAAAGTGTGTCACAATTATTTAAAGATTATGTCAAAAAGTACGAGAAATGGCAGAAATTGAAGCCACAAGGTATTTCTGTATATATCACCACTATAAATAATGACTTTATCTACCAACAAGACAATGCAAAACACCAACACTGCTCATCAAGTGAAAGCGTGGGTTGAAGAGTGAGGAAATCCAGGTGATGAAGGTCAAGAAGAACACAACCACCAGATTTAAACAGCACTGGGAGCTTGTAGGACTGTGTTAGGAAACGTGTAGAGAAGGAAAAAAACCTTGCCACTACAGGAGGGTGTGTGGGAAGAAGAATCTCACTGAGATCATTTTAAGAAACCAAGATATATAACAAAGCAGTCTGAGGCAGTCATCGAGACAGAAGACCTACAGGATGCTGATAAGACACTCATAGTTATCTGTTCGGATCAGTGATCATTACAAAAAGCAATGTTTCAAGCAATGCTTGTTGACATTCTGAGTGCTCGTGTCTCTACACCCCTCCCCTTAGCCCTTGCATCTGTAATCTAGCATTGATTTCAGCCTTCCTATAGCAGAGGTTACGCCTCAGTAAACAGGTTGTTGGTCTGCTGAGAACGGCTGGCCTAAGGAAACCAGGTACCAGAGCCAGAGTAACAAGAAACAACACACTTTTACCCACTAAGATTTGCATACCATGGTCTTTCTTACCCTTCTGCCACAGTTAAGTCCCAGTTAGGCTTGTCTCTGGGCCTTCAAAGATCTCACGTTTAGCTCACTTTGTTCCCACTGAAAGGGAAAGTTGCAGATCATGTCTGAATCTGTGATCCCCGGAATTCTCCACATTTAGAAACAATCCAAAGCACCCCAGCCCAAGGAAATGTAATTTCCTGATTGGGTGTGCTGCGTTCAGGCTGAATTCCTACCTCATCTGTTCAACTAGATGAGGCTGGTGGGTTAGTTTGATCTTTCTCACACACACACCCACACACACAGTCGATACACACACCTGTTTTTACCTCTTCTTTTTTTAATTTTAGATCAGTAGACAGCAGGAAAGGCGCTGGACTAAGAGTACTTTGTGAGCTTTAAGTGTTTAGGTGGGTATTGTCTGAAAACATGGGTTGGGTAAATTTAATTTTCTGGCAATGCACCTCAGTAGACATATTAAACATTATTTATTAAATCTATTTTACAGTTTGTCACCTGACAGTCCATCTGAGTCTAACCTGTCTCCTTTCTTTGAAATATTTACATTTGTATGTAATAATCATTTCCACAATTTAACCATATAAAATCTATAATAAGGTTGAATAATTCGATACACAATACAGGCAAAAGTATTGGGACACATCCCCATTCACTGTGTGTTAAAAAAGAGTTTATCCTGCTTTCACTGAAGGGATTGTCTTTACTGTCCAGCAAAGGCTTTCTGCTAGATTTTAGAGAAACATTGCTGTGAGGACTTGATTGAATGCAGTGACAAGATCATTAGTGAGGTCAGGATGTTGGGTGATCACCACCCCACCTCACAACCAACTCCCCAACTCATCCTAAGAGTACTGGATGGAGCTCCATCCATCATTCCAGAGAACACAGCTCCACTGCTCACATTAATGTCCACCTTCTCATGTTTGAGTGAGGACAAATCTGGCCTGCCCTCAGTTTTAACCCCTTGAAAAGCCTATAGACCTCCGGTGGACTGAAAGTGACTTCAATTACCAAAGAATAGTCTCACCAGTTTGTACAGAAGTCCCTGTAGTTACTGAGTAATACACCTTAATGCATTAAGCCCTTAATAAACACAGCTTTTGACAGTGCTTCCCGTTTTATTATTTAAAGCTAATATCATTGTATTATGATCATTCTGCCAGCTAGACACCCACAGCCTGTTCTTGATATCACATTAGAGCAAACATCTTCTTGTTCCACAAGCCTTTACCGAGGACGTTAATTTGGAACATGAGATGGCACCTCAGAGAGTGCCTGGGCTGATGGAAATTGTTTATCATTAAGCGCAGCTCGGCACAAACCCTGCTGTTTCTGATGAATATTTGAATATTTCCCATGGGGCAGCGTGTTGCATGCCTACTTTCTGTCTGCACGTTCTCCAGTTCCCCTCAGTGTGTTTCCTCAACAACAGAGCACAAAGCCTAGCTCAGTTCTTTCACTCATTTGTCCAACATAAAACGGAAATTTTAATGTGTCAGGAGCTTCTTTGATGATCACTTATTTTTGTAGTTGGACAGTGGGAGTTGGAGTGGGGCATAAGAGGGACTCCATACTCCATACAGACTCCATACAGTGACATCTTTTTAAAATGTAGATCTGTTTGACTGTCCAGAGTTTCCTTTTTTTTCTTGCGGAGCTGATAAAGGCATTTTTATTTGCATCACCCATACGCCATATATGAGTACCAAATGTAGCAGGTATGTTATGTATAAGTAGAGTATAAGGCGAGTTATGCTGGACAATCATGGCTGCTTCTGTCCTCATTACACAACCTTGTGCTCATTGTCCTTTTGCTTTTAGAAATGCTGACAATGGACACTTGCATTGCATTGTCTGTGGGGAACAATGGCCTCTGACCACTTACATAAGCACTGCTATCTAAAAGACTTCATTAATGTATGTTGGTACTTTATCCTCTAAGCTCATTATCAAGACATCTGGCCAAAAAAGTCTGACCAGTACTGTAATGAGCTTGACACTGTGATTAATGGCTGTACGCAAAACTAGATGTATACCACAAATTGTTCATCTATTTTGAATTAGGTGGATATTTGTGATCATTTTCTAGATATTCGCTTTGAATTAACTACTGATAATTGAGTTTAGTCAGTTGATATTAGTTGCAAATGGATAGTGTGCAACACAACATCTTTGAGTAAAACTCACACCTTTACCATTGGCTCCTGGCACCACCAAATTGCACTCTTGCTGTGTCTCCTCCCTCACTCACCATCAGTGTGGACTCTTTCCTCCCAGGCTACCTTCTTCTAGGTATTCAGTTATATTCTATATAAGGTTTAACTGCCTGGCCTCATTGCTGAAGGCTGTAAGGGCAAGCTTTTATTTGCTGGACTTCTAAGTTTGACTGAGTTTTATGTGTAAAATTCCTATTGATATTCAACATTTCATCTAAGAACATAAGAGTAAGATATTGCTTCTGAATTGGTGTTTGTTGTTTTAACTACATCTAATAATTTAAGGGATCAAGCCTAGTCTTGGACTACACAAAATTTGATTTCGCTTTAAAATCACAGTGTAAAAAAAAAAAAAAAAAAAAAAATTATTAACCTTAATCTCCCAGCTGTTTCCTCCCACAGAAGATGTTCTCGAAAGTTGTTACTGTCATGGGTCATGTTACTGTACGGCCAGACAAGAAGGGATGAACACTTGCAGAGATGGAATAAGGCAAGAACGTTTATTAAAATGTAACAGAAACACAAAGCAGGTGCTAACAGAAAACAAAGGGCAGCAACTAAGGGTCAAAACTGAGAACACAACAGAACGGGGCAAACAAGATGGCGAACATAACAAACTTGGGACTGGGAGGAGCAGGAAGCTGAGTGGGATAATAAAGAGAGGGTAAACTAAGGAGGGTTAGAATGTAAAGCCAGGCAACAGGGGTGACTATAAGCTGAAGAGCCAGCTGCCTGCAAGCCTGGGCAACTGGGTAATGATACACTATACCCAGAGCCGCACTCTGTGAACGTACAGGGGTAGCTGTGGAGCCAGCTGCATGACTAGAGAACCTGACCTGAGTATGTAGCAACTGCCTTGAGCCGGGGTCGCCTAGGAGCATGAGCAGGAAGCGAACGTAACACGCTTGAACCAGACTATATCTCTTGACTAATTACAGAACACAAATATCCAGAGCCACGCTCTGTGAACAAATGGCCAACCTGAACACGCCACCAATGCGTGGGGAGTCAAGGAGATACCTGGAGATCCAAGAATTCAATGAGCTTCAATTTACGGCAAGGAGTGGCCGTTGTGGAGCTCCTTAAATGCTCCCAGTCCCAGGTGCAACTCATGAACAATGAATGAACACAAACAACCAGGAAATCCTTATATGGGCCTGTGGGCGGCGGCTCGGGATCGCCCTGGGGGAGGGTACGATAACGAGGGCCTGACAATTACTGCATAAAACTTGAAAAAGACTAATATTCACAATAGCAAAATTCTTGCTAAACTGTACATTTAAAACAGTTAAAAGAAATATAAAGACATAAAATATAAGACACTTCCAAAAAAAATACTGAGAAAATGGAACCCCTAGAAACCGTACACCTGGTAGACCATCAACACTGTCCCAGTTTTGAGAGAAGGAAAAATCAAGCTTACACTCTCTACAGGATCTGATCAAGAAACTGATCAAATCAATGAACTGAAGCTGCTGCTGTTCTCAGAACAATCGAGTGACCCCATCAGAGTCAGCGCTGTTGACTACGTTTGGGATCACTTGGTTGGTGAGAAGCAGAAAATGCCCCAATTTTCAAAGACTGTTTTCTAAGGAAGTGTGTAAAAATTGAACAGAAAAACTGAAAATGAGTCTTCTGCGAAGAAGAGAAGAAATACAGGTAATAAAGGTAAAGGCAACCTTGTCTAGTTGTTGAGGCTTCTATTTAATTTTTCTGTTAAATATGTCGTTTCACTTTTTTTTACTGAATACCTTGTAAACAATGAGCTGTTCTGGCTGGAAATAAAATACATATTTTTTTCTTTAGTTCTTGTGAAGTAAGAGTAAGGAGCTCATTGGACATCAGCCACTAGCCCAGAGTAAATTCTCTTTCTCTCACTTTCATCACCCTCTCTTCTCTCTCTCTCCCTCTCTCTTGCTGTCTGTTCACTCACAGCAGATGGAGTATGAAGAAAAGCAGCCAACTTCAGCTGAGATATTAAAAATATCCAGCATGATCCCTGGATGGTCTGCTCACTTTGAAGCAGAGGCTGAATGCGTGTGTGTGTGGGTGCTTTTCCAGGGAAGGTTGTGCGCTCCTTATGTGTGTGTATGGACCTCTACCCCCAGCATTTGAATGTCAGAATGTATATGTAACCACTACCATGCCTGTGGGCGACCAGCTGGTGAGTGTAAAACCTGAGTGTCTGTGTGATCTCACATGTGATTGTGTGCATCCGTGTACATTTTTCATGAGTGGGCGTGTGGAAATGTTGTATTAATGCATCTGAAAACCCCTAGAGAGTTCTGCGGCAGCTTTCTGCCAGGACTGTGTGCCTAAATTAAAGACAGTAAAACCAATCGGTTTTAGTGATTTGATGATTACAGAATTACGCACACTCATAACGTGCAGTACTTTAAGTTTTCTCCAAGAATATCACTAGTATTGATCCACTGTAAGGCACAGAACCTCTTCACTCCACTAGTTCACTAGGAACACTCAACATGGAGGTTGAAGATCTGGTGCTTAAAATAACAAACACTTATCAAACTAAAGGCCTAAATGAATGACAATAAAAATCTAGCCTTGCATTTCAATGCTGGTTATAAAATTAGCTTGTCCACTTAGCCACTCCATTTGTTCTTGAGAGGCCATTCAATTATTTTATTAGATGGAGTGAGGTTAGTTATATGGACCCTTAAAAAGGGGAGGGATCTAGTGAACACAAATGTCACAACTTTGGAAGCAGAACTTTTCCAGAAATCATATTTCCACATTTCCCTTTTAATCCCCCAAAATGTTGGATGAATGTTGAATGTACTAAAGGCTACATGACTAAAAACAAGAAAAATAAATGTGCTACAACACAGGTTTACAACAAAGGCCAGACAAAGCAATTATTCACAGGTTTTATGTACTTAATGTTCAAACTTCTCAAAAACTAAAAACAAAAAATTATATTATATATTTACATATTTTAGGCATAAATGGGAGTGAGGCGACACTGGCAGTATTTGTACCTATGTGTTATATTTAAACATGCATTTGCAGCTTTAATATTAATGAGGATGGCTGTCTGTGGTAGTTGACAGCCATACTGGTTGTGCAGGATCAATATACACATGAGCAAGTATCAATGTGGAGAACACATACCTACATTACACAGAGGTGTGACTTTCTGTAAACTTGTAATGTGTAAGAATTTCATAGGTGAGAGAGATGTGTTATATTAAAGGGTGTGGTCAAAAGTGCTGCAAATGAAATAGTATGGTCAGCAATTAGAATAATTATAATTACATCATGCCAGTTCATGGCTACTTACTTTCTTTTGTCATTAACCATTTTATCATGTTTGGTGGAGATTCTTCTATATCAATGAGGGGGTAACACTTCATTGAGATGATCCATTGTAGCTTTTTTGTAGATACTTTGTTGTTCACCTAAATATCTATTAACGGGCACATAAACTTGTCATGTATTCGATTTATTGCCTTGTAGTCCATATGACGATACCAAAAACTGATTTGCCAGGCTGTAAATTATGTGTAAAATGTCTGTAACCTGAATATATGTATTATGTACAATTGTTGCAGGTTGTCATACAACTGAATTGACAAACACAAAGTACAACAACAAATGCCAAGAAGCTCGGTGCAGGTCTGAGAAGGATGATAACAGATGTCAGGAATGAGCCTTTTCTAAATAATTACAGAATCCAAGATAATCAGTTGAAACATAAGTTGGCAAATGTAAGTACAAGTTATTAGGAGGTATATCCAGTTTTCCAAGGTCTGGAAGAAGACCCAAACTATCACTTTCAGCTGATAGAAAAATTGGTTTGAATGGTCAGAATCAACCCACCAGGGCACCAGGGAATCAAGAACCACCAGGGCACAGGCCACCCATTAACTGGAAGCTGCCTGAACACCAGTGTCTATAGTTAGGTAAACTTAATGTACTGAAAAGCTGCTTTTCACAAAAGAAGCTCCAGCTTTAACCTTTCGAACCCAAGGACACTGGTAGCATGGTAGCATCATGTTCTGGGTCTGCCAGTGGAACTAGTACATTGCACAAAGTGAAGGAAATAAAGAAAAAGGTGGAACAATTGAGTGTTCCAACAGAACAATGACTACAAACCCACATCAGGGGAGGTTGTGGAATGAAGCCTGAATGCTGTAGAAGTGCCTGGACAAGGTGCATCTTGCTAAGGGACATTTAACCAAATATAAAATGTGCTGTATGTAAATTTCTGACATTGATTTTTTTTAAAGGCGTACAGTTGCAATCGAAACTATTCAACCCTCAAAGAAAATTAGGGTTATCTTTAAATCCAACCAATGATTTTCAATATCTATCTTGTCCTTCAGACATTCCAGACAGGATTCCAGAGTCAGAGGAAGCAAAGCAGCCCCAGAGCATCACTGAGTCACCACCATGCTTCACTGTAGACAGGGTGTTAAAGCCAGTGCTTTATTTTTTCTCCTCCAGACATACTACTGGTCCATAGGCCTGAAGAGGTCCAGTTCTGTTTCCTTACTCTACAGAATGCTGCAGGTCTTTTGCAGTCACTTGAGGGTTTTTGACCACCTGCCTCCTCAGGAATTTGGTGGCATCTGGTGATAGTTTCCTCCTTCTGTCACGTCCAGGTAGTGTAGCCAGTGTTCTTTTAACTGTATCTCTAGAAACATTCAGTGCCTTTGATCTCTTTGAGTACCCTTTTCTCTGTTTGTGCAAGGCAGTCATCTCTCTTGGGACAACTTCTTGACTTGGCCATGTTTCTAACATGCAAGCAAATGCCACACAGAACAAACATCTAGCCAGTCCAGTTGTTTTATATTGAAGCATTTTCAAGCACACTTGATACAACTAATGAAGCCATTGGTTTGCCACATGATTTGCAAGTATCTACTAAAGGATTTCATGACTTCCATGTCACAAAAACAAAGTATCCAAAACCAGAAATTCTTTCCACAGTAATTTCCACATATGTACCAAATGGACTGAGACAATTTCTACATATTACACCAAACCATAAACCTAAGCCCAGTCCAAAAACCTGTCCTAAACATAAACCCACAACTCTTGATCATCAGAGCAGAGAGAGAGCAAAAGAGAGAGAGAGCAGGAAGCAGTGAAGGAAGATTGACCCCACCCTCGTTTTCTGGCCCCAGTGTTGGACAATGGAGGCCGAAAGAAGAACAATGACTGTGGGATGGTCGAGGGGACCCAGGGTCAGCGTTGGGAGCATGGGGCTCTTCATTTCTGTAATGCACGTTAATCTGCCTCACTGCCTCTCAACGTGAACCTGCTTGCAAAGCAAAGTGCTGTCTCTCTTAAAGAACGAAACCCCCGACACACACACAGACACACACTTTGACTCAAAGCAGGGACTGAGACTCGCTGGTGGAGCATCTCTCAAAAAACTGCATTAATACACCTTAATGGATTTTACGCCCTCATTCACAAATACAAATAAACATACATCAGACTTGGGCTCCACAGTAGATTTTGCTGACTGCTACATTAGAATCCAATGCACTGCCAAGGCTGCACTTTCGTCAGTGTGGAAAAATGGAGAGAAAAAAGGAACAGGAGAATGTCTCGGCTGACCTCATGCGGCATGCAGGAGTAATTACTCCAGGAGTGCATGATTTATTTTGGTAATGCCTTGTTAAAATGATAGAATTCACTTTAATGTACAAGCTTGGGGTGTAGAAGAAATTCACATTTTAGACCTTTCCACATTTTAGCATTTTTGGTGATCGGATCATGTATATATTTCACTTGACATGAAAAGCCAGGTGTAAACACACAAGGACAGGATTTTTTAGCTTACCGGACTGAGGCCTGTCTTTTATTCTGAAGGGGCCTGGTTATAAGTTGAGTGGGATGGATAAGAAGGATAATGACATAGCAGTGAGGAGGACATTTTGTTTTCTGTTTAGAATAAAATATTTCAGTATTTTAGAATTGGAGTGACAGTCAACTTACAAACTATTCAGTCATTTTTGTTGAATATTCATCATCTAAAGTGAACATCTACTGTCTAATCCAGAGTATCTACCTTATGGTGTCTTATTGTTTTCCAGAGATGCTAGCAAGTTGCCTTATGCCGGTCTGAGTTGAGTTGGGTCTTGAGTCTGAGTTGAGTTTTGATTCTTTCTTGAGTCAAAGCTTAAGACACAGGCTTGAGATTCTGAGACTCTGTGTGAGTCTGAGTCGAGTTTTGAGTCTCTAGATATGAGCCCAAGTTGAGATTTGAATCTCTGGGTATGAGTCTGAGCCTCTGAATGTGAGTCAGAGTCGAGTCCCTGTATATGAGCCCAAGTCAAGGACAAAAATGTCTTATTTCCTGTATTGCATCTACATACTGTATCAGGTGTGGTTACAGGTATTGCGTTGCTGTCAGGTGTTGAGCATCTTTGTGTCTAATTATCATCACTGACCTTTGTGTCTGGCAGTATCGCATCTGCGTAACTTTGGACTCTCAGATATGCACACTAGCTAGGGATCTTTTCTGAGTGAATGGCTAAGCACTATTGGAAGTCAATAGGGAGAAGATTGTTGTCTAATTACTACAGATGTAAATGATTCAAGTCCAAGGCAAGTTCAGAGTCGGTTAGAAGCAGGTTGAATCAAATCGTGAGTCAGTAAATATGTGACTTGAGATGTTCTTGACCTTGCCTCCTCACACCTCATTCTTGTTTGCACTCCTAATTTGTTAGTCTGCATTGCATTGCATTGGATATTAGTTTCGCAGCTATGTCTGCTGCTTAGACAGGAATGGTCTGGAAGGAGCAGTTATTGGGTTTGGTGCTGGCTTGATGTGGCGTCAGGACCAGTTAGTATAATGTTTTTGTGGTTCCTGCTAATATATTGACAAAGGTCAATTGTCTCTGGTGACAGTGCAAATAAGTCTTACACTGGGTGTATGCCATTGTGGAGGTCTTGGCCTTCACCTTGTAACTTTACCTTGTTGGTAACAGGCGCTGATTCAGATGAATGTGTATGTTTATAGACTGGCCGCTTATAATGATCATCTCTAAACCAGCATACTTTATTAGCTGCACTGTGGACATTGTGTTCCTCAGCCTTGGCAAAGTGTGTGTGTATGTCTACTGTTTGCCTCAGGTCAGTCCTGGCCGTTTGTTCTGGATTTCATTCCGTCAAATTGCTGAAGCGGACCTCATGCACACACACACACAGGTCAGCTCGCCAAATAATTCTCGTAGTCTTCCAGCAAAGCATCGTGAATTATCATCAGATGAACTAAACAACATTCTGGTTTTGAAATATTGTGGAAAAAATGAAGAAGTGTCACATGACTGTTGTTGCTTCAAATGCTGCATTGCTGAAATGTTGCATAATGGAGAGGTTTTTTTTGTGCTTGCATCTAATGAACAACAACTGGGAACATGGAGAACAAGGATTTCTTGTAATAGCTGTGTTGTATTGAATGCCAGAAGTGGTTTCCATCTGCAGTATTATACAAGTTCATTTTTGTCTACCAGCTGCAGTCATGCAGTTACAATATACAGTTACAAATTACTGTGCATGTGTTTGGTGTAGTGGGATTACTACATGCAGGTTTGGTTTCCCAGACAAAGATTAAGCCAAAACTACAAAATAAAGGTGCTGCAAAAGATTCTTTGAGTGATGCCGTAGAAGAACCACTTTTGGTTCCATAAAGAAGCATGTTTGTCATAGAGATGTGTGAGTGTCTCTTGATGCAAAGGTTCTTAATCAATTTTGGAGGTCAAATCTCAATTACAAAAATGGTTCTTTATGGAACCAAAAGTGGTTGTTTTATGGCATTATTCAAAAAACCTTTTGCAGCAGTCTGTAACTAGGCTAATCTCTTAGTCCTTTTGGTCTATTTAACATTTAATAGCACAGCTCCGAGTAAATGGCCACCCAGCCCGACCTGCTGGAAGATTGTCCGCTGAGGTCCCCTCTACCTGCGTCAACCCACCCGCCACCACCCATGGCGGAACGGTGGCTCTCCCGCCCTTCCGCTGATGCCTGTTTGGTGGCTGTGCTGAAACCTAGATGGACTCGTGCCTGTCTGACACTATTAATATCACCACTATTAACTTTCTGTTGTATCTGCTTTGGTAATTTTTATCATTAATGTTTAAATAGTTCTGACCAGAGGAGGATGGGTCCCCCTTGTGAGTCTTGGTTCCTCCCAAGGTTTCTTCCTCCAGCTCTGAGGGAGTTTTTCCTTGACACTGTCGCCATTGGCTTGCTCACAGGGGGTCTTTGATCCTTCATGTTATTTCTTCTTTCTTCTCTGTCTCTGTCCTTTATTAAGTACTAATTATGTAAAGCTGCTTTGTGACGACAACAGTTGTAAAAAGCGCTATACAAATAAATCTGACTTGACTTGACTTGACTAGTCTGGCAAATAAGCACCCTTTCTATGAAGATGTTCTGCTTTCTATGAATGTTAAAATAGGCTTACAATGCCCTCTGCTGACAAACGTTCGCAATGACAAAAACAAACTGCAAGGCCTTTTCTGGGTATTCAGGAAATACAGGCTGCCATAGTGCATGTGTTTTTGTCATTAAATGAAAAAAAAAAAAAAAAAACACATTCCAATACTGGGGCACAACAGAGCCGTATGGTAAGGAGGAAGAAAAGCCTCATAACATGATTTAAACCTTAAGATTAGCAGGATTTTTCAGTCCAGTCAGATAACTTATACCCAAAGTCAGACCCAAGTTCAAGTCCTGTTAAACTAATCCACTACTTTGAGCTTATGTTATCTGGCTAACTGAGAAATCCTGATTGGAATAATAAAAAAAAGTCCTTGATCATTTGTGGGTGACTGTTGTGCAGGAGTCGCCCACAGATATCAATATCTTTAAGCGTCTGTATGTGCATGTAAAAAGGAGAATCTATGAATCCATAAAAAAACCATGACAACCAATAAATCTCAACAACAATTATTTAAATAGGTAAATATGTAGATAAATGAAATATAAACCAATTGTCTGTGTGTATAAGAAGCAGAATGAGAAGGCAAAAGGAAAAACAGTTTCTATTCTACACCTTTATGTTTTTAGTTGGGTATAAAACCTTTCTATAAAAACCTTTATAAAAACACAGACCCACTTTGAAAACACTTTGTACCAATGGGCCCCATTAACCTATATCTTCCTATGAATTTTCTTAAATGTGTTCTTGAAAAAAACGTCCTAATGAAAAATCTATGTCAGATTCATGATGAAACCACAGAATTGCTCTTATATAGATGGAACCCACCGGAGAAAAAAAAATGGTAAATGTCAAAGTCTTTGTAAATGTGTTTAAAAAAATAATTCTTCAGATGAGTGGTTGGTGAATAAGGCCCAGTGTTTTGAGAGAGAATTCTGATTATTCTTTTCATGGAAAAAAAAATCGCCTGAACTGAAGTAATAACATTTTTGTACACATCCCCCCACATGTACTACAGACTGTTGGGGCCAGCTCTGCCCTATAATGTGTCTTTTGTAATAAGCAGAAATAGTAGTGAACACATTTGACATGGAGAATGAACAGCTTTCCAGTTGAGGTTGTTGTTTTATCATCAGCGGCGCAATACACTCGACACTCGTCGCTACCTTAGAAACACTATATGTGCTCATTCAGTGTTTTTTTTTTCTGAAATCAAGGGTAATTATATATAATTATATAATATATATATATAAGATTTTTTTTCTCCACTTTATTTCCGACAAATCCTGAGAGGGATTAGTTGTCCATAGGAGAAGTGCCGGTATTGGCAAGTCCCCGCGTAAGGGATGAGGCTTTCTTTCTTTGTTTATTTTTTTATCCATCTCTTCTTCTTCTGATCTACTCATTGCTGGTCACTGGACAGGGTACCCCCAACCCAATTTAGCATAGGTAATTCACTGACTATGTTCACAGACAGCTTAATATAAAAATATGAATATGAATCTTCATGGTGTGACATTGCAATTGCAAATCTCCACCTAATAACAGAAAGCAGTGATCTTACTCCAATATTGTTATAGTACTGTTACTACTACTAATATCACTATTAGTTTAATAAAGAATATTAATAATACTAAAAAAAAACAAATAATACTAGTAATACCTAATTGTATATTTATAGTAACAATAAGAATAATGTGACCATATGTTCTTAGTATTGTTTTTCATTAATTAAACCCATTAATATGAAAAAAAGTATCAGTATTAGTTAAAAACAATATTAATTCAATATTAATCAATAGTGATTATAATGAGAAATGCATAAAACCTAAAAAAAAAAACGTATTGACCACTGACTTCACTGACAGCTGTGGAAACGTTTTCCAGCATAAATGAAGGTCATTAAAAAGAAGGTCAGCAACAAATCTTATAGAATAGCAGAATTCTTAAGAAACATATCAATATGTTTTATTCAGAAGAAATCAGGGCTTACAAAACTATGAAAACTGTTCCAAAATATTTAGATAGCATTAATACATTTTCAAAATATGCAACTTAAATACTCATAACATGCCATAGATTAATTCATATTAGGAGCAAACACAGAAACACACCTCAACAATTATAAAAAAACCCTCAAAACCTCTTCAAAAATATGTCTTAAATTACAAAATAAGGCAATAGTTTATATGTAAACATTGTTATATAAAAAATCGTATCTCAGTGCCAAAATATCAGAATGTAGTTCAGAATGAAATCTTGAAGGGATATGACTTGTAAAGCATTACAAGCTAATGTTCATTAATATATGAAAAAAAAAATACACAATAGGAGAAATCTAACCACACAACGTAGAGAACTAATCCTGTGGTGTGTGTGCATATGCATACAGTCTGTGTGTGTGTGTGTGTGTGTGTGTGTGTGTATGTGTGTGTGTGAGTCTACAGTATGCAAGAATGTGTGTGCATTTGTGCATTCATGCCATGTGCAAGTATCTATGCGTACCTCGAGTACTTCCGAAGCTTAACATTGTGTTCTGCTACTTTTATTTCATTTGACTTTCAGCAAGATTTTAACTTGTCCAGGTTCAGGCAGAGCTTCTCCAGGTACCACTGCAGCTCCAGCAGGTACAGGTAGTTGGAGGTGATGGGGAACGCAGTCTCGTCTTTTTGCAGGTTACTTCCAGGCTCGGGCAGTGGGCATCCCTGAGAGACGGCCATTTTCTCCAGGTTGCTGAACAGAGTCTCAAGGTCTGCCTGGAGCTGCCTCAGGTGGTGGGCCGGTGGCACCTGGAGCCTCGTCCGCAGGTAGCCGAGATGTGTGAGAACGGAGGATAAGCCCTCGATAGGCGTGTCATTGTTGGGGCCAAAGTCAATCTCGGGGGACATCTGGAAGTGCTGAGGAGACAATGCAAAGAGAAATTAGGTAAAAAAATGACATCAGTGTTGGATAATATTTATGAAAAGTTGTGCACTTGTTAGACATTGTGTGTGAGAATTTGTGATGTTCCTACAATGTCATGAGTGTTGCGTTGGACCCTGAATGATAATAGCATAAATGAACAATGCCCTTTTGTGTTCCATATATGGAAGAGCAGAAATCAGACTTATATGGTTAAATTAGCAGCATATGAGGAGTTCAAATATGAAGCATTATATGGGTGTCTGATTCTGATTTTACGCCTCGTTTGATCTCCTGGCATCGATCAGTTAAAGCCGCTAATAAAGCTTACCAGACGCACCTAGTTAGTTGGCCAGACGTTATGTCTGTTCTTACAGACTTTCTTACATTCTATAATATATACCTCCTCAACTTTAACAGCATGTACCATGTACTTATAAGACGTTTAAGATATTTTCCATGAAAAGTGTTAATCTACCTCATCCAGCAGCTACATAGACTTATATTTAACCACAGAAAATAAAAGTTCTAATACAGCTGATAATCACTGATCACTGGGAATTAACTTCCATCCTTTTATGCTGGTCGCCAGACAACCACCGAACATAAATACAGAGTGGAACAGCTTAAAAAAATGTAAATAAAAGGTCTTACTAATCTAAAAATGCTTAATCAAAGAGTTCAGTCTTGTGTTAGCTAGATATTCAGTGATTATAAAAATCAGCTAAATTGCAACAGCAGCCACATATCAGTATTAAAGTTTATGTGAGGAAATATGCTTTAGATGCAAGTGATGCAAGTAGAAAACCCTCAAATAAATAACTGTGCTTCTTTTATGCAACAGGAACAAGCGGTGAGATTCCTGTGATCTGAGAGGGTTTACCTCATCTTTGATCTTTTTGATTCTGCCCACAGCCGTTCTAGCCATGATCCGGACCATGTCGGTGGTGATTGTGGGATAGCAGGCTGTCAGAGCCACAACAGCTGCCATTAAGGTGCAGAGAAGAGCCAAAGAATTGAGCTGCATTCTGCAATGAAATACATTCTTTCACATCAAACTTGTAACAACATTAAATCACTAATGTCTAAATTCTTCATAATATTCTGCAAAGTCCTCTGAACGGGGAGCAGTCACATTATAAATCAAAACGATAAAAAATAAAAATAAAATAAATCACTTAAAAATCACTACGTCCTGAAAAGTCTAACTTCTAATATCAGTCTTCAGATATCAGTGCAAGTTCAGCCTACATGTGCTATTTGACAATGCGTAAGTGAAAAACGGCTTACCTCTTCATTTGTGCAACAGGACACGGGACATGGAGAAACTTCAGGCTCTCCTTCTTTTATAGCCCTCTGTGATTGACTCATCGGCCTGGGTGAATCAGCATAACCCCCTGCACCAGGAAAGGCCTTTTGGAATCACCATTTTTGCTGCGTAAAGATTAACCCTTTCCAACACACCTACCCACAGACACCCTCCCTGAGTCATTCCCCAAGTCTGCAGGTAAAATCACACCTGTACTAAGATGGAGAAGAGCCAAGACAGTTGTACATAGGATCAAAAGAAGTTGATGGATATTATTGTGTCCTTTTTTTCTTTTGCTTCTCTTTTTAAGACATAGGTTAACCGCTTATTGAATGGATTTCTGAAACAGTGGTGTGTAAAAGTTCTTGTTCTTACTGTGAAAAGCTAAGTGAGTAAAAGATGATTTCCGAAAGTCATAACGTTAAAGATTTCTTTAACAGGTTTTTTCCATCTTTCACAGTTTTCCAAATAGCAACAAAGAAAAGGGTCTGAAGTAAAGGTTTTGGCACCCTGTAGGGTCAGTACACAATAATACCCCCAGAAATTACAACTTGTAAAAGCTTTCAATTCTTGTTTGATTGATTTTCACCATTTGCTTCTGTGAAATCCTTGGTATGTCTTGTGTGCACTGCTCTTTTAAGGTCTATCCACAGATTTTTTACTTATGGTTAGGTCAGAGGATCCAGTTTATGCTTTGTATTTGACAGTTAGAGACATTCTGCACATTCTACAAGCATTTGTAGACAAGCTGAGAGATTCAGAGCCATCACTGAAAGTGAAAGAAGCATGTGGACTGATGTGGTACAGTAATATTACAAATTTGACTTAAACAGGGTTAAACAGCGTTAAATACTATGTTTAGCAGCTTATTAAGACCAGAGTTATGGCAGGTATACTATTCTACCTATTTCAGGTCAATGGAACATCACAATGATTTTAAAGGTGTTTTAAGGTATACCTTAAAAAGTATGTCCACCCTCAATATCGGTGGGTCTCCCGTTCGATCAGCCCATTTGAAAAATGCACCTTAGGTCGTTAACAACATGTGGAGGCAGAGAATGGGAGCCAAGGGTAGCATTCTAAAGGTTTCCGCCCACCACTAAAATATAAAGGGAAAATCACATTTATTTCTTGATCAGCTGAGGTGCAACTACTAGCACTAGGAAAAGTTATATATATATAATTTAATGTTGGGCAGATAACAAAAATAACAAGCATTAACAAAATGCTACAATGAGTATGTGTGTATAAATGTTTATGGAATAAAAATAAATCTACAAATAGAGCTTACTCAGGCTATTAAAAAAGTGTCATCTTTAGATTGATACCTTTTGGAGGTCAGTTCATCTTCTACTCACTTAACTATTCACAGTAACAGAAAGTTTGACCAGGGGTGCTCAGACAATGTACAGTTGATTAGAGTTTGCTATTAACTGATCACCTTTCACCCTCACAAACATCAGTATTTTTTGCAATGTTGCTTTTTAAAATGCTTTTGCATGATAACATATTAAAGACTAATCAGGTTAGTTTTAAGAGTTATTTACTATTTTAAGACCAATCAGGTTTATTTCATTATAACACATAAACATTATTATAGTATTTAAAACAGCACTGCATTGTTTATGATGCTGTCTTGTTGTGATATCAGACACTTTGATTAACATGAAGATTGTTTTACAGATATATTTTCCTTACCTGACTGAGAAGCAGCAATTAGCCTTCAAAAGTATGTAATTATGAGACTGACGAATGTGGGCCCGACTAAATCAGTCCATCGAGTATTAATGCAAAATATTAATTTTTAGTTCTGAAAATATTTATTTTAAGACAGAGGAGACTGTTTAGTGCTCAGTATTAATCTTAGCAAGGCCTTTTGGAATTATTCCCCCAGAACACCCACCAACAGACACGCTCTCACACAGCCATTCCCCTTAAAATAACACCAGAAGTAGGATGGAGAAGAGGTAACACAATTTTACATGTTCTAGAAAGTACGTGAATGATCTCTGCCTTTCTTTCTTTTTTCTTTCATTTTTAAAAAATAAAATTCTAGATTTTTTTTCTGTTTTTAAAACCATTTAATTTTAAATAAGTTAAAATTACATTTGTGGAAAAAATGCCATAGGACAAACACTTATGGTTTTCAGACATGTGCAGATCAATTCAGATAATAATATCTGATATATATCTAATATAATATCTAATATAATAATAATAATATATATTAGATAGTAGAATAATAGATATGTATGGAATCTTTTATTGATCATTGTAGGATTTAAACAATTCAATGTCCTTTATTTAATAAAGAATGTATAGCAAAGACTATTAGGTTTTATATGGAGACTTCATCATCATATTAAGGTTGTTCTTTAGCTTTTTTTGCAAGGATAATAAAATCATAAACCATAAAAACAAAACATAGAGGGTATTTATTTTATTATCGGTAGGCGATCTAATTCTGTATGCTTTTACATTGACAGTGTCTTTACTCATCCCTGTTGAATGCGTGCTATGTGATTCCTCATTGTTGAATTTGATCCAGTAACGCTTTCTGTTTTTGCTCATCTTCTGTGAATGCATGCTATGTGATGCCCCATTGTTGAATGCAATGCAGTTGATTTAGTGTTTAGTGATTCATTGGATTTACGCAAAGGGAGCTGTCTTTTTTTTACGGGTGTGATTTAGTGTGACAGTTCTGTGTATTTCAATAGGAAAGTTAGGCAAGTTGAGCATATGAAAGGGTGATGTGGAGAAATATGAACATGAAGGCAGCAGGCAAAAACTGGAACAAACTGGCTTGGAATGGGAGGGCGCGTGTGGGGGGTGGGCTTGTTGTTGAAAGAATTTTCCTTTGAAATTCTTGAAAGATTTTTCCTGTCTGAAAACTTTTAAATATCTTTAAAATGTTTTTTAGAGAGATGATTTCCAAGAATTTTGTGATGTTTTACATTTTATGATGCAAATGTTCAACTGTATGGTTATACATACAGCATGATAAAGTGTGTGTGTGTGTGGGGGGGTGAGTGCGACGTTAGTCTTCTGTGTAAGATCCTGGAAATGGTGTTGGGTTTCACTGGCTCTGCTCTGCATTCCTCTCTCTCTCTGTGTCTGAAAGGTGCCTCTTTACGGTCCCTTTGCTGATGCTGGTGCTCAGTATGGCACTCTGACACTGACGAAGAAATTAGGTACATGTGAGGTATATGACGTTTTTTGGCTTTTTTTTTAAACAGCATGAGTAGATGGCTTTGTACTTGAATCATAGCTTTAAGGACATCACTGTTGTGACTAATGCTGACTGGTCGTTTGGACTAGTACTCTTTGCATCCTGCACAGTCAGTGTTTATGCCTCTCTGCCAAACTACACTAATAAAACTACATTGCAGGTTTAAGGGGAAGCCTGCCTGTTTAATGTGGTGTACATGGCCAGTACTATTAAAATATGTTAAAAACTAAGCTCTATATGGTATGGTAAACTAAGCTCAACACTTTAATCATTATTGAAAATAAAAAAGATCTGTTGTCCTGTCAATCTCTCTCTCTCTCTCTCTCTCTCTCTCTCTCTCTCTCTATATATATATATATATATATATATATATAAATAATATTTATTTTCAGTTTGAGTTACAGCATGATGACATGCAGTGCAATCACATGGCAGTGTAACAATGGCAATCTGCTGGACTTATATTATAACATCTTTGTATTTTTCTTTTTACTAATAAACAAAAGAAAAAATAAAATAACATTTAGCTTTTTGATGTTAAAATTTAAACATGTTGCACATTGCAGGACAAAACCAGGCCAAGTCCAATCAGTTAAAGTTGCATTTTCATAGTTTCCCTCCTGCAATTAAAAATACCTCCTTCCCAAAATGTGACCTTATATATATATATATATATATATATATATATATATATATATATATATAATTGTTTGTTCTTCAGATAGTAAAAGGCGACATATGATATTAATAGTCAGACCTACTCAATGTTAGGCAGGTGGTACTAATGTTATGGCTGATCTGTATATATATATATATACAGATCAGCCATAACATTAGTACCACCTGCCTATATATATATATATATATATATATATATATATATATATATATATATATATATACAGATCAGCCACCTGCCTAACATTGAGTAGGTCTGACTATTAATATCATACGTCGCTTTTTACTATCTGAAGAACAAACAAGCAAAAAGACCCAAAGCAAAGCAATTTGCGAGGAAGCTTAGCATTTGGTTATGGCCATGGGTTCCAGAGTACAAGACAAAGAGTGATTAATCCAAAGCTAATTAATTTACTTACTGGTGTGAATGTAAAAATTACATACCCAATACATAGTCCCATACATAGTCCCAATAAATACTACTTATTAACAGTATGGGTCTGATTGTGATGGGCTTCAGTTATCAGAAATTAGACCCCTCTATTCATAAAAAAGAGTCACTCACAGTTATACTAGATAGACAAGCATGACTCTGCACTTTTTTTTGAAGCCAAACAAAATGTTTTCTCATCAGAACAGTTACTGGAAGAAGCCGGGTCACGACTGCCTTTGTAAAGATTCAGTCAGGCAGCAGGCTACATCCCTGCATGTGCTGCTATTTTACTGGAAACCAGTTTCAAGCTAGAGAGATTTTTGGGGCCTTGGGATCCGTGTGTTTTGATCTGGATTCAGACTTTATGTCCCTCATGACAATTGTAAGGTGTCACTGAGCCATATGCAGGCTGAATTATGACTGCACACACGCACACATGCTTTCACACGCATGCACACACAGACAATGCTTATTGGAATGGGATGTGCCCTCTCTGCACAAATAGCTTGATGAGTTAGTCTTATCTAATTGATACCAGCTCAAACCCACACCCCCCTTTTTTTCCCCATTCTGTGGGTTTTTTAGGGCTCTTGTTAATATCATCTCCCTGATAATGAGAAAGTAAGCGCTGACCCTTTACTTTCTCTTACGGTAAGTCGGCCTGGCACAGTGTTTTCTCACATGGATTCATGCCTCGTTGAGACCTAGTTACGTGAAAGAGATGTTGACCAGTTTAGCAGGCAGTTGGCTCAGCTTAGTCACTTGTTTTGTGCTCAGTATAGCGAGCCAGTGAAAAAGTGAGCGAGTGAGAGTGAGGATGAGTCTGTGTGCACGTCTAGTCATAATTTGTCATGCACATGGCTCAGCGGCATTTCACACGGTATGTAAAATCCAAATCCAAACCAGCACAAACATACTTTTGTACATCACATCCTCACTTCCATTTGCGCACAGTTACACGGTTTGCACCAGAAATGTGCCGATCTCAATTACCACAGTTACCTTTTGCTATGGAGTGCTTTGATTTCTGGAATCCTGTCTTAATGGGTATCATGCCTTTAGTTTCCCCTGGATTCATTTTTCAGGCTCGGTGGTTTACTCCTGCTTCACTCTGTAGCACATTCAGTATGAAAGGACTGCAACCTTTACCAAGGGCTACTCAAACCACTTAAAACAGCTGTACAAACATCAAATAGAGCATAGGACCACAGTGTGAAAGTGTAGTGGGAGCTTGTAAAACCAGAGCTGGTTTCTAAAATGTTTAAATCTTCTCATTTTAGAATTATTGTTAAATAAAACAAATATATTTAATACAACATTATTATTATTATTATTATTATTATTATCAGTAATACTCTGAATGTTAAATGAAGCATTCTACTGTACCAGGGCAGTTTATTAAACTTTAGTGATCATGAGCAACATATAACTCCTGTTCAACCATCCAGCATCTTAGCCCACATCCACCCCAGTTAAATGCTTTTTTTATACAAGAATGAAAAATAGTAAATACTTAACAATGTTAACCAAAAACAATAAATAAATATCATAATTAATAGTTTCAGTTTAATACACAGCAAAACCATAATTAAAGAGGAAATAAAATTATAATTTTCTCTAAATAAATAAATAAGTAAAGAATGTATTATTAAGTAATAAATAAACAAAAAATTACAATGCCTGTTTTAAGTATGTAATTTTGTTATTGATTTGGGGGCAAAGCTACTAATGATAATTTTTAAAAATATCATTATAATTTAACAAAAAGCTTAGTCATGGGTCTTTGGTGGCTCAGAGGCCCCAAGCAACTGCTTATACTGCTTATAACTAGAAACATGTATTTCTCATGTGTTTTTTTTTTTTTTGTTAAATTGTGTGTATATAATGTGTATGAGCTCATGTGTGGCAGTCCAAAGCTCTGGCTGACTGCTGTAACATCACGTCACTGATGGTAATCACGTCTCAAGCGTTTCTCGTAAGCTGATACTTCATAAAGCCTCTGCTTTTTTTCCATTTCTAAACACGCTTGCTTCCTGCCCAACTTACATTTTCACAGACTGGCTTACAGTGCCTCAGTCTTGGGATGACTACCAAATGTGGAATCTACAGGAATTAGCGCAGTCATTCACAAGAGATCAAATATGTTATTCATTCCTCAAGGACGCCTTCGGCCCTCATTACCTTGCTGTTAACCAACTGGTGTACTGGCCAACAAAAGCAGAGAAAGTAGCAGCAATTTCCTGTTTTTAACTGCCTATTAGACATGCATTTATTGGATGATTTTGAAGAGACGGACGCATCATAGCTGAGAAATGTAAGTCCCCCACTGAAAATGTTATGGGAAGAACACAGAGATTTCATGTAAAAACTGCCATGGTGCGTATCCCACTGATTTAGAGCATGCAATTTCTGTACCACTCGACTCATTCAGATTTAACACCAGGAAAGAAGCAAACATCGCAAAATTTTTCACATGATTTCACTTGTCTGGCTTTTGGACGTTGTCCTAACTTTTTTTCAGTTTTGGTGAACTGAAAGTTTGCACAGTCAGCTTAGACGCAGGAGCTGTTTTATGAGTTGGACTTTCACCGAGGTATTAATCCCATCTGGGAATGGTTAAGCAGTAGACAGGAAGAAAGGGCTGGCAGTAGATTTCCATCAGAGTCTGTAGCTACAGCTGGCTGTGATCTCTGATCATTCAGTCTGATGTTTGACCTGCTTTAATGTTAAATGAGCATTCCAAAAGGCCCAGGTTACGGGCAGCACTGGAAGAAAAGCTGAGCCATTATGGCTGCCTAATATTTTAATTGTGTGGGTATAAACTCTGGCCTTTCCCCATTTTTTTTATGTTTACTTTTTTCATTGTTCATCTAAACAAATATGTCCAGCTGTTCTTTTGACAATTGCATGTATCCCCAAGTATACACTGTAATCCACAAAATGGTAGTGAATTAGCTTTAACAAATTAATTATCACAGTTTATTAATTTCCTAAATCAAATGTCATGGTTTTTCTTTTGCTCCACGAAACCAGTTGCAGTAAAGACCCGACAAAGCAGCTCAAGGGAGAAATCTGTATATGGGTTCCAGACATTCATGGGTTGCAGACATTTGGATGCCATCCACTGCAAATGATTTACATCCAAGTATCAGTATAATCTTTATAATTATTTCAGTTTGCCCAATCACTTTTGGGGGACTACATTAAATGTCTGTAATTCCTGACCAGTTAATGCAATATTTTTGTTAAGCCCCTCAAATTAAAGCTGAATGTTTACACTTGAACCATCTCTTGATTGTTTTTTTTTTCAAGTTAATTGAGGTCATATACAGAAGCAAAATTTAAAATGTGTCAAATTACATTGTGTCACTTTCGAAATACTTTGGCCCTAACTATATTGTATGGCAATAGTGCATTTGTTTATGTAGATTTTCTCCAGGTTTGATGTCCATTGATGTTAAAGGGTCTCTCCAGCCAAGGAAAAATAATTTAACTGTCACTACTATAACTGTTACAAACATGCCTACTGTCCTACTCCTATAGTCAAACCATGATCATTAATAGAGTATGATTTTATGGTTTAAGGACTAGGAAAATCTTTTTCTGCTTACAAACATTATGAGAAAAGGCAAGACGATGCAAATTTCAAAGCCTGAAAAGCTTTTAAAACTAAATCATGCCACTAAGCCATGGCTCTCCTAAGCAACTGCCCAGCACTTTCAAAATTAAAATAATTGATGCTCACTAAGCAGGAGAAAGCTATAAGAAGATCACAAATCATGTTCAAGTAGTTGTTTTCTCTGTGTATAATACAATTAAGCAATGGCAGTTCACAGGAATGGTGGAAATCAAGGTTTCTGGAAGATTTTCTCAGAAAAACGCTCATAAGAGTTGTTCAAAGGCAAATCAGAACCCCTGTTAGACTAAAAGAGACCTTCATGAATATTTCATGCAGAAACTGGAGTAGTGGTGCACTTTTCTACTGTGCAACGACACCTTCACGAATATGACCGCTATGGAATAGTCAACATTCCCTGCAGCTTTAACACAGTATCCAAAGTTTTTTAAAGGGACATATAAAAAAGACTGATATATTTTCAGAAGTTAATATATATATATATTTTTGCTGCAATAAGCTAAATAAGCTACTATTTAATTTGAGAGAAGGTGTGGAATATAGTGAAAAGAACATCCAGATGTTAAGCATGGGGGTGGACCTATCATGCTTTTGGCTGGTGTTGTAGCCAGTGGAACATTTCAGTGATACAAGGATGAATGGGTTCAATTAAATAGCATCACATTCTGAAAGCAAACCTGGAGCCTTAACACAAGACAAGACAACCATATTCACCATTTGCGTTGGACACAGATGGAATTTGGCCTCCACCTTAATCCCATCCATGCAGTGAACACACACTTACACACTAGTGATCAAACACACACAGTGAAAATCCACAATGGGTTACCTGAAAAGGTGCAAGCTGAAGGTTTTGACATGGCCCTCACAGCCCCCTGACTTAAACATTATCAAAAATCTTTGGATAAACCTTAAAACAGCAGTACATTAAAAATAGAATAGAACTAGAAGCCATTTGAAAAGAGGAATGGGTGAAAATACCTCCAAACAAAAACTGAATGGCTGCTACAGAAAGTGTACACAACCTGTGACGCTTTCCAAAAGAGGTGTTACTAAGTACTGACCATGCGGAGTCCCCAAACCTTTGCTCTGGGCTCTTTTCCTTTTTGCTTCTTTGAAATGGTAAAATGGAAATAAATAAGTAATTTAAGTAAGTAAGTAAGTTAAGTAAGTAAAATAAGTAAGTTCAACTTAGCTATTCACAGTAACATTTTTTTTGACCAAGGGTGCCCAAATGTTTACTTGCCACTGTAAATTGAATCACTGTAGTTTTGTTATTCACAGCTCTGGTAGGTTGCCTGTCCTAAACATATTCCATTGTTATTTCTATTTGCTAAGTACACACTGTTTCTTCCTTCCCTTTTAAAGGTTCCAAATTGCTGTTCCAGCACCCACATTGTTTACTGCTTTCTTGTTGATACCCCTTTTATCTTCATTAGATTATTATAACCATGAATCTAAAGGCATGTGTTAAAAGCAAATGCTTGGTGATGATGGGGGCTTCAGGCTTGATGAGATGTATGACCCATACTTAGAGCCATTTGTTTTTAACGTGTGTCCTCATTTACCTCATATCTCTTCACTGTTATTGTAACGTATGTAGCTCGGTTTATGGAAATGTTTTTTTTAGAGGTATATTGCAATGCCATTACATGTATCTGTATTTGTTTAGTGCTGAAAATACCTGTATTTGTATTTGTTTAGTGCTGAAAATGCCTGTATCTGTATTTACATTTGAATCGGAAGTGGGTGTCGTCAAGACTTCACATTTAACAGGTCTTTAAAGTTTATACAGTTTGTACAGAAGTCTGTTTAGTTACTGAATAATAAGCCTTGATGTGTAATAAGCCTTTTTCCTAGTTTTTTCCTAGCAATGAAAAACTAATATTGAATCTCTTATTCATATTTGTATTTGTATCAGTTCATAACAAATGATCTGTTCATTTTACAAAATGTAACAGGCCTTTAAAGTATCCTTTCATTCTACAAATTTAACAGGTCTTTAAAATGACATTTCATTATGCCTGTCTGGTTTTTCCATTAGGAACGAATGGTGGAAAATGTGAATCTGTAAAGATTCAAGTACATATAGATTTTTATATAAAGAAAAACACACAGTGCATTGTAACAGGTGATGGGGGACATAAAAATATTCAACTGAAATTGTATTACAGTCAGTACATAAGTAAATGAGAGCATATTGTAGTACTTAAGTCTGTATGTTTAGAAATATGGTTTCATTGTGGAGCTCAGTGAGGCAGTGTTTGGATCACTACTGAATATCTGAACTGAAATGTCCTTACAGTCCGATCTGGTAGTCATGTGGATCCATAAGTTAATCAAGTTATACCTGTATATTTACTGAGATCATGAGCTACTTGATCTTAAAATACAAGCTGTAAATTATTAAGAGACCAACACATTAAAAAAAATAAAATTTAATTAAACTTCTTATTCATATTTGTATTTCTATCAGTTCAGAACATGTAATCTGTACATTCTACATAAAAAGGATCAGATCCACTTTGCATGTGATTGTTTTTGTAACAAGCTACCAGCCTATGTTGCTGGTAACATCAAATAAAGGCATTTTTGAGAAAATAAAGGCGTCACTTATTATTAAAAACAAACGTGTTTGAATGTTGCAATACCTTAATAATCATTTATTAATATTACTGCTTTGCTGTAACTTCTGCTGGAACATTAATGAATCTTCAATAACAGCCACTTTCCTCTACCAAACAGTATGGCAGTCAGACTGTATTCTATATGGGTTCTTTTGAAGTAAAAAAAAAAAGCAAAAACAATAAGCAATGCAAAAAAACAAAAACAAAAAACAACAACAACAAAATAAAAAAAAACAAATCCATGCAAAAATATTACCTTAACTGAACATCTATTTTTTTGCTTAGCAAAAATAAATAATATAACAGGGTATTCTGCTGCATATATATATATATATATATATATATATATATATATATATATATATATATATATATATATATGCAGCAGAATACCCTGTTCTTGCATAGTAGATGCCAGAACAAACAAACTGGTCTTTAAGACCTTAAGACCATAAAGTGAGAAAAGAAAGAAAGAGCTCATGTTTTGGGTGCAGTTCCCAGCTTGACCTGTAGGAGGATCCAGTAGCTCAGGGTTAAAATGGGTGAGAATAAATGTAGCAGGTAGAGGAAACACAGAGGGAGGAAAAAACAGAGAAATAGACAATTGTGATGCGGCAGAGGGCAGATAGGTAGCTGTGATGAGTTGGGAATCCAAAGTTAAAGCTTTTCAGTTTATATATTGTAATCTTATCGGTTACAATATATAAACATTAAATCTGATTTTGTTTTAACAAAGTTGGTCTCATTGTGAACTGTTCACTTATCATCCGCTCCTTCAATTTTAACCACCATATTCAAACAATTAATTGTTTTACTTTTTTGTGTCTAAAAGCTTCAAATTAACCATGATTTCATTTTGGTAAGAATTATTACAGATATGTTTTTATAAATACATAAGCTGAAAAACATATTTAATGTAGTGGATTATAGAAAATACAAAGATACACCAATACAGCTTTTAAATATATTGTTTTTATTAGAATTTTTATTTTGGCCAAAAAAATAGAGAAGCCTTTACTAAAGTTTATTAAAGTTGATTCTAACATTTACAAAACCAGTACAAATGTATCTAAGCATTTTAGAACACAATTAGCAATGAGTATACTGTTCAGATAGTGCCACACATTTGAGACGTTTATGTCATTTAGAATAAATCACTGAAAAGTCCATTCATACTGGTTATGTTTCTGCTGTTCGCTGACACCTTTGACCTTCCTTTAAATTACTCCCTCAAAATCTTTTCCTGGGATTCACATGTACTAAGTGCAGATTACACTTTTGGCATTTCAGACATACAGCAAGTGCACGTGTTTACTATTTGCACTGAGTTTGCTATTTCAGTTGCTGATTCAGTTCAGACTTCAGAACTTCAGCCTGCACCTGGTCCAGTTTTTGATTGTATGGATTCCTTTACAAAGTGCAACTTTCAATAATTCCAATTTATGTACATTTAGATGAAATCAGTGATTGACCAATCAGTTCACAGCTTAAAGACATTGTGGAAATGATTGATTTATGACTTTCAGCAATTTCGAAATCAAATTTCAGCACTGATAGAGTCAATGCTGATTGTTTTTACAAATGCATAGACAGCAAAATCTACAGAAAATGAGTTTATGTGTTTAATGAGCTTTTGGACGTGAATCCTGTGAAGCAAATGTCGAAATGAATATGTTCTTATGTCAGATGTTAATGCTTTAATTCTCAGTTAATTGAAATTAGTGGATCACTTCATCATTACCCTTTACACTGTGTCTGGATTTGTTGTTGGGATTCAGTATTTTATTTCTCACTATTATAACTGCATACTCCACCAATTACTGAATAATTACACCACAGTTGATTCTAACCTCTCTTTGTGATTGGCCGATAGACATTCTGTAAGTGCTAGGGCATCCTAATAACGGCACTCTGAACGACTTTCAGTATAAGTTCACCATATTTTACTGTAACCCTGCAACGTTAGAATTCATTCTTCCATTTATGACTCTTATAACTGCATAACTAACGTATTATTGAAGAGTTTATAGTAAGACAATATGCTGTAAAACTAAGGGGTTAACTCCTTAAATGGCCAGTGGCCTGTCGACAGAATGAAAGTTTTATTACACCCTTCTATTAACAAAAAATAGCCCAATCAGTTTGTACAGAAGTCCCTGTAGATACTGAATAATACATCTTAGTGTGTAATAAGGCTCGGAGTGTTAAGGTGGTTAATTTCCAACTACTGAACAAAGAAGCCTTCTTCCCCTTGGTAGCATGTATATATCATATGCAAATGTTTGTTTCTTACAGTTGTAGCCTGTTATATGACTAAATGCTCAGCAGTAGTAGGCAGGAATTTTAATAGAAGTGTAGCTATGATCTGAAAATCGATATACGGAATTAGCTTTGTTATAAGTACAGTCTAATGCAATTTTCAATGTTCTGTGAAAATAAGTGAATAAATCCTGTACAATATCTAACTTAAATATGGCATTTTCTGCACGTCTGAGCAGAAAAAAAAAAATTTGCTGGATTTATTTGCTGAATTTAACAGATCAGGAACAAAACATACTGTGCTGTACACATGTTATCCATTCCACACTCCAATAGCAAACAAACAGTAAATATGCAGCTGTGTGGTCTTCATAGAGGTTGCATAACTTATTTCCACTTAGAAAACATGTGATTCGACCCAGTCTTTTGCATGTGACTGCACACTTGAGCACATCTCTATCATAAAAAGACTGAAATCCTAAATAAACCACATGAGCATAAATCCCCAACCAGCTACATAAAGCACTTTCATGTTATGCTCTTTGCCTTACTTTGACATACTGCAGCTGCAACATTAGATCAGTAGCAACATGGAGACCCCAAAAAATTGCCTCTGCCATGGCACCTCCCTCACTGATGACATCAACCAAGTGCTGCTCCATTTCCCAAGGCTACATGGTGACACATAAATTGTGTCCCATGTTCATAGTTCATAATTCATAGGCACTCCACAACAGAGTAAATTTGATCATGCTTGCGAGCACACTTCTGCCTTCAGATGACCACTCATGCTTGTTTGTCTAATATGATGGGTAAAGTTTAGAGGCTGCAGTGATTTTATTCTCAATTATTCGCATTAGCATTTATTCATTTATTTATTTATTTTTTTGTCCTCCTATTTTTTTTTTTTTACAGCAGATGGGCACGCATGTGGAGGAAAGCCTGCGGACATTAGGGTCACATGATGGAAAGCACTCAGCTGGTGTCCCATTGAAAGGGCAGGAAGCAATAAGGATGACTGCTCCAGGCATACGTGCAACAATAGCTGGAAGGCTAAAGATCTGGATGGATACTGAGCTTGCGTAACGCACATCTGTCTCAAGGCCCAAAATGGAACCATTCATATCTTTAACATGTAGCTGCATATAAGGGAATGTATGGAGATAAAGGACTGAGAATAGAGGCAGTGTGTGTGTGTGTGTGTGTGTGTGTGTATGAGCATTATACACAAATATAAACCCTTTGAAAGGTTGGTGCACTGAAAGGACTAATGCAATAAATGTATTTGATAGAAACGTGAACATCATAGCCACATGAATAACATACACCAACCCAGCTTGGTCCTTTAGGTGACTAACTGTGTTGATGTCACACATTTGATTCATGTGGGCACAATGCATCACGTTTGAATCACCTAAATTCTGAACATTTCTATTTTTAGCATGGTTATGTTCTTAGAACTAGAGCACACTTTACATAGATGCTATAAGTTATTGATCCACTGCTGGTTTTAGAATTGTGTTGATAGTTATGATAAATCGTTGGTATTCTAGAAACTAATCAAATGAGTTGCCTTCATGGAGCAAACCATCCAGTTTTTGTTATGCTGCAACTGCTGTCTGTCAAGTGCTAAGCGCTGTGTTACATGCTCAGCTTATGTCCAATAGCACAGGAGATTTTTTTACTCAATATCTTCTGACACCTTCCTCACACTCTTTACATTTTAATAGAAACATTAACAGTGCAGGCCTCTTTATCTCTAAATCCAGGATAAGCAGTGAAAGTAAACTTGTTATTCTCTCTGGCAGGGTCAGTGAATACTGTTGCTTTATACCCTTAAAAAGCCTATGGCCCGCCGGTGGGCCGAAAGTGTTATGACAAACTTCTATGACCAAGGAATAGCCCCACCACTTTGTACAGAAGTCCCTGTAGTTACTGAATAATACACCTTAGTGTGTAATAAACCTTTCTGAATTAAGGGGATAATGGATAATTATAATTTCCTGTTCATTTAAATGAAACTGAGTTTTCTAAATCAGACTTTTACCTTTGTGCATGTCATCTACCGCATTTTCCATTCTAATCTTACAACTGAAAATATCTGCTTAAGCTTAACTGCAGCATGTCAACTTAGAATAGTGTATGCTTTCTTTTGCACTAACCGGAGTTTTAACTGTTTACGTGAATTAGCAGACGCTGAGGCTCTCTGTGATTGTGTAGCCAACTCTTAAAGGGACCTTTAACTTTTAAGGGACCTTGAAGAAAACTATGTAGACCTACGCTTGACGTTATTTAAACGCATGGTTTCTCTTATCTGGATGCGATCACAGTAGAAAGATATTGGCCACTTTTCTTACTGTGCACATGTTGTGAGACAATCTGTTTGGATGTTATGGCCCCCTGCAGATACTTTTTGGGGTAAGGGCTTCCTGGCTACAGGTTTAAGGAACAGCAAGCCCAGACCGCAAAAAGACCTGAAAAGGACAAAAAGGGACTTGGATTTCACCCATCTAAAGAAAGAGAGAAGGAAAGAGAGAATTAGATAGATACATAAACAGAGTTAGTTAGTTAGAGAGAGAGAGAGAGAGAGAGAGATAGAGGAAGAGAGAAAACCAGAGTTAAACACCAGCATAATTTTACACACCCTTAAAATTCCTTCAATGTTCTTGGATTGGAAGTATGCTGAACCTTTCCATTATGTGGAGGTTACTTATAGCTTCAGTATGCTCCCATATCTCCTTTACATAAACAGGTGTTGAATTTTGAAAATGCTTCTTCTACACCTTTAAAGTCATAGAAGGGTTCTTCAGTAAAGGCAGTGGGTCTATACAGAATGGTGACAACCCGAAAACCTACAGAATAGGGTTGTTTTAAAAAACTGCAACATCCTTCCATATAGCCCCAAACCCAAGTCACTTACAGAGTGCATGGCATATGACATAGCTCCAAAGACGTCTTTTTGGAATCCTTATTGTTAAGAGTGTAATACACAGATCACAACATGGAGAGAGAATTCCTGCCAGTTGTTTAAACACAGGTGTTCAGGAGGGGACAGATCATTGCTGTAGATTAAAAAAATATAATTATTTAATGATGATTTATGCAAATGTTTGGGCATCAAACAAACTGATTCTGACTTATTATTTTTTCTGCACCTTGTAGACATAAATCTAATTTATCTTATGATTTGAACATATTGGAAAGGTCTATTTAATATGGCAGATTTAATGTCATTTTGTAATATCATGCAAATAAAAAGTATGTGTATTGTGCTCTTTTACACTGTAATTTGACCAGGGTTGACCAAATTATTGCATCTATATATATCCATATAAAGTGTGGTAAGACCAGCGAGGCCCTACAAGGCACGGAAGGTGTGTGTAGAGTGGGTGTTTGAGGACCAGGTTTTCACACAGGTTTGGTGTCCTCGTTTCTTCTCGTTTCTTCTCGTTTCTTCTCGTTTTTTCAGTCTAAACAATCATGTTTTTGGGGATTTGAGCAGATTTCACTTACGAAGGTCACCGGGGCAGAGTGCCGCGCTTTGTCTCAGGTCTTTTGTGTTGGTGTGTAAAAGGCGTTCCTCAGTTTGAGCCCTGAGCGGCCCCTCGGTCTCACACAGGCCTTCTGTAGACGTAGGCATGAGTTCAGCTCACCTCATCAAGTGCGTCATGTGTGTAAAATCCCCTCCCTTCTCCTCCTCTACGCGCCTTGGCCAACATCTCTCTTCTTTTCTTTCTTTATTTCTTTCTTTCTTTCTTTCTTTCTTTTTAACAGCTGCTCTCTCTCTCTCCTGCGCATAATGCCCTGTAGTCCTTTTCGTCTTTACTGTTATTTTGTTGTGATTTTTGTTAATCGCCATGAATTGTGTCCAGTTTGTCCATCCATTGGTGATTGAACCACCCCCTCCCCCACCAAACACACACACACACTCGCACCTTAATGAAAGACGAGTGTAAGCTGGAGGCTCCGTTGAATGTGCTGTTGAATGGCAGTGGGAGCTGTCTGTGGAGCTGTCCGCGGTGCTGATGGAGCTGAGGACTGTCCGCGGTGCTGAAAGCAGCCGCTCCACCCACCGCGGTGTACGCCCTGCCGCCCTCCCAGCCGCTCATGGTTTTACATGGTGGAACGTGGAGGAGAAGGGCTGTCACTCGAGCTGCTGGTGCCGATTAGAGAAGTGAACGTAAAACGGGGGGGATCTGTTTATTAACAGGCTTCTGTTTCCTTCCCACAAAATCATTCAGGTCACTTATAGTAATGACTTGTGTTCCTCTGTCCAACCTCACTCACAGTGTGTGTGTGTGTATATATATATATATATATATATATATATATATATATATATATATATGGGTGGGTGGGTGGATAGAGAAGTATGTATATATATATATATATATATATATATATATATATATATATATATGCAAAAATATAGTGTATGTGTGTGGTGTGTAATCGCTCTGCTCTTCATGACATTTGTTTGTGTGCGTGCACTGCCTCTGAATTTGTCGGCACACACCGCAGATTCTCACGGTACTTGTTGCTAACGCTTCTGCGATCTTCCCGCGGCGTTGCCGCTGCTGCTGCTCCTTGTGCTTCATGTCACGGTGCATGAACATAAACATGCCTGCCTTATCACCGGCTTATCACTACCTTCTCGTCGTGCTAAACGCCATTCACCCCCCAACACACACACACACACACACACAAAAAAAAAATACCAACACGACCGTTGACTCCGGCTAGGCTCTTTTCCCACCTTCCATCTCCATCTCCATCTCCATCCACATACCCAAAGGGCTTTGCGCATGGAGCCTGTTCCATCTAGCCAAGTTCAAGGCACACCATTCAGTCACGAGTCAGCACTGAACGAGCGCGCGCTGCATCTCAGCCACGGCACCTGACTGCTCGGACACATCACGACCCAGCGACGCCGATCAAGACCCTTTTCGGGTCGGACACGCGCGTTATACCTCGTCTATAGAGTCTTATAAACCGCTGCTCACATACCCCACAGCCACACTCCGGCTAGAAGAAGAGTTGAGGAGTCTCCTCCGTCCCTGCCGTGATGGAGATCGCCAGAGAGACGGACCCATCGCGTCACGTCACGCGCAAAACGTCCAGCAACCCTGGATCCACAGGCGCGGCGCGAGGATCTCAGAGAGAACCCAGCCCGGGTTTCACCGTGCGTGTGTGCGTGTGTGTGTGCGTATGTGTGTGTGTGTGTGTGTGTGTGAGAAAGAGAGAGAGGGTGGGGGCGGCATTTTTAACCATTATTTGGCCATTTTTAACCACAATTGCCGTGAACCGGACCGAGCGCATGGCACGGGCGCGCGTGCTACTGCGTCTTCCTCCTCTTCCTCTTCTTCATCCTCCTCCATTTCTGTTTATGTTCTGCAAAACCATGTCCACTTCTGTTTCTTCGCTCTCCGGCCCATTTTTATTTTTTTCCCGCGCGGTTTCTGGAAAATGCTGCACACACCGGAGTGTGTGTGCTCGCGCGCGGGGCGCCGCGCCGCTCTGACCCGCATTGACGTCATTGCGTCATCAGGTTTCCCCTGGAAACACGGCGGCGCCAAAAATAGCAGCGCCGTTTAATTCCGCTCTTCGGCCGGGGATGGAGCGGCCCCGCACGCGCACGCGCGCGCACTATGGATCAGACCGAAAGATCTTCTCATCGCAACCCCCCCCCCCCCCCCCCACCCCACCTAACCAACCACCCACCCACCGCCCACCCTCGCCCAGCGACCCTTCTTTCTTTTTTCATCCATTTTCTCCTCCACCCTCCTCCTCCTCCTCCTCTCTCTTTCTTCTCCAGAACGATGAAGCGCCCAAGGACGGGCAGCTCACGACACGCGTGGCTATTTTAAGAAGCTGGCCGAGTTAAAGAGAGAACAGGGATAGAGAGAGAGAGAGTGTGTGTGTGTGTGTGTGTGTGTGTGTGGGGGGGGGGGGGTATTCAGGAGATAGAAAGGGGGGAATGAGAAGGAAAGCAGAAGGAGGCTGTCTTTATTTAGCAGTGAGAGAGGGAATGAGAGGGAGACATGTTTGCTTTTATTCAGTAGAGAGAGAGAGAGAGAGAGAGAGAGAGAGGCGGTTGTAAGAGCTCGAGCAGCGTGGGGACTAAAATAGAAAGTGGCGCTCGTGAGGAAGGTGGGGGTGATCGCGGGGAAAATCGCGAGACAAGCAGTCGAGGTTCTGGTGTTCGTGTGCAGGGAAGGAGCTGCAGCTGCTCTGTGGACTGACCGGACAAAAACGAGAACAACACACACCCCTCGTCAAACACACACACACACACACACACACTAATGAAAGCGTGCACAAGAATAGAGAGGGATATTTTAGTACTTGGCAACCCTGGTGGAGCCCCGCACTGTGGTCTGTTCAGCATCACACCATTCATGCCTTTTGTTTGATACCCCATTACACCACCGCCCCCCCCCCCCCCCCCCCCTTCATCGCCCAGTGCTGCACTGTTTCCAGCTCCAGCAGTCATTCAGATCTCACTCATTCATTTATTCGGCTCGTTCATTCATTCACACACACACACACACACACACACACACACACACACACCCACCACACACACACACACACACCCACGCAGATGCTGCTCTGTGGCTGCATTAACATTTATTCATGTATTATTTAATACATGATCTATTTATCTATCTATCTATATATATATACTTTGTGCATCTATTTTTGATATTTCTTATTCTCCAGCATATCCTCCTCTATGAGCGTGCGCACACATGCTGCCCCTCCCTGCCTCGTGACTGAAACGCGCTGTTGGCACGTGAATCCCAGCTGCGCGCGAAGGTCTCCCGTCACGCAGCGTGTGTTTCCATGCAGGGTTAGGATGATGAGTGAAACACATAAGCACGCGCACTGTTTGGCCTCTTCGTGATGCGAGATGGACCCGTCTGCACATACGTCTTTCGTCCGACCCACACCAACTCACTAACACACACACACACAAACTGCAGGCTTCACATGGACGTTTTTAAAGAAAGGGTGGAGTGTGTTTAAAGAAGAAGATCCTCAGATAGTGTAGCATTAACACCCCCCCTCCAAATCAACCGCTGGATGTGTGAGCTATGGCGTTCACACACACGTTCCATTATTCACTTAAGGACGGTGTCACTCTTCCCAACAAGAACTGCAACCAAACACTAACGATCTCCTATAACTGGAGATCGTTCATTCAGATTATTTGGGGGAAAATCTTTGGCTCATTCTTTGCAGAATTGCTTTCATTCAGCCACACTTTTCCAGAATGAACGGTTCATTTAAGGGGCTTCCTCAGCATTTCAAATGAGGTTCAAGGCAGGACTTAGACTAGACCACACCATAAACCTCACTTTAGTTTCTTTGAACCATTAGGTGGACTTGCTATTGTTGTCCTGCTGCATAACCAAACTGCTCTTAGGCTGCAGATCACTTCTAACTGATAACTGGACCATCTCCTGCCTTCACCTTGCTGTATCCAGGTGTTATCAGTTTCCAGCCAGGATTCCAGGGAATTCGCTCAGGGTGCCATACAAGCTAGAACTGCCACTGCTATCAGTCCATGGAACGCTTTTTCAAAAGGTTTGGGGTCATCAAGGTGTATTATGTTATCCGAAATGTGAGAATTTACAACTCTTCAATGGATGCCATTTTCCCCTTTTATCTTTTGAACAGTGGAACCATAATTGCTGACATTATCCAGGTGAGCCAGGCCTGCAAATCCTTAGATGCCTGTCTTGGTTCTCTCCCAGACGAGTAACCCTTTTCCCTTTCATTTAAGTTTGCTGTGGATGTAAAGAAATCATGGTAAAAAATGAAAAAAAAAGGAATTATTGACAAGAATTTATAGAATTTACTTTTTCATGTAAAAGTGAAAACAGATGATTTATGCAAAGTAATTGGAATTGCATTAATACCCACCCCCTTTTCAAGTCAGTATCTAGTACATTTACCTTTGGCCACAACCTGTGTTTGTGTGGATAGGTCTTGGATCAGGCTTGCACATCTGGGCACTGTGATTTTACTCAATTTCTTTGCAAAAACGCCTCAAGCTGTGTGTGACAAGCCCTTTTTAAGTCCAGCAAACAAATTATCTCTTAGATTGAGGTCTGGGTTTTGACTTGGCTACTCCAGAACATTCACATTGTTGTCATTAAACCATTTCAGTGTAGCTTTCACTGTCAGCTGTAGCTTTGGGTCGTTGTTTTGCTGGAAAGTTAATCTTCTCCCAAGTTGTAGTTCTCTCGCAGACTGAATCAGATTGTGCTTCAGAATTTTCCTATATTTTGCTGCATTCACTTTACCTTCTATCTTCACAAGCCTTCCATCCCCACAGCATGAGGCTGCCACCACCCATGCTTGACAGTGGGGATAGTGAGTTTGTGGTGATGTGCAGTGTTTGTGTAGTCTGATGGCCAAAAAAGCTCTATTGTGGTCTCATCAGACCACAGAACCTTCTTCCAGTTGACCTTGGAGTCTCCCACATGTCTTAGAGGTGAACTGTAATCAGGTTGTATTCTCTATACTGCTCTTCCATAAAGCTTTGACAGGTGAAAAACCAAGGCAACAGTTCTCATAGAAGAGTCTCTCTCATCTCAGCTGTGGAAACTTCAGAGTTGTCATAGGTATCTGGGTGGCCTCCCTCACTAGTCTCCTTCTTGCTCAGTTTGTGAAGACGCCCTGACATAGGTAAAGTTATACATGTGTCATATTCTTTCCAATCTTAATGGCTTTAACTGAACTTCAGGGGATGTTCAATGACTTGGAATTGTTTTGTGTATATATATATATATATATATATATATATATATATATATATATATATCCCCTGATTTATACTCAGTTGTGTGGACTGTCTTTACTTTGACATCACTTTTTATGTTGAAAAAAGAATATATTAATCCAATATATATTATATATTATAATCAATACAAATGTAAAAGACCCAAGAAGGTTAAAACTTAAAACTATAACCACTGTATCTCCAATTATTCTGCTTGCCACAGTTTAGCCCTGCTTATTCACACTGCAGTTCTAAGGAGAGTTTTAGCTCTGAGTACTTTTTTCACAATAGAGGACAACCAAACAGAACCCAGCTCATTTGTCCTAACAGTCTTAAAGACACAGTAGCAGAAACAGCCATTGCTAAGCATTAGGGAGAGGTTGGAAAATGGTTGCATACAATTACATTATGACCATTTTTGAAACATATAAGTCACACAAAAATATTAAAAGGAAGGAAAGTGTTAGACATGGGCTTTTTTGAATGATGTTTAGATTCAACAGGGATGTCAAGAATAGGTGTGTTTGGTTTAATCAATTTCATTAATTAACTAATTTTGGTTTGTAGGTTAAGTAATCACTTTTTCATACAGTGCCAGTTGGTGTTGGACACCATTTTTGTATTTTTTCTAATATTACATGTTGTTTAAATACCTGATAAAAATAATAATAAATAATCAAAATCATCAACTAAACTTTTTTTATTATTATAGTTGTTCAATTTGATGTGTAATTATTTATGTGGTTAGAATCAAATCTTCTGCAGACCATCTCCTTATGGTCTCTACTGGAAAGCAGATTTACAACACTTCAAACATGCATCTAGAATTATGATGACTACCTTGAAGTTCAACAGAAAGAGGTGAATAAAACATGTTATAATAATGTTTCACATGTGGTACATATAATCCTAGAAGGATTTTTTATAGTTATACTAATAACACTGTTCTTCCAATTTGAAAAAAAAGCAATATTTTGAAACACATGTAGCTATTCTGCCCTTATATTAACTTTCCTGTTTACTGTTAATGAATGAATAAGCTCCAAACATCAGCTGTCATTCAGCTGATTTAAAAGAACAATAATAAGCTCTTACCAATCAGAAAGAATAAACAAATCTGTGCTCTGCCAACATATGAGTTATCCTGCTGTGAGTTATGTAGTGTTAGAAAAGACAGAACTGCTTAGACTCCACAGATTCAAGGGTTAGGGTGCCCTGGAGTTTAATTTCTATGCACCTGACTTAGATGTTCAGATGCTTTTGAAGCAGATGATAAAGACATGCCTTGTAATGGCCTTACTAGTAAGTATTAGAGATAACAGACAGTGAGGCTTACTTACTTTATTTTTTTTTTTAGCCCTTACCCATTTTAATTTATCAACTGCTGCTGGCTATAAAAATGTTACAACAACCTTGTGCAGTGTTGTTGGTATGTAAATTTCAAATATGTATGAGATTAAAATAAAGGGAGCAGATATCTTAGGGGATATAATGACATTAGTTTAAATGGGATGGAAAGGGGAGATGACAGTTTGACAAGGTAGTTGATTTAAAGCCTAAAAACCTGACTACTTATTGTCATTGTCTCTTTGATCTACAGTTGTGAGGGACAGAAGTGAGAGAGCAGTAAGACTTTGTGTGGCACTATACTTCTAATTGCAGTTTAGTATATCTAATCAGTGCTGTTTAGAAAGCTTAACTTCATGTGGGGTAAACCGCATCCAGGTGGTTTAATATGCTGTCATTTATTTACATAGTACAGTATGTAAGTACAAAATTAATTTAAACTTTACAGATGATACTGTAATCAAGATGAAAACAACATTGGAAACACTACCAGAAATACAGAGCTGAGACAGAAGGAGTTTCACGAAGGCTCTTCCTCTTTCTATGATCCATGTCGCTTCATGCCTAAATCCATCATAGTTGAAAGCCACATGGCTCACAGTCCTCTGTCAAATGGATGAACTTTTCCTCATTTGGTTTTGGAGAGGTTTACCTTGTTTTGATAGAGAGCTTTGTTGTTTAAGATGTTTATATTGAAGATATGTGATTGATCAAAGCAAAACATGCCCAGATATTTACATACCCATTTAAAACCCTCAATGCTGAAGGCAAAGGGCTGGGTGTATGTAAATGTCTGCGGTGTAATTATATATATATATATATATATATATATATATATATATATATATATATATATATATATAATATATGTGTCCATGAGTTGACCTAGGACACACCAATGTCAGACCTCAAAGGTACAATTTGCCTTCTCAACAGCCTTCCGGTTCAGTGCTAAGTAGCATTGTTAGGCAGGGGATAATTTTCCTTTGCTGTAGAGAACAATATACTCTTCCCCTCAAACTCCTGGGTTAGGACCCCCTACACCTTTAATAGAGGCATCCCAGTCAGGGTTACACTAGATCAGGTCAGTGGTAAGATAATGTTTGTTCAGGATTTCCTATTCAGGAGGTTCGAGAGGGAAGAGACTATCAAGAAGAAGCCAGGCATAAATCTCTGGGAATAGCTGGTTAACCCCAGGAAGGCATGGATGTCCTTTTTGGTGAATTAGTGCTGGGCTTCTGGCATGAGGGGCACCTGCTAGCAGCTGTTGGTGAGGTCCAGCATGGTAAATTGGAGGTCCGCCTCTCCAACTCGCTCATCCACTCGAGGCAGAAGCTAGAAGTCAAACCATGACACCTTGTTGGGTCACCATTAGTTATTGCAAAATTGCAAACTTCAGTCTGCTTGGGTTTGGGTATTGGACCATGGGCTGTGTGATGACTTGATTCTGCCCACGATAAGCATCTTTTGTACCTCATCCTTAAAAGCATGGCGTCGGGTTTCCAAGATCCTGTAGGATCTTGAAAAGGGCTCATCACACCCAATCCCTGTGTAACCTGACAGGGCTTGACCAGATTTGCTGAGAAATTGAGTAAAATTGCAGTGTCCAGATGTGCAAGCCTGATGAGACCCATCCACACAGACTCAGTTCTACAACTGTGGCCAGATGTAAATATACTAAATACTGACTTAAAACTCCATGGACACTTCCAGGACACTGTGAAACATGAAAAGACATTGTGACGCACTTCTAGGACGCTGTGATACATGTGGCAGGGTATCCAGGACTTCCAGACTTCTACATTTGGTTTGAAGCTCAGAACAGCATGATGCTGAGGAATGTGACTGGGTACTCAGCATGACCACAGCTGATGTTATGAGGACTCTACATAGAGTGAACCAATGGACCAGGCAACATACCTACTTGAGTGCTCAGATTTGCCACGATTTGCCAACAATATTGTTCATGGACATCATCAACATCTCTCTGACCAGTGCAGTCATCCCAACATGCTTCAAGACCACCACTATGGTAACTCTAAAATTTTTAGTGTCCTGCCTTAGTGTTTCCCATTGCATTGCTTTCATACCCATCATTGTGGATTTCTTTGAGAGGCTCATGATGAGGCACAATAATACTCTGATTCATCACACTATCAAAACTCCCATGTTAGGTTAGCAATGCGGCCTTTTACATAATGCAAGCCATGACAGAATTGACAGACAGTTACTGCACATAATGCAAATTCTACATGCATATCTGTGCAAAAGGCCATTTAGGTCTTATGGTGATCAGAGTGCAGGGTAGCCTACTGTTCCAACTCAAAACCTTTCCATTAATAGCCCTGAATGTCCCCCTGATGTTGATGTAGCTTTTAATCCTCCAATTTGGCAAAAAAATATGCAGATGTGTATGCGATCAATGCTGCTTGCATAGTGGCTGTATACATGGTGGTTAACAGCAATTATAACGCCACTCTAATAGTCCCACTAAGTGGGAGAGAGAGTGGTTCATGTGTTGCTTGATCTTCAATTTAACAGTGATCTATTGATGATTATAGCTGAATGGATCACATTGAAATACAGAACACATCAGTATTGTTATTATGTCTCATTTTTATTTTATTATTCCTTACTGTGCATTGATGCAGGCCTAAGCATGTTTCATCATGGTTTGCTCTTTGTGCTTGTTAAAAAAAAAAAAACTATAGGTCTATACTGACTAAAAGTGGACTGGAAGCATAACCCCATAAAAGTTTATGCGTAGTTTTTCTCCACACAATATTTGGTGGGTCACAAAACTTACTTGTGTCTACTTGTGGATCTTGGCACGAAAACCTCTAGGAATCCCTGGGCTACAGCACAACGGGGGAGGGGCAAACATCTGCAAAAAAGCAGCAATCCCGAACTTCACTTCTCCCCCAGAGCAATTTAGTCCACATCTCAGCTTTCTTACAATGACCAATGAGTAATGTCTCCAAGCCTGAGTTTCCCAAAAGCCTCTTAGCATAAAGATCACTATAAAATGGTAGAGCGAGAATCACAATAAGCACTCTCTCTGCTAGTTAAAATAGATTTTAATACATTAATACGTTTTAATTTTTATCATATCAGTATAAACATATATTGCCAATGCAAAATAATCAGATAATATTTATGTAGCAAATTTTATATATAGATAATATTATGTAGAAAGGCATAGCAATTAACTGTTTGACCAAGGGCATATAGGCTACCTTCCCTTCCTGTCATTATAGTCATTATAATAAATTAAAGTTTATTAGAAACCACCGCATGAGAAGATGATAAGCTACAGAAAATGAAGAGTAATGGATATGAACTTGACATGACTTAAGGAGCAGTGCTGCCCCAGTTGTTGTGCAGTAAAAAAAGATTTAACAGCATCCAAAAAGAAATGGTTTTGTATTTTAATACAGCATGCAACAAAACTTGCTTTGTTCACTTTGCTGGGTTTGTTTGTTGGTAATTCTGATTTTCTTACAAAATCTGGACATTCTAAATATTCAAGATTTAAGGAGTTTTGTCAAATACACAAGCAGCTTGTCCTGTACAAAGAAATTCTTCATTTGCATGTTCTCGCACATACGACTGCAGATTTAGATTACATGGGACGTTGCATGCATATTGTCCCCATTGGAACAATTCTTGTATGCTGAAAATGGCAATTTTAGAGAGGGGGGGGGGGGGGGTGGCATTGCTGAGACATTGCTCTCAGTAACACTGTATGCTTTGTATGGCTGTCTGTATTCTGCTTTTTAACTGTTGATGCCATCTACTGGCAGCAGATAGAAACTGCACATCCAAAAGCTAAAAGACTATCCCTTCCATTTCAGCATCACCATCTTCACACTGCTCCGGATTCTTTACAGTCATTAGTCCAATTGTCAATTGCAAAGTTTCCTTTATATAAACTAGAGTAGTATTTAGGCCACTTATCAGCATTCCCAATGTTCTGTTAGTAGCTGGATCCACATTTCACTAGCACCTATCTAACAAAACTAACATTATTGTTGACACCACTCTTCTTTTAAACATCTACTGTTTTTCAACTTCTGTTATGTATTATAATACATACATTATAAGAGGTGAATGAACTAAGATGTCTAGGAACCAGTGAAATACCATTTTCTGTAACCTTAAGGGTGACTGAGGCCTAAAACCACTCCCAATTCAATTATAATCATAATTATTATATATGCAAAATAATATTTTAATAACTTCAATCCATTTCTGGTTTCAGCATGACTGATCAAGACAAAGGCATCTGCCGAGTACTGTAGGCATTTGACGAATGACAGAGACCATGGGTGGGTGGAGCCATTGGTGCTGATGTGGTTTGAAGCCCAACTGATGAGCAGGTCAAGAAGGCAAAGGTCGTAGGTGTACTAAATGTACAGAGTCCTGCACAATTAGGTCATTTCTGATAAAACGGTCATACTAAAGCTGTTAAGGTACTGCTAAGTTGGATCATGTGTGTTTGAACAGGAAAATCAGCTAACTGTGAGTTTGTGCGGAACTAAAGTATTATACATCATAACCTATAAGCCCTCTACCTCCCTCTCTCCCTTTCTCTCTTTTTCTCTCTCTTATCCAGCACAAGGATATGTTCACAGTTGAACACCAGGGGGCAGGAGAGGTCATCAAGCAGTGTGCCTGCTGTTTCTGTATCGCAACCAAACTCCCATCTTGGCATACTCTGCAGTGAAGCAGCTTTATCCTCTCTCTCCCTGAATTTCTGTCTTTTTCTCCTCATATTTCAAACACACATAAAAAAAGACACCGCAAATAATATAATACTGCTTTAGTAGGTTTTGACGACTCTCTTTTAGGGTATTACAGCTGTGCAAAGTGGTTAGCAAACCCTTTAGATTGAATTGTATTTCTATCTGAATGGATCCTATAATGTGACCTGACCTTTATCTAAGAAAGAGTGCAATACAGTCCAATCGAGAGAACCACAGAAGAAAAGCTGTTAAAGCTAAAAATCTCAAAAAGCAAGATTTCTTTATTTCTTGAAGTTTATAGACAGTAGGATTTCAGCAATGCTGCTGCACCCTCTGGGAGTGGGGGTCCTGTAAAGGTCAGAGCATCTGCAATCTGCAATACAGTTCTCAAACAAGTGACAGAACTCCAGAGAAACAGCTATATGGCAGGATCTCTTACACTCGTGTCAGTGAATCTACTAGAAGAAAATCACTGAATACCACTAGAGTTACCACTAGACATTTATGGATATGGAAACTACGCCTTTACTAGAGGATCTGATCTGAAAAAAAGGTCTAATCAGGAGTCTGTAGATCTGACTCCTTATAGTAAATGTTAGGCACAGATCCAATATGACTTTAAATGCTCTAAATCAACCTCCAATGGAGAAAAAACAAAGGTACTAAGGAGTGCTTTATCCTCTCTGCAGCTCCTCTCTACAAGCTTATTCAAATACACAGCTACACAGACTCCTAATCAGACCTGTTTTAGTCCTATTAGTCAGCTTCTTTCACCTCCTCTCCTCGTCTGTGTTCACTAACACTAACACATCGCTATGCATTTATTTCAAACTCAGATTTGGTTCATTTCTTAGATCTTGTTGGGCAATAAAAAATATCATTGCTATCAACAGCATGACCTAGGAGGCTCTATGGCTCCAACTGAATAATGAAAGGATAAGAAAATGCATTTAATCTGACTAATGTAAAACTGGCCTAGTAATGCCCCTGACTGAATAAGACTGGTGTTTATAAAATATTCATACAGAGGAAATGTTTGAATGGATGACCTATATAGCTTATAATTATCAAAGTTTTAAAGAATGATATGCAAATATAACAGATGATCTATCTGTGATCTAAAAACATTGGCTCATGCATTACGACTCTGATCCAAAACAGTGTTCATTAACTCCTGTAATCCCACTGTGGCCAAAATTTGTTTTTGAGTTTATAAGGCTCTTAGAATAATTGTACTGAACTCTTAACTATGAATGTAATAGTTCATTTTTTTCAGGATTTCATATTGTTTAAAATTTTTTAATGACTGATATGGAAAGACCCTGACCAGGAAGAAAGTGACATTCACATTCAACCAGAAGGCCCAGTCCTGCAGTCAATATTTATAGGTCTATGAGTTTTCAAAGCATAGCAAAAAAGTAACATGGGATGCAAAGATCATGAGATCTTTTCTGATGGGATGCAAAGATCATGAGATCTCTTCTGATCTCATTAGAGAAGGAGCAAGTTGTTAGTGTGCAATAATTAATATCTATGCCACAACCTTCAAAGCCTCTCTAATGGGTTTTTCAGTTAGGTTGTACGTTAATGTGTTTGAGAGGGCAGAGAGAGAGAGAAAAAAAAGAAAGCATATCAAAGTTCCTTCTTTCCAGCCTCCCTCAGCTCAAAGATCAGAAAACATGGCGCAAAAGACCTTCAAGACCTTGAGAGGGGAATTGAATGCTTACAAGGCAGAACTATATCTGCAAGGCCCTCTGCGACCAACTTCCTTTTTTCTATTATTAATTAATTCCTGTTAATTGCGGGATTAGGTAGAAAAAGGACCCTGATCTTGTGGAACTAAGGGCTGCAGTGAGCATGCCCTTGGTTTGATAGGAAAGGGGGGTTGGGGCTGGTGGGGGGAGGGTAAAGGAGGGACATGAAGCAAATCAGGAAAAAATTAGTATTCCTAAACAGGACAGTTCTTTCTTGGATGTCCTGATTTGGTGAGGACTCCTGCACTGGTCCAGTGGTGCATCTAACTTGTTTATTGCACCCCTTATGTCATTTTAAACCTATGCTTTATAAGCAGCAAAGACAACTTAAAAGGCCAATATACAGTTCCAGTTATATTCTTAGGACCAACAGTCCTTTCAAGGCTACTCATGTAGTTTTCATGAAGATTCTGACATTGTTGTTTGGGGTTTGTACACTTTCCCATGACAAATGTAAGAAATTCTTAGGAAGATATTGGGGACTGAGGCTCATTGTGCCAAGATATGTCATAATTCATTATTATGCAACCTTTTTCACTCCATTAATGTGAGATGTACACACCAAATTGAGTGTTTTGGGAGTTCTTCGTGTCAGTTCACACAGAGCGATAAAGAAATGATACTTTGTCGATGAGATATCTCTCAGATTTTCTCCATTAAAATTGGAATCCACTTCACCCCTGAAATTCTATTACAATTCAATGGGGTCATTAATTTTTAATGATCATAAAGATAAAGCTCATAAGACATTAGATCTGGCATTCTTCAGTGGTGATTATCTTCTGTTGCTAACATGAACTAGCGCAGCTAGAGTCAGGGCCTGCTTTAGCCTACATAATAACCACTTCTCCAGTGCCACTGTTTAGGATTTGTCAGTGAGAGATTTTTGTAGTGTGTGTTTGTGTGCGAGAGAGAGAGAGAAAGCGAGATCGTTTTGGACAGGTATTAAAGTGTAATGTGTTGCATCACGTCGCCTGGCCTGTCTCCTGTCGTTAGCGTCAGCGCTAATGCCCTGTTCAGTGGCGGTCGTAGCGGGTAATCCCGTCTCCCCCAGGCCGTCTGAAAAAGTGCACATCCAAAGGAAATGTCAGCATCATCTTGCTGCACTTCCAAACACAACCCACCTCTCTCTCTCTCGTTTCTTTCTCTCTCTTTTTTCTTTGCTTGTCACCTGCTGATGCATGCATAGCTCTGCAGCACTATACAAAGCCGCAGAACATATTAGCTCAAGGGGACCACCGCTGGCCTTTAGCCATGATTATGACATGTGTGAGGGCTTCATAGTGTTTAGCTATGCTGTTTGTGGCAGTGCAGCTGACACTGCTTGCCTCCTTTTATCTCTGTATGTCCATGTATGGAGGGGTGCTGGGTGTAACTGTGCGAATGTGCCTGCTGGTTTTTGTGGGGGATGGGGATATGTGCTTTTATGTAAGAAGGTGCCAACTGCTTATATTCCCCCTTGGACACCCCAAAAGGTTCCAGCACACATCCAACACAGCAGTCGTAGCTCCGAAGACAAGACAATAGCATCAAGGCAAAAGAGCACAAGATCTAGAACAGGATGTAATGCCTTTTTTGAAGCCTGCTACATAACACTGTCATAACCATTGACTCCTCAATTGTGCTTTTTTGGTTGTTTATCGTCCAATATCCATTAATATAATCGTATAATCATGACATCATTATTGGTAATTGTCACAACAAATGCTATAATGTCTGTTGTCATGACAATTTATACCATATATGTTATAATGTTATACAGCAGGGTGTAAGGAACAGGCTTTCTTAGACTCTAGAATTCACAATTTCTTTCAAACATACGGTTTCTTTTCTTTTCTTTTTTCATTTTGTTTCTTTTCATTTCTTTTTTTCACTTTCTGTCTCTATGTATCACCGCCTCACTCACTCTGTCACTTTGCACTCTTCGCCGGTGCCACTGTGTGAGAACCTGTCAGTCAGTGTCTTCTGTATTCTTTATTGGCTGCCTTTGCCCGGTTGCTGTGAGATGGACAGGGGAGACAGTTTTAGAGGCACAGCTGGACGGCATTGTGACCACAGTTCAGAGATCCAGACATGTCTGTAACCGAGGGAGCAAAGGAAATCATTTTCTATAGACCTGGCAATGAGGGTTCTGTTCCAAGACCACTGTTCTGCTATAGTGCTTTACTGTTAGTATGCTATTTCTGTACCCATGGTTACAGCACTGGCACTGATCTGTAACTGTGGCCGTCGTGACACAGTGTGTTAGCTCCTTGCTGATTTTCATTAGTGTGCTTCCTGCAATGTCCCCATCCCCGTGTTATTTATATGTCCATCTCCTGCCACTACATCGGGCGTAGTCATTCCTTTCTTGGTAGAGAATTTTAGGTTTTCAGCAAGCTGCAGTCATTTAAACATCAACAAGCAATGCATTGATCTTTAGCTTGTGCCTGTAATGCCTGTAACCCCTGTGGTACAGCTCTCTCACAGACGATACATAAAAAGTCAATGAATGCATCCTCCCATGTCAATGTCCTTGCACATTATTTGACAGAGTAGTGATGGAGTACTCAGGAATTTCTTTCATATACTACGAAGGGATTTCAACCTACTGCATTATGACTGTACGTTTAAGGCAGTTTACCTCTGTATTATTACCACAGGCTTATGCAACTTGTACCTCAGCTCTTATTACAATTGCTAGATTGCTAAAAAGATGAAATGGTTATAGCCACTGTTGGACTGAAGTGTCTGACAGCTCATAGACTAATGGAAATGTAGTTCATTTAGATATGAGTGGATGCTGGAGGGAGAGACCGCAGAATTCTATGATGCAGACTATCATCTGGATACTGACGGGACAGGCATTGGTCTTTAACACTCATAAGAAAGGCATTATGTTCCAGCATAAGCTCAGGCCCCAGATCCAGCTGGTCTGGTTGATAGAACTGAATGTTGATTAGCTACAGACAAAGAGTTGGGAGATGTTGTGTCTTGAGAAATGGTGCACTCCCAATGGTGCACACTGAATCTAACACATTGCTTTCTTTCAACCTACGTTGTTTGGAATGTGCAAAAGACAAGCTTCTAATTCTAATGTCAAATGTGGGAGTGATCATCTCCTCATGAACTCTGAATTAGTAATTACAGAATGGATAGTTTTGCTTTTAAAACAAGCCTGCCACATTCAAAACCACGACAAAATGCGTATTGGAGACATTCCTTTAGGATTCTGGTCCATGTGACTTGATTGTATAACACAATTCCTGCAGATTTTTCAGGTTTACTTTCATGGTGCAAATGTCCTGAATTTTGACATCTCAAAATTGTTCTATTGGATTCAGATCAGGTGACTGGGAAGGCCACTAAAGAACACTGAACTTAATGTCAAGTTCATGAAACCAGTTTGAAGATACCTTTGCTTTGTGATATGGTGCATCATCATGCTGACAAAATGACCATTAGAAGATCAGGCTGACTGTGCATACACATGACTGTATGTAATTGTTAGGAATATATATTAATGCACCATGGCTTTAATATTTTATAAAAAAGTTACCAGTCACTCTGCTTGGTGTTGCATGAAAATCACAGGAAAAGACATGCACTCAGTGAGTCAACAGTACAATGTTGTTTAGAAAGTTTGTTGGATATTGTGGTGGGTTAGGCCAGACACAGAGGGATGAACACTCACAGAGATGGGTCCAATGCAAGTAGTTTATTAACAGAAGAACTGAACTGAAGAAAATACACAGGAGCAAAATAAAGCAAAAGGCAGTAGCTACAGGGCATAAACGTGAACACAACACAAACTTGACAAACCAGAGGGCGAAAACAAACTGCTGGGGGACCAGCTACTAGGCAAGAACGGCTAGGCCGACCCAACCTGGAACTGCTGCGTGAGCATGGGTCGCCTAGCTGGAACGAGAATTGTGGGTATATTTTGGCAGAGAGCGAACGAGCTTCACTGAGTCTTTGAACAACCGGGTGGCCTGCTCGCGAATGAGGAAGTCGAGCAGAAGCTGGCCTTAAAACACTGTGGACAGTAATGGGAACCTCTCGGGCTACCTCAAGGTTCCAAGCATGCAATTCTCGGCCTCAAACTAAGTGTTGAGGCTCCTTAAGTACCCCTAGATCCCAGGTGAAACACATGAACATGATCAACATGAAACATGACACTGACTCAACACAATGAACCAAACATGAAAACAAACAAGGCGGAAGTCCTTATTTGAGCCTGTGGGCGGCTGCTCAGAGGGAGAGGGCGCGATACCAAGGGGCTGACAGATATTATCACAATTATTTTCTTACCAAATACATATATATTTTTTATATTTCATTAAATCTGTCCAATTATTTTGACATTTTTACTCACATGACATTTGTCTTTTATTTAAATATCAAATATATAGTGTAAATATGTAGCATAAATATGTTGCACAATGGTCCTGGATGAACGTAATTTCGTTCCACTGTGACTTGACTTGGCTTGGCTTGAACACTTAATGAACTAAGACATATCATATTAAGAACAAAACTACATAATTTTCTGTTTTGGTCTGGAGCCCGAGAACCAAACTTTGAAATATAAACACTCTCCAATATTTATTTACTGCTGCTTTCAGAATTGTTTTTAGAAGCCTATAGTGTATCACATTTAAATGCTAATTAGAGCCCCCACTACTGACTCCATATCAATGCATATTCATAACCAAACATTGTACTGCAACTGTCTCCTCCAAAAATGGCCAGGCATTAGTTTTCCTATACACTGCAGATGTATGTGGCTTTAGGCTAAATGCCAGTACATTCTCTAGTGCTTCAAATGTACACAGCACTTAAGTTTACGAGCGTAGATAAGCCCATAATACACTCGAAATATATATATGCACTCTAAACATTAGACCTTTCAGACACTCAGGCCAGTGTACAAATGCATGAGCTCTTTAAATGCAAATTACTCTATTGTACATAATGTCATTGTGTTCTGGGGAGAGTGTCTCTATGAAAATATGGGCTCTTTTTCAAAAGGCTCAGTGAACATTGCTCCTAAGTGGAATAACACTTTACCATTCAATGAAGTGGGTGTGGAAGTCAGTTTGAAAGGGGTTAAAAGGTCTTATCAGTGTGTGCTTTTGCTGTTTACTGCCTGACATTCTGTTTATGAGTCAAAATCTTGAATGTGGCCTGTTGTTTTTTTTTATTTTAAGTGCTGCTTTACCAGCCATTATAAGGACATTCCATCACTTTTGCATTTCTTGTATCATTTCTTCTCCTTCTTTTAGTGTTGCCAGATGACAGATTTAAAGATCAATGTGTCATCTGAGAGAGGGACCAGGACAGAGCAGCTCCACCCAGCAGCTTGTTAGGCTGTAAGTTAAATGATTTTAAGAGAGGAGAGATTGGGGACAGGGTAATATGGAGAGAAAGATGAATACCGTGTTGGAATCTCTACAGGGCCACTTTAGACACTATATAAAACAGGCTTGTAAAAACTTCAAAGTAACTCCAGTTGACTGCCTTCATGCCCTTGGACGGCTTTGTCAACTGTGAACAAAGTATTTCATTAGACTTCACAGACTTCATATGCAGTATTTAGCCATAAATATGTTGCTTACCTGCCAAGCCTGCTTGTACTAATATAATAATGGTTTTACACTGTTGTTAAAAGTGGCCTCAAAAATATACAAAAAGAAATATTTTGATAATAGTTGATAATAGTCACATCCTTTCACTTTATTTGTCATTATTTTTACTTTAATCCCAATTTGAAAATTTCTCTTCTTTTTGGTGGGAACATGCTTACATTCAAAATAGAAAAAGTGAGCAAAAAAGAGCTTTATATTGCACTGACCATATTTTCATTGTATGGAAGATCATAGTAGGTGACCTGCCATGCAGCTATTTATGTATAAGCACTGGGTTTATTTTTGGTTTCCTTTTTAGTGCATAACAGAGAAGTCAAATAATGAGTATTGAGATTAGTTTTTTCCAGAAAGTAAAATAAGTAAAGTAATCAGGGATTACAGTAAGAGAGACTTAATTAGTCATTTTCTAATGAATTACTTGTTTGAGCAACTCCCCCAACCCCAACATAGTTGTCCAGCCTGGTTCTTAGTCTATCCTCAGAGTACTATTTACATGCTTGCCACCACAACCTGCAAGTAGTCCATCAATGCAACACACTTCCAATTGGTCATTGAAAGTTTGTGAGAAACTCCACAAAGTGTCACAAAAGTGTTACGCCATGAACCAATCTAAGGGTACACATCCACTTGTGACTTTGCCTTGCAGCATCCTGTTAATTTGATTGGAGAGTTCTGCCATATCATGCAGTACATGATGGGCTGTGTCCCACTGTGCAGCAAAAAAGATGAAAACATTTTTGCAGATAAGCACAGTTCCGACAAAACATTTCTCTTCCCTTATTTCTAGACAGTTTTAAATAATAATACAAATGCTAAGGCAGCTAACATTAATAACCTTGCCATATTCATGACTCATGTCAGTTGAGAAAATCATACAAGCAAACAAATAACAAACCAAAAATGAGTTGAAAAAATGAGTTGATTTCTGCACTATTTGTGCATTTCCATTACAGATTTGCCCACCAACAGTGGTCCAGTATGGTGGAATATGACAACAAAACACTTTTGGGCTCTTGAAACTTTGGACTCCTATCAAGTTTAATTAGTCTAATCATAGTTCAATTAAGACCTTATTAAGACTATGATAATTGAATGGCACTGTTCACATGGTTATAGCTGTATTATAGCAATTGACATCTCTGATGATAGCATTACTGGATTAGGAGTGGTCTTCCTACCCATGTGCAGGGTGATAATGTTTCCCCTGAAATGAGTTTTTGTTTAAGGTGTGCTTTGGCTATACATGTTCGGCTACACCTGGACTGTTCAACGTCCAGATTTAGTAAAAAAAAGTTCAGAGAGTTGAACAGTTACTGAAATGCTGAGTGTGCTAATGGTAAACATTTTAGGAACATCCAGTTTTCTGATGTCTGTCTACTGTCACAATGTAAACATAGCATTACTCAGAGTAAAACTAAACCATTCATACCTGTTAACATAATTACTAAGGTGGAGCTCACAAAGTAAAAATATGATGCGTGTTACTAATGAAGTGGCAAAGTGAGTGGAGACTTTTTCCTCCCTCTGCCTCTCCTTCTCTTTGCCAAGGTTATGCTAATGTGTTTAAAAGCTTGCTGCAGTCAAGGTGATTGTTTATTCCTGGCCCAGTGATCAACTTTTCTCCACTCTTTTCCAAAATACCGATTACATAGAAATTAAATAGAGGAGATAGTCAAGGGGAGGGTGAAAAAGAGAGGAGAAAGATCAAAGAGAATCCTATGCCACTCTCTCTCTCTCTCTCTTAGTTCCAGTGATCAATACTTTAATGGGCCTGATTCTGCATGCCTGCTGGAGCCTTTTCCTCTTATCGCTCCTTCTTAATATGCAAACCTAATGACAGTGGAGGAAAAAATGCCTACCTTTAGTTTCAATTAGCCACGGCCTCACACAATGTGAGGCATGGGGCAGTGTGTGTGTGTGTGTGTGTTTGGGGGGGGGGGTGCGTTTGGAGCTGAAACAACTGGCCCAGATGGAGTGCTGTGCTTGCACGTCATTGACATCACTGACCCAAAAAGGCACTCACCTAACAGCGGCTCAAGACACTAGACACAAGCGAGAGAAAGGGAGAGAGAGAGAGAGAGAGAGAGAGGAAGCATTCATGCTTGATTTTCTTTCTCTCAGCACAAGCTAGAAAAAGAAGCCCTTTAGTGGTTAGACCTTGTAAGATACAGTGCAGTAGAATATAGTATACATGCTTAGTATACGATATTAAAATAAACACTAACAAAGGTTCAAAGAATACAGTTAGAAGAACACAGCTAGAGTAACACAGGTTTGGTTCAGTATTATTGGATTAATTAGAGAAACTACACTCTAAGCAAAAGGAATTCTATTTAGGTTCTCTATAGACCTACTATGGAACGATTGACCTTAAAGAAGCCTTTTTAGTGTAGGTATTGGACGGAAACTGGTAATACTGGCCTTCCCTGAGGAGAATTTTGGAAATGGTTTAGATAACAGACTCTCACAGATACAGTCACAGTGCATCGTTGAGTTCATTAGTTGTATTTACATTTACATGTAATGCATTTAGCAGAGCAACTTACAAAAGTTCTTCACTATTTACTTAGAAAATACCCTTAGCTAGTTTGTATCAGCTAGGATCCAAAAGATACCTCTAAGCTTATATCCTACTAAATACAAGTCAGTGTGGATACATAGATACACAATACTACACATACACTACACTTTGCCCTAGGTACTCTTGGAAGAGATGGGTCCTTAATCTGTGTTTGAAGACAGCGAGTGACTCTGCCGTTGGGACACCCAGGGGAAGTTCATTCCACCACTTCGGTGCCAGGACAGAAAAAAGCCTGGACGCTTGTCTTCCGAGGATCTTAAGGGATTGGGCGTCAAGCCGAGACGTACTTGAAGCTCAAAGGGCTCTTGGTACAGATTGGCTTTTTACCATTGGCATCAAGTATGAAGTACGCTGGTCCATTTCTGGCTTTGTAGAAAAGCATCAGGCAGCTACAGGAAGCCAGTGAAGAGAATGTAGCAGAGGAGTTACAGGGAAGAAATGTTGAAGACGACCCGTATTTATTGGTATTTCAGCACTGTCACACAAAAACGTTGTATCTCCGAAGTGTCAACATTACAGAAGAAGAAACAACTTTCAGTGGAGGTCAATGTTAAAAGGTTTTCCTCAAGTCATTTTAGAGCATTTGTTGGTCCATTCATTATGAAATGATATAGAATATAAAATGATGCCTAGATTCATGTCAAAAGGGGTAGAAAATAGATAAAAAAAAAAGATAGGTACAATAATATTGTTAATAATATTATTATTTATATTGTGTATGTAGTGTAAATTATTTATCTACGTTTTTGAGTGTCTTGCTATCCCTTTCTGCTGTGACACTGAGAATTTCCCCACTGTGGGACTAATAAAGGATTATCTTATCTTATCTTATCTTATATGAGGTATTTGTGTAACAGCAATATGTTGTTTATGTCAAGCTTGCATAACATGACTGACAAAAAAAGTAAAAAAAAAATCATGACAAAATTTTGGCGATGCATTTGAAGTGTATATATATATATATTATAGTGAAACATGAAGCCTGTCAATGGAACCTAGAGAGCTTCCTGTAAAGCTTTATTGCCAGGCTTGTTAATCGGACATAACTGATGTCATATGAGTATGACGATGATGATATCCAGATGCGCTGCAATAAGACTGGATGACTGGATTCCATTAGCTGATAGCATGTAGTCATGCAGAGTTATGGTGGGGAAAATTAGCTACATTATTAATGCTTGAGTGGGCCGCGGCACAGGGAATCATGTTCGCTTCAATCTATATGCAAACAGTTAATACTTAAGGCGCTCTGTTCCCGTTTCTATGGCAACACGCAATGTCACAGTCCGTGGTCTCTGCAGTGGGTCCGTTTCTGAAGTCAACATCAACCACCCCACCCCCCACACCATGCCACCCGGCTCTCTGTCTCTTTCTCTCAGTCTCCTCACTTTCTCCAGAGCTGAGCCAGGATCCTGCACGTTGCATTTCTTTCTTTCCCCATAAAGAGGTTTGCACTCTCTTAGGTACTTAAAAAGTGCCCTGTGTGCTATTCTGCCTCATCTCCTTTTTTCCTTTTCCTCTCCATCTGTAAGCACAAATATTTTGGGTCTCTGCAGTCAGATTGTGCTCTGGGTCTGTCAGCTGAATCATTCCGATGCTAATTTTCCTGGCATCTGCGCTAAATAAATTCACTGTGGAGAACATATTGTCGTCAGCTTTTGAGCATTTTGATTCTACTCGTCTGGTGGAGCGCGGTGATCAGAGCGAGGCACTTTTATAAGTGCACATGATACATAATCTTGGAGATATGTGCGTGCTGACGCACAAAAGTGCAGAATTTAGTATCCACATGGACCTGTACATTTAAAAGAGTTTGTTCTGCTAAGGCATGTACTCAACATGACCTCTGTAGGGGTGCTGTGGCTGTATCTGGCACCCAGAATTTAGCAGAAAGTCCTGTAAATTGCGAGATGCAGCCACAGAGCACATCTCATAGATGCTGGATCAAATTGAGATGTGGGAAATTTTGAAGGCCAATTTTGTTTTTTCTTTCCTGAGTGCCATTTCCTAGTGCCATTACATCCCTACATAATCAGTCTACATGTACCTGGCGTCTACAGAATGTAAAAGACAACTGGAAACATGAAACCAGGTGACCTTCTGCCATCGCTCCAATGTCCAGTTAAATGTAGGTGCTTTCACTGATCGTCAGGGGTTAGCGTGAGCCCCAAATACAGCAGGCTGTGATGCCCTGTGTGTTATAACAATGTTAAAAATGTCTGTGACCCATTGAATAACTGGCATTAGTGGAGAAATGAATTAAATTAACCCTTAATAAAGTGTTAAGTGACTGTATATGGATGTACATCTCTACATTCTCTCATTGATTTCTCTTACTTCTGTGCCCATCTGAGGAAAAAGGAAAGCCTCCTAACTGCATTGCAGTGTTCCAGCACAGGCGTAGGGGTTCACACACCCACGCTTTTTCTATCATACACAATCATTCACACTCACACACAAACACACATGGTCTTTGGGCTGAAAGCTGCAGTACCTGTGGGACGGGGAATAGTAAACGTAATCCAGTCATGCACAAAACTCAAGATATTCAGACTTCAGTCGATAAGCCCTGCCACATAAGCTGTTTTGTTGAAGGGTGAATCTGTGTGTGGGGTTCAGTGGTGTGTATCGCATGGCTGGTGAGGCCAGGCTGCCTGCTGTTAGAGTGCTGCATGCTGGGCCGTATACCAAGTCCTCTGAGGGTGTAAAGTTGACCGAATTGTGTGGTGCTTGCTTAGCAGGAGGTGCTAGTCTTCAGTGGCTGGCACACAAACTTTCTTTCTCTATCTCTTTCTCTTTCTCTCTCTCTCTCTCTCTCTCTCACACACACACATACACACACTAGATCTACTTTCTACACTCATTTGCATCCCATTCCAAAATGCCCATTGTCAGGTTGGTTTACTTTAGTTACTTAAGTTTTTTCTCTGTATGAATGTATGTATGACCGTTTCCTGAGGAGAGGTCGGGTCTAGCTGTAAGGTCCAAGCCTAGGGTTAATGTTATTGTGGAGGTGTCATGCCAGCCCAGCCGGGCAGCTAGGCTTGTTCCAGTCTGCTACTGGGCAGATTCTAACCTTCAGGGCTACCCTGGGGATTGCTGACTGTAACCAGAAAAGTGACCAGGCAAGCAAGGGTCATGTCTCTTCTGGCTGAGAGAGAGAGAGAGAGAGAGAGAGAGAGAGATAGAGAGAGGAAAAGAGAGAGACAGCATAAACTGAGAGAAATGAAACAAAGGACAGAAAAAGACCTCTAAAGCCATGTGTCATTCTGTAGTTGGAATCATGCCCGCATTAGGAACTCTGTGAGAAAAATACATTTTATTTCAATCTCAAAAACACTGAAAGCCAAAAAACAAAAAACTTTCCAAACCAGATACGATCTGTCCTTTATACATTTTCCTCCCAAAAGCCACTGTATCTTCTGAATTACAAAGTTGTTAACGATAAGTTTTCGTACATACTAACCACTCCATACAGGGAACACCCTACAAGACCTCCTGTCATCTAGCTATCACACTCTGTCACTTGTCAGAGCCTATTTTTCTGCTTCAAACACATTGAATTCAAGATCTGACTGGTCATCTGCTGCCTAATATGTACATCCTACAGAGGCTATTCTTTGGTAATAAAAGTTTGCAATAACACATTCAGCCCACTGGCAGGCCATAGGCCATAGTAGGTCCTAATATGAACATGAAATATGAGTAATGATTGACAACACTTCTGTAGAAGTCAAGCAAGATTTCCTAGTGTGCCAGATAACTTATGCCAGATATGTCAGGCCTGTCCAAGTAGATGAGAAACATGAAACATGAGTAATGATTGACAACACTTCTGTAGAAGTCTATAGCAGACATAAGATATTGATGGATGCAAAAGGGACGCAAAACATGCTTGAGCAAAGCTTTCATCATACCATTAGCTGTTTACACCTAGTGAGTACTAATAACTTCATCAGTAATTAAACACAAGCTGGCAGGGTCGGGGTTCGGTAGGCAGAATGGGAGGGCGGCGGTCTTTTGATGGGTTGAAACACAGTTTTTGGGTTTGCTTTTTGACAAGCTTTCTCACACAAACAGCTGTCTCTTCTGGTTTTGTCTGTACTGTCAAGCTTCAGCAGAGTTGCACTCTGGAGCAGTTAGGCCAGTGTTTTGTAGACTTTTAATGGTGTTACGTTGTCTGTTTGTGTGTGGGCATGTGCGACTGTGTGTCTATCCCTTACCGGCTGCTTTTTTACATCCAGACCGCAGGATGTAGCTTTGGCTGGAATACTGCTGTGGGCTTTCAGTGCCACACGACATCAGTGTCAAAACGGCAGAGTGAGAGAGAACGATAGAGAAAGTGGACTGGTGTCTTTGTTTATGTGTGCAGTAAGTAGAGAGGGATCTAATTCCTTTTTTCATTTAGTTGCATTATAGACTGCTTGCTGGTGTTCCAATCTTTATGAAGATCAAAGCTTCAGTTAGGAACTGCCAAACAGCATCGCAGGCTGTTTAGGGTTCACATAGAGAGAAAGAGAGAGAGCTCATGGTAAACGTACACGTTGTACATTTCATAAGGGCATTTTTTTTGTATTCTTCAAAAGCCTTTTGTTGTTGCAGCGCTAAAACTGCTCTGTGTGTTAAACTGATTTCCCAACCGGAGCTTTAATGAGAGCGCAGGCATTTCACAAACATTTGAGATACTTAGCTTCACAGTAATCCTCAATGAGGATATTCAGACTGCTATTTTGTTTGGAAATGGGGCAGGGGGCTCACAAAGCAAGATTTCCTAGTATGCCAGATAACTTATGCCAGATGTGTCAGGCCTGTCCAAGTAGATGAGAAACAGCCTTAAAATAATAAATAAAAGCTAATAAATGTTTCTTGCATTGGACAGTTATAGTACACATATTTAATTGGTGTAAAATATTTCCATTTCTTAGAGTTTCTTGACCTAAATGTATTTAAATGGTTTCTAATAAAGATAAAAAAAACACTGAAATGTTCAGTGACACTGCCATTTAAAGCCTATAAAACATTTATTAGTAAGTAATATATAACAACTATATCAAAATGTATTAATGCTATTCATTAGCGCTAACATCGGCAAAAACAATGTATGTATATTTCATAAATATACACTTTATATATTGGTCTGAATGTTAATGAATATTTAACACCTCATGTTTACTTAAACACTCAGATTTCTTTCTGTGTCTGTGTAGGTAAATGCTAAATTGTCCCTCAGTGTCAACTGTATCGCGCCCTCCCCTGGGGCGATTCCGAGCCTCCGTCCACAGGCCCAAATAAGGACTTCCACCTCATTTTCGTTCATGTGTTTGGTTCATCGTATCAATTAATGTTCATTTGTGTTCATGTGTTTGATTCAGTGTCTCGTTTCATGTTCATTTGGTTTATGAGTTACACCTGGGATTGGGGGTATTTAAGGAGCCTCGACACCGCCATTCGGGGGCAGAGAATTGTATCGTTTGGGACCTTGAGGTTGCCCAAGAGGTTCCCCGTATTGTTAGAGGTGTGTTGAGGCCAGCTTCTGCTCTGTGTTCTCATTCAGGAGCAGGTCACCCTGCTATCCACGTTTTCTGTGCGGTTTGCTCGCTCTCTGTCAGGATTCAATGGCTACCCACGTCCCAGCAAGGCAACCCACGCTCGCAGCAGCACGCTGCCATTTCATGTTAGGTCTGCCTTGCCGTTTCTGTCTAGCTGCTGGTTCCCCAGCTCTCCTTGTCTTGTTACTGAGTGCTGCTCCAGTGCCCGCTCAGCTCCCAACTCCTCCCAGTCCCAGCTCTGTTAAATTCGCCCTTTCGGTTGTCACGTTTCGGTATTGTTCACGTTATTCCTGTCTCATTGCTGCTCATGTTTTTTGTTCCCTTGGTGTTTTATGTTTGTTTGTTTGAATAAACCCCCTTGCATTGGATTCCATCTCTGCGAGTGTTCATCCCTTCGTGACCCCTACCACACCATGACACTCAGCAGCTATTCATACACACACAAGGTAGGTACACCCTTAATGGACTGATGCTCTGGTCAGAAGGGTCTTTCTGGCTTGCACCCAATAAATCAGGGTAGGCTCCAGACCCACCATGACCCTGAGCAGGAAAAAGATAGATAGATAGATAGATGGATGGATTAGAACTCATTTCTATTAACTATTAACAAATCAAACAGCTAACAAAATATGTCTTTGTTATAATTACTTATTGAATTTTGGGAGTGGATTATATTTGATATAAGCACCCCCCAAAAAAAACAAAAAAAACAAAACAAAACAACAACAACAACAAAAAAACAAACAAACAGGAACTTTAAAGTGAGATGGGAAATGATAGCACAGCCTGTTTTCTACCTAGCTTAGCTAAAACTCACACAAACTCACAGAATATTGTCCTTAAAAAGCATATTATCATAAACCAACCTGCTATGATTGCAATACACTAAGCATGTTCCTTTTTCATATCATCAAACTTGATGACATGAACGTGCTGGATCATTGTTTTCTGTGGTTTCTCACTTTTGACTGAGCTCTTTATTCTGTTGAGACCATTGACTAACAATGGCTGAAACTTTTTTAAAACTTGGCAACAGTAGTCAGACAGTGGGGATTTCTGTGTGGCAAAGAGCCATTCACTAGTTGTAAGCTGCTGAGGATCTGCTCTGCTATGAAAAGCAGAAGTTCTTTTCTAGGACATCTCAGATTAATCATCAGAACTGCGAAAGTATTCTGAGTTTCTAACCGAAAGTTTTGTGGATCTGCACCACTTGGGTGAGGGAGTCGGCAGGCAGCCAACATTTGAGCACAGGGACCCCCCGAATGGTGTAGGGTATTTCACACACTGGAGGAGAGTAAGTAAAACCAACGCCAAGGAATGGCAATAAATCTGTGTGTGAAAGTGTGTGTTAGTGAGAGGATCAGAAAATGACAGGCTTCCCGTTCCAGTCCAGCTGCACTCTGATCCTCTGGAGTTTCTGCGCTATAGGAAATTGGTTGGCTGTTGGATTCATATTTACCATGGTAATACCACACACTTTACACAGCACTCTTGGAAAATATCTTTCAGTTTTTCTGATTAGACTCTCAGTCACATTCAGATCCCTTGGCTGTAACTTCAGCATCCTAGCAGTCTGTCCCTGAGTTAAAGCTCCCAAAACCTAGGACAAATAGAATTGTATGAAGCCTGACTGGATGTTTTATACATTGATGTTTTTAATGGATGAGTTTAGAATGGCCAGTATTGGATTCCCGAGTCACAGCATTTCAAGAAACACACAGTGGCATGCAAACATTTTTCACCAAGGTCAAGCTTTGAGTAATTAAGTGTGGAGAAGGGAAACTGACCAAATGCCATTATTCTAAAGATGAAAGCTTTTTTTTTTATCACATTAAGCATGATTTAAATTATTTTTAGAGATATTTTAGAGTAAAAAAAGGAAATAAGCAGCATGTAAAAGTTTGGGCACCCCAAGAGGTTTGAGCTTTTAGTCTCTCAAACGTCTACCAAGGTTTCAGACCTTAATTGGCTTGTGATAGCTAGTTGCCCTCCCAGTCCTTTGACCCAAACCTAACCTTGAAATCTGTGGGTAGACCTCAAAAGAGCAACCCAGGAATATCAAAAAACTAGATGTCTTTTGAAAGGAAAATTTGGTAAAAATCCCCCAAACAGGAATTGTAAGACTGGCTATGAAAACATTTACAACAGTGAAACTTGCTAAAAGAGGTGTTATTAAGTAGTGTTCATACATGGTGTCTAAAACCTTTGCTTTGAGCCCTTTTTCTTCGTGGTAAATTGAAATAAAAAAGTAACCTGACTAAAATATCAAAGAAATGTGTCACCCTTAATTTTTGCTTTTTGGAAATCAGGTCAGTAACATACATTTTTGACCAGGGGGGGCTAAACATTTGCAGGCCAGTGTTCATGATGTGGATAATTTCATCTACACTCTTAAAAATAAAGGTGCTACAAAGGGTACTTTGAGCAATCCCATAGAAGAACCACTTTTAGTTCTAAGGTCATGCAAAGGTCATGTCTCTATTACAAAAATGGTTCTTTATGGAACCAAAAGTGGTTCTTCCATGGCATCACTCAAAGAACTATTTATAGCACCTTTATTTTTTAAAGTGTATGCTATTTAACTTCACTGGATTTCATACCAGCACTGTGTCCATTTAGCCGGACCTCCTCTTGGGCCTAAGACTGAGATGTCAATCTGTACAGACATATGATGGGTATAAAAAACTCTTGTCAAATCTAAGCTGACAGCTCTGAATTTTGAATGGCTACTTAAGTATTTACAGGGTGACTCAGCAGAAGAACACCATGCTTATTTTTGTTCACAAATGCAGTCTTGCATATTGTAGGTTTGAATAGGCTTTCTAGAAAAGCAGTGCTGTCACTCTCAGGGCACCACCAGAATAATATCAGCAGTGGTGATGCTGTGGTGGATGGGGTAGAGGGAGACTGATAAATTGGGCTGCAATAGATGAGTTACAGTCAGTAATCGCATAATGGTAGGTATATATCAAAGGGGTGTTTCCACTGTTTTGTACACCCCCTGTATATAACCGCTGGTAAAAGTAGCTCACTTGTCAGAATGAGATGTCTTCAGCTCCCATCTGTTCTTCTACAACTCTGATTGTGTCTGAAAGTGATGATATCTGTCTGTTCGTCTTCTCAGTCTTCTCCTTCATCATCTGACTCTACTTCTCCTTTTTTTCCTCCCTCAAGTGCAGCTTTCTTGACTGCCTCTTTATCTCATAGAAACTAGTGAAGCTTCTCAAACTCCTCCTTAATCTGCCTCTTTGTGTATTGGGCCTACATCTGGAATAAAGGAGCAATTCAAATGAAATATGTTATGTAATGATCTGCATTCTCTCTCTCTCTCTCTCTTCAGAGCACTTTTGAGTTCCTCCCAAAACAAATCAGCTGGATAAAGACTGTGTTGCAGCTCTAATTTTACACATCAGGAAGAGGAAATCACTGGTCATTGTGAGAATGTAACTGTTCAGCCTTCACTACATAAGTTCCAAAGATATGTCAGTATAGTTCTGCATGTCACATTGTGTGTAATGTTGATTTTCGGGGTAGCACATTCCATATATTTAAAAAAAAAAACTTGCATTTAAAACATACCTCTGAGATTGGCACTCTTTTGTTTGTGTGTGTAGTTTTTCTGTTGCATATATAATATGTATCCCCTTTAAAACAAGCCAGCACAAGCCTTTAAGCCCAAATAAATAAGACAATAGTAAATACAGAATCAGCATCTGCACATCAAAGTAAGACAATTTGATGTAATCAGATATTCAAACAAATATTCACTAACCAAATGTCTACATTGGACCTCTTCTGGATATCTGTGGATGAGCTTAATATTTTTTTATGCTGGAAAAAGAAAAAGAAACAATAGTCGAGCTGATCTGTTTTACTGTGAGCAGTGTGAACATGTACAAGCCATACTACAAGTTTCCATTTCACCAGTGGAATTGCCTTTTTAGGGATGCAGAAAGAGATAAAGTGGAAAAAATGGAATAGAAATGGATACACATTCTAGTATTTTGCTCCTAGCAAGAAGTTTGTTTTTTTGTTCTTTAAGCCTGTTTACATTCATGTTGGTGACCACAATTCTTTATGTTTAAATCTGTCTAATATGTGGTTATATTACCTTCTATTACAATCTTTCATAGCCTCTTCTGTGTAGAATCAATTGTGATCTGTTGAGTTGTCTTGAGGTCTGGCACATCACACACACACAAGCTATTTAACATTCGGGCAAGGAGTCTGAGTTTCTCACTATGCAGACTGCTGAATCTCTCTGACTTCCCTCCTGTAAGAAAGTCTCGTGGGTTCTTAAAAGCCAAGTTTCCAAGAGGATGATCCAATGAAGACCTTTACCGGCAAACTTAACACTCTCTGAATCCTTTGATCTGTAGAACTGCTGCAGACAGGCTTTACACACTCTATGAATACAATGCAGTACCGGACAGAAGAGATCCCACTCTGAGAAGCCTTTTCGGATGTCGTTTTCTTTTACTGTTAGCCAACGTGTCCTTTTGTTGGAGCAGTCTTGGCTTTAGTTCATGTGTTTCAGATAGAAAAATATGTTGCTTGTTTGTTTCTGGAATGGGAATTTGTTTGCAGTTCCAAATGACAGTTCCAGGCTGCACAATGACCTACTTGCATTCTTTGACTAAGACTTTGTTTGATTAAAGTACTGCCATGTGAAATCTTTTTCACTTATAGTACGATGAAAAAAAAAACCAACAACACAGAGGAGCTCTAGTAAGCATTTACATTTTTTTAGATATACATATGCGTAGTGAATATAAAGACAATTATTCAATTATATATAAGGTCCACTCTCAGTGACCACTAGAGGGCTAGTAGCTAGTGGAGAAAGAGAAAATGGGACAGTGGGAAGAATATAGATCTGCTGTTCAACACTGAGGGCAGGATTTCACATACTCTCATGCTTTCAATTCGAATTTCAGCCATGTTAAGGATAATGCTGATATTCAAGGCCAAATCTAGTCTCGTCATTAGTGGGCATCTACGGCCTCTTATCATGTTGGGATTTCTATTCTTGTCGGAAGTACATTCTGCATTTTTACACTCAGTTGGGTGGGATGGCCCTAGCTGAACGTGAAGCTAGTTAGCACAGGTGTTGGCAGAATTGGCAGAATTGGCAGATAGGGTTCTTCTTCAAATGTGTCAAATGTCCAATAAGACTGGCTGTTACTGAAATATACCTTCTCCCTAATTAGTGTTAGGACTGGGGTATTTAGGTTAGTACAGAGTGATAAAATGTTTGGTCATACAGTCACTGATAGGAAAAACAGGCAGATACAGATGTGTTTGATATATATATAAAATATTGTTTTCACATCAGATTCAGTGCTGAAAATCATTTATTGTACTACTGAAATTAAGTCATTAGTAGGTGGTAGAGTACTGTATATATTGTATATATTGTATTATATATGCAATTACAACTTTGTACATTCTGTTGTAATGGTTTAATGGGCCAATGGATAAATTAAACAATAATTTGTATTTGTTTGAAAATAATTGTTTTTAAAACAAGATTTGATTTTATCCTTTAATTAAATTACCATATTTACATTAAATGAGCTAGCTTTAAAATCCAGTAGACCTAACTTGGAATTTATAATTGATCAAATATTATAAGTTGAATGGAAAAGGTGGTTGCATGTTTAACCAAATAATTATGAAGCTTTTTATATCTTTTTTTGTTTATATGGTTATTTACTAGGATAACAAAGAAGCTGAGGAATATAATATAATAACATTAATAATTATTAAATTAATTTTGTAGTACTAAGTAGTTTATCAGCAAACCTTTTAACTGAAGGGTAAACATTATTTAGAACAGGAAAAGTTTCTTTTTCTATGGCATTGCTCCAAAAGATAAGCAAAAAGAAAGTTAAGCACATTCTTATTGGGCAATCCCGAGTTTTGGCCCAAGTTATCCAGCTTAATAAAAATCCCCCCCAGTTGGAGAGCTAAAGTTTGATGAACCCTTCCTTTACTGTCTCCAGAGTGTGGGTCACTGCAGAGTCCGCCAGAAAGCTGATCCGCACTATTTCAGGAGCTTACATGAGCCGGCAGCGACACGAAGCCAAGGAAAGCGCTGACAGCGGACTCAGGGCAACGCAACGATTTTGGTGTGAAAAATGGGCTTAATGAAGCACTTTAAACTCCCGCCATTATCAGCCTGAGAGGATCTGCAACTCCGTAACTGGAAGCTCTACACTGATTGGGTGGTGCAAAAAATGATCAAGAATAGCGGATGACTGTATTAATTTAGAACTTAAACAGTTCTGGCAGGGAGAAAAAGAGATGAAAGGAGGGAGGGAGAGAGAAATGGATTGAGATGAAATGCAGTGAAAGGCTGATTCTTATCATAATCCAAGAGTTAGTGGCCTTCAGAGGTTATCCTGTGCGGCTGGAGCAAGCTTTGATCCTCGGCCGTAGACAGACGCTCAGAGGGCCGTGGCTGCACAAACAGAATGAAGGAGCAGGACATTAAAATACAGAAAGTGGTATTGAGCTTGTGAACAACAGCTCCTAAGGTTGGCTGACCGATGAAGAAGAAACCAACTGCCAAGTTAGTTTTTAGATGATACTTGTATGATTGAAGTCCTTCTTAGAGTTGTATAATTGCTTAATAATCAAAACTGTGCAACTTTAAAAGCAAATTGTGAACTGTAATTGTAGACCTGACTCCTCTAGCATTACAATGAATTATAGACCTTTAATTTCATCTCCATCAGTTACTATCAGTCACTACTGCTTCATTCTGACACACAGAAAACTGCCAAACCTTAAAAACTTAAAAAGGCTACGGATCGCTGGTGGGCCGAAAGTGTTATTACAAACTTCTATTACCAAACAAAAGCCCCACCAGTTTGTACAGAAGTCCCTGTAGTTTGAATAATATGTGTAATAGGTCTTGGAGTGTTAAGGGGTCAATCTGTTCTAGATACCCATTCTTTCAGTATTAGAGTAAAGCGTGTTCATAACAATGCAAGAACAGGCAAGACGCATATAGATCAAATCAGGGCTTGGTTTGCCAAAAGTCTCTTAGCCCAAAGATCATTGATAGGTGGTAGAGCAAGTGTCACATTAAACTTTTTCTCCTCCACTTAAGACAAACGATTTGGGAAACTGGGCTGAATGTTTGGCATACTTGCACAAGATAACTTGCATACAGAAGCAGCACATTTTATGTAGCAGTAAATGCCAACAGTACAGAGTGAATCAAAACATTTGCAATAATGGCTTGTTGGCAATTTTGATGTTTCTGATGTAATAATGAACCACAGTATATAATCTATTAGGTATATATATATATATATACATAATATATAGTAGGTAGAACTGTATAGTAGGAGGAGTTATTAACTGTTTCTTTTTTTTCACTACTGTAGTAGTATAGTGTTACTGAGATAAATAACTGATCTACACAGTGATTTATCAGTCTACTCAGGCTTTAGTAGAGTTCAGTAACACTGAGATAAAAGATGGCATATATATATATATATATATATATATATATATATATATATATATATATATATATATATATAATCCAGAGTTTAAACTGGGCCAGAGTGCACAGTCCACATTGGCCATCGTAAAATAGATCAGTATGTAGAACCAGCTTTCTGGTTAAATGTTGTGTTTTCTATTGTTGTATAAAATGGGCTATGCTGTCTTTTTTGGATTCTCTGTGATCTTATTTTTTGTTTTTTTGGAGTGAGGACATTTGACCAGTAAGTGCTTATTATTGGTTTGTTTGACTTATGTGAGAAAAGAAATAAATGCAACAACAGCACTGAGAATTCACCTGATTAAAGGAAAGAGTAAAAGTTTTTTGTCTGCCTTTTAAGGTTAACTAATCATATTACATGATTCAATTAGCATTTATAATATAATGTAATTATAATTATTTCTGGATTACTCAGTCCCGGACGTCTCTCAGGCTGTTAGACAGCATCAATTGAGAATGCAGAATGAATTATTAATATTTAATCTCTTGATTAATTCAAAACAATATGCAAAGTAAAAAATTGCAAACCATAAGGGAACCATCAAGAATAAAAAAAAAGAAAAACTTTAGGTCTGACAGTTAGATATTGCAACAGCAGTGCTAAACACTCTGCAGTAAGTGTTTAAAGTAGCAAAAGGTCAGAGTAAGGAACCTTGTTAGCAAGTTTAGAAAATAAGAAGTGGAATTTGGACTACAGCCTTTATCTATGCTCTATGGTTTCCCAATAGTGTAATACAGTAGTGAGTCATCTGCAATTAATTAGAAGCCAACAAATAGAAATGATCCCAGACAGGAAAGTGTGTTTGCAAAAATCAGAAAATTTAGCTTTTCCTTTAAATCATAAACAACCTCATCTGGATGAACTGTTTCATTACCTAGTTTTCTTCTTATACAAAGTGTCGATTTCACTTTGTAAAGCAAGCATGCTAGGTATTAAAACAGTTAATCTATTTCAAGTTGTTTTATGCCTTTATTTTGAACATTTTGATTGTTAAAGTTGTTAAAGTTGTTAAAGTAAGGCTTCACTACTGTAAAATGAAATGCCTGCAGGAAAGACTACAGTAAAATCCTCAATTAAAGACTCAAGACTCAAATCTCTCTTGTATACATAAGAAATTTTATTTCCTTGCTTTAAAAGATGTTTCAAAGGCTGCTAACTAATTATTAACCTAATATACTAATAGAGATTTTATTTTTATTTTACTGTGCAGATAACCTATCTTAGTATTTTGGTGCTTTTATGAAACTTTAGACATGTATTGCCATATAAGAAATTAGTTTCAACAGCAAGCTAAAAGGTTAACAGGCTCCTCCAGTAATATAAATAATTATGTTTTAAGTGAAAATATATTTAGTAAAGGATTAATAAAAAATATGTTGCCATATCATGTATTAACCATACTATGTATTCAAATATTGGAAATCTCATTGAAGTGCTAGTGGAAATTAGCAGTATTGCAAGACTTTAAAAATGACTTACTTACTCATTGCTTGAACAAAAGATCTATTGTTGATTCTGTCATGTGTCTTAATAAAAAGACCTTTAATAATGCAGCTGTATTAGGGGATAGGGTGACAGTATAGCCATTGCTCATGGCACAGTGACAAGTCACATGATGTTAGATGCCTAATAGCAGGAAGGGCATTTTATTTATAGTTAAATAATGTCTTTGATTAATTAAGGAAAGCCTCATATGAACATCTACCTGGGAACAGCTCAAGCTACAGTAGCATCCTCCTCCTACCCACACATTTGTCTTTACAGCTATCTGAGATAACATATATAGTGCAACATAAGTGTCCATATTTGTGCACAATGTGATGCAGGCAAAAATGAACATAAATGAATTTCAGGCTCGGGCAGCCTTAAGTGGTACAATAGAAGGTAAAAGTCCAGATTTTGCTAATCAAACTGATTAATTACGTGATTAATGTGAAATTTGGCTTGATATGGTGAAAACCGGGCCATTAAATAAATAAATGCATTTTCCACTTATAATCACCATGTGTTTAAAATATATAAATGCTAACAGGTCTCCAGCTCACTCTAAATCATGCACCTAACAAGGAATAGCCTTCTGGGAACTCACAATCAAGGCAGGTTTATTTTGTGCTGTTGATTGAAGAAAGTTTGCCACAGCTTGTTTAAGCAGACAAAAAAGTTCAGAGCACTGTGATCACCATGAGACTTTTAGATGGAAAATCTTTATTTCTTTAACCACTTTCAAAAACAAAATCTTTTCATGCACCACATAATTGGATGGGCTGAGACAACACAAAAGTGAATGATTATGAGCTAACATACACTAATAAGTATACCAATAAAGCTGCAATCAAAACTATTTACTATACATTGCAAATGGATGAACAAGACCAATTTAAATAGCTCAACACAACTAATTTAACAAGTGCTTATCATGCCACTTTTAATGTTTGCTGTTATGATCTGTGGTAAACGTGATGCATAGCTATACACCAGCTTCTAGTAGCATGCTCAGTAACATCCAGTTCACTAACATCCCTGGGTTTTCAAAGATTTTCTATAAGGTTCAAGTCAGGCGACTGTGACACTTCACAAGATGCCTTGGTGGACTTGGAAGGTCCACTGATGCCCAAACTTTAGCTTCCTCACAGTAAAATTGACATATCCTTAATTAAATCCATGTTGCCCTGCACATTGCAGATTTCCAGTGAGGAAGCAAAGCAGCTTCTTCCTCCTCCAATTACACCGAAAAGGCCCGAAAAGTTCCAGTTTTGTTTCATCAATAGAATTTCAAATTATCTGTGGAACAATGAAACTACTTTGTTTCATCTGGCACTGGAAACAATGATAAGTCCACAAGACTTGGTTTTAGAAGAAGTCCTGGAAGATTCTGGAGTGGCTGTCACAATCACCTGACTATATTAGTGAACTGGATGCCATTTCCCATGCAGAATGGATTAAAATTCTTTAGAAACGCTGCTAGAAGCTGGTGTCTGGCTAAGCATCAGGTTTGCAGCAAAAAGGTGCTTAACTAAGTACTAAAGAGGCTTGTCATGAAGTGGTTGTATAGATCCGAGACTGCAGTAGTCATTAAAAATGTCATTATGGGTTGACTTTGTAGAAAGCATTTGTTTTATTAGTTCTATTAGTTATTACTTGTTCTAGTTCTATTAGAATTATAACAGCTGAAAGTTTATATATTTGGCCAATAAACAAATTTTCGATGTGGGTTGAGTAATGCAGATTCGTTTGCAACTGTATATATATATAAACCTGCAGTTAAGACCTGCAGGCTTTGACGTCATAGTTATGCATAAATAGCAACAGAAAGAATAAAGTAGAACATTTTTAAGCAATTAAGCTTGGGCTCATGGGGTTACAACACTGCTGAATTGCAAAACTGCTCATTGTTTTCAGATAACAAAAAAATCTAAGATAAGTGGGATCAGTGAATAATTTACAGTGCATTGTGAATGAAAAATGACTCTGCAAATTACTGGGAGAGTGAAGGTGGAGTTGGTGTGGGTGTATGTGTGTGTATATGTGTGTGAGCTGTAGAGATAAGCAGCTCCAGAACTGTTTAATGAACTCATTACTGATTACTGAGATGTTAACCCAGCCGACAGAGCTGGACATATCATTAAAGCAGAGCTTCACTGCGGGGAGTGTGTGTGTGTGTGTGTGTTTGACTTTGGGTCTTATTCTTACACCGCCCATTAAATATTTGGGGACTCCCATCTTTCATCAATCTGTTTGCTTATTTGTTAAAATATAATCTTCATTGTTCTGCAATAATCACTGAACAGATTTATTTTGGATGAGACCATATCATGTATATATTGCTGGTTAATGTGCCACAGCCTGTCTCAGCCTGCCCATAGCCTGCCTCAAAAAGTTTAGAAATGTATGGCAAATTATGCAAATTCATAATTTTTGTAATTGTCACTCTGGATATCAAACAGATATGATGACATCCAAAGAAAAACTATTTCATTACAGTGAATGGCAGATGCTTTGTAGTACCTTTCATACTTATAGCTGGTGCAGAAATTCACCTCACATGCCTGTTGCATTCTAGAAGTAGAAGATTTCATAAAAGTAGGGGAATTATATGAACAAAGTCCAAAGCTCCTAAAAATGATTTGTTTATCATCAATCCTTTGTCTTCATTTTTTTCTGCCTGGGTATTGTACTTAATGTTCTATTTTTGTAGGAAGAAAATGAATGAACCTGTCTTTCATGTATCACAAAAAACTATGTAATTCCACAATCCAGATGAGAAGGTGCAAAAAGTGCTTGAGAGTCTTTCTTACAACTTTGGTAAAAACAAATTCACAGTAATCTCAAATTATTCATGGAAGCAAGTTAACACGTTGACACAAACCTTAGGCCTGCAGTGAGAATATGGAACATGGTGACCCAAAACTATCAGAATAATAAGAATTAGAGTCAAATGTTTTTAAAGGTTTTCTGGAACCAATTTGACTCCATTGAGCTTTAAAAGCTTGCCTGATCTCTATCTGTAACTACAATGAATAGGGTCAGAGTCAAAACTACCAGAAAATGGCATTACTTATAATACAATACAATTTTTTATATCAATGAATATAAAAGAGGTGTGAAAGGAGCAGGTTCAAGTTCAGATTTAGTAGACAGCCAAGCTGCAGAAGGATTTTCTTTTTCTTTGTCTATTTATCACTTCTCATTCATTTCTAGAGTTAAACTGTTCAGATTCAAGGAAGAATGGCAGACCTAAGGTGAATAACAAGCAGTTTTGGGAACCTTGATATCGATATGAGGTGGTGAGTTCCAATGGTACCATGGTCTGCTGCAATTGTGATAACAAAGTAGAACTTAAATGTACCTCCAATGTACCTCTGTACTTGCCCCAACTTTTTGTGTAATTATATCCTAATTTACTGCAAGCTCTGGCCTTGAAGAACTGATCAACACAGTGATTTATCAGTCTACTCATGCTTTAGCAGAGCTCAGTAACACAGAGATAAATAACTGATCAGCACAGTGATTTATCAGTCTACTCATGCTTTAGCAGAGCTCAGTAACACTGAGATAAATAACTGATCAACACAGTGATTTATCAGTCTACTCATGCTTTAGTAGATCTCAGTAACGCTAAGATAAATAACTGATCAGCACGGTGATTTATCAGTCTACTTAGGATTTAGAGGTAAACTATCTTTTATTTATGTATGTATTTATTTATGTATTTATTTATTATTCAGATACAGATACTGACATATACATATATATTTTGTTAAATCCTAACCCTTGTGATAATTGTTTACAACCTGTAATATAGAATAAATTATTAAGTGTTTATATTCATGACTTTAGGCCAGCTGTTCGAGTGTCTGTCATGTTTAAACTGATACTGATAGTTCCACCTTCCCCGGTTCTTTCTAAATCAATTAAGGACCAGAGTGCTAAATGTGTCTATCTTGATTCGGTGCATAAGGGAATGTATGGTTTCCTTTTCCTGACCCTAAGCTGAGAGAGAGAGAGTGAGAGGGAGAGAGAGAAATTAATCACTAGATGAATTCCTATGAGCACACATCACAGACACTTCCTGAAGAGCAGAGAAAGCCAAGATGAAGGAAGTGATGGACTGAGAGAGGGGGGATGAAGAACAGAGGACTGCTGGTAGATCTATAGGCATTCCCCTGCAGAGACAACCTTGGGATATTCAAACAGCAGGATGCACCATGTCTCTCCTTCTACAGAGATATCATGCGCACACACACACACATGCAGGCACAGAGAGAATTCATAAACACTTTACCAATACTAGCATCCAAACAGGCCATGTGCGTGACTGATTTCTGTTTCTTAGAGGAAAAAAAAAAAACGTAGAAACCCTCCATGGTATTGGAAAGGGAGCAAATTTGAAAGGATGCCGACTAATTGTGGTGCTTCGTGACGCTCATGCAAAGCTATCAGTGCTTTATGAAGCGAGAACATGACTGCAGGGCTCGACTTCAGAGGACTCCTTAGAATTCCCTTCTCTTCAGTACCTTTTTCAGATATGTTTTGTTGAACTGACTGCAATCTCTATAACTATGTGACAAAAAATCTACTGAGGGAATTTTAGCTGCAGGAATGTCAAGAAAAAGTTTGGGTAAAAGCGTGATTTCTCAGCAAGGTAATCAGGTTTTCTTTAAATGTAGACAATCGGCCAACTTCATTTGATGTGTTTAGTGTCTGAGGTTTGCTTAGGAGCTGAAATACAAGTAGTAGACACTTATCTAACATTTAAAATAACTTTATGAAGCTTTAAAATAATGTTGATGTTCCACTGACATGCAATAAGGAGAATAGCTTCATTAATCTTGCTACCCAGGGCTCAGTACACTGCAAAACTTTGTCCGAGTGGGCAGGACAACTCTCACGAGAACTGTGTAATGTGTCATAGACACATATTTATTAGACGTATATTGGATTTCTACATTTATTACCAATAAAATTTGGTGTAGACATATAGACATCACAATCTAATATAAAACTAATAACACAAGCAGTTGAACTGTGTGTCATCTACTGAGCACATTAAGTAAACATCCACAGTGCAGGCTAAAAAAAGTAAGTGAACCCTTAAATTTATTTACCAGCAGATCCCCGTTTAGCAGAAATCACTTCCACTAAATGTTTTCATTAGCTACAAAGATGATTTGCACAACGTTGAAAAGAAAGTTTGGATCCATTCCTCTCTGCAAATAAGATTCAGTTCATCAACATTTCTGTAATAGCCACAACATCTTGATCGGGTTAAGGGGTTCTGACTTGGCCATTCATATATATATATATATATATATATATATATATGCTTTGGGCCACTGGTTATCTCTTCCACATGAGGTCGAGAACATCTTGCCTTGACATTCTCCTGTAAAATGTTGCAATACACCTTTGAATTAATTGTTTTTTATTTTAATTGCAAAGCAGCTCTAAATCATGATGCTGCCTCCATCATGCTTCACAGTTGTAATGCCAGCAGTGGCTTCCATCATGGTGTCCTTCCATTGCAGATGTCATTAACACAAATGTTCCCTTACTAATTTTTTTGTGTGTGTTTGTGTTATTAGTTTAGTTAGATTGTGTTTCTCTATAATTGTGACTTAGATAACAATCAAACCACATTTATTAGTAATCACTGTAGTTCCAAAGGGTTCACTTACCTTTTCTTGCAACTTTATCTATAAAAAAGGACAAAAGCACAGGCAAAATGCAGGCTGTTTTGGCTGATTGACTACATTTAGAAGTGAAAGTTTTGGAAAAGTTTTGTTATCACTTGAGACCCTGCATGGGCCCCGGGCTCTAGCTTTTTTGGCACCGCCCACACACACCCACACTCCAACAATGACACACTAGCTAACTAAATAACTAACTAAGTAACTAACTAACTAACCAAACTAGCAAATGAAAAAGTAAACTGGACAGTACTTGACTTTCTCTCATGTTTTTAATAAACAACATAATCCTTTTAAATATGTAATTTTGTAGCAATCGTGTCTACATTACAATAACACTTTGTGTAAGATTGGTATATCTAAACATAATTTTGAACCATGATCCACTCTATTACTTTTTAACCACTGTCAAGTCAAGGTCATGTCAAGAGTTCAGTACTTTGTGGAGGAAATTGCGCTCCTCCATGACTATGGTGTAACACAGAAGTAGTCTCAGGAGTACGTTCACAGAGGTTAAATAAATGTAAAAGTCCAGGGGCCTGAAAACAGATAACATTCATTAATAAATAAATCTTCACTTGCTAACATCTACACTGGAGCGTCCCCTGTATTTAAGCCACCTCAGATCTTGTGGTCTGAGTCCCCCTGGCAGCCATAGGTCCTGCTGGCACAGAGAGAAATTCATCCCTGTTTAAAGTCTGTCCAACAAGAAAGCAAGAAAGGTAAAAGACTGCTGGACAGTCTTTCCATTTGGCCTTAAGGTGCAAATAAATTGGACTGAGAAAATGTGCTCTGTGAAACATCCCCACATTCGTCTCAGATGTGCAAATGAAACTGACCTATTGTGGCCTGTGTTGTGGGGTTGATTCTGTTCCTTACTGTGTGTATACTGGGTGTTGAGCATATTGCATAGTACTGTGCAGTATAGTTGTGTGGAGATGCACTTTGTCACATGAGACCCTGTAAATACTGCATGTACCACGTGTTCTGCCATGCCCAATCTCTATTTAGGCCAGTGTTTCCCATGGGTGGGGCTCTGTACACACACACACACTCACACACACACACACACTCACACACACATACACACACATAAACCCATGTGCTGGAAATAGAGTGAGGCAGGTAATTAAGAGCAGGGGTGCACATCTGGCCGAGGATCAGGAGAACCTATATAGATGTCTCACAGGACACACACACACACATACACACATGGTGCTACTGAGAATGGCATCAGCACATTTGAATGCTGACTTGCTTATGTAATCCAGTTAAGAGTGGGCAACGTGCCATGTCATTCTACTCATTACGAGCGAGTACAGTAACATGGAAAAATAAATAAATAAAGTTGAAACGACTACACACTCATTTCTGCAAAGATGAGAGCAGAGGGCGGCGTGGAGGTGTAGCGATTACACGGTGAGTGTAGAGGAGCGTGCAGAGCCACACCGAGAGGCTCTCATGCACTCTTCTGAAGCCGGCAGAAGGACCGCCGCACTTTTACAGTCCCAATGATGAGGGGAGGGCGGCCCCGGCCAATCAGAGCCACCAATTAAACCCAATCAGGTAATGAAGTGTAATTAGGTGATTAACAGCCGTGTGGTAGAGATCTAAACACCTTCCTGCCTTCCTCTCTTTCCCTGCAGTCTCCTTCCTCTTCTGTCCTCCCTCTCCTTGTCTCCTACTCCCTGCTTTCTTTCTTTCATGCCACTGAATTCTCTGACTTATTCCTTTCACTTTCTCTCCCTCCCTCTCTCTCTCTCTCTCTCTCTCTCTCTCTCTCTCTCTTTTACACACACTTTCTTTCTCAGTGCCAGCACTCTCCCTTCTTTCTCTCCCCTCTCTTTTTTTCTTTACCACTCTCCTGTCTCTCTTTCTGTGAGCTCTTACCCTTTTCTCTTATGCTCTCTCTCCATTTGCCCATCTTTGCTTCGTCGCCTTTTTCTCCTTCTCTTCCTTTTTCTCTCTGTACTCTCTGTTCTCTTCTTTATCTCTCTCTCTCTCTCTCTCTCTCTCTCTCTCTCTCTCTCTCTCTCTCCCCTTTTGTTCCCTTTTTCTGTACCTGTGTCTCCTCTCAATCTCTTCCAGCCTCCTTCCCCTTTTCTTCATCAGTCTCTCTCTCTCTCCCCTGCTCTCTAGGCCACTGTGGGCTATAGTCCTCAAAGTGCCTGTGTCACTCTAACAAAGAAAAATCACCAGCCTAATATTGACAAATTAGAACACGACCTCCGCAAACAAACAAACAAGCTGCAGAATGAGCAATACACCGCCGCTGCTCGCTGCTTCATTATTAACAAGAGCCTGTAATTGTTTGCACACTACTCTCACATTAAAAATAATGGGCCTGATCACAAAACACCTTTAGGGAGACAAAGATTCACTTTGTTTATGTGTGTGTGTGTGTGTTGTTTGTAGATCGTTGTACCTCAAGCCGAGCGGAGTGTTATATATATGACACCTTTATTTAGTACTCTCTGTTGTTTACTTCCCATTAAGATATGATTGTGTGATTAAAGTTGGTGCATATGCTTTTCATTCTATTCCGTGTCTCTGTGCACGTGTTCTTTTGAGAATAATGTTTGTAGAGCTCTCAGTGGCTCAGTGGTCATAGCTACCACTATGGCCTGGGGGTTGCAAGCTCAATTCACAAGCCACTTTGCCATCAGTGGCCGGAGTCTGGTGAGAGCATAATTGGCTGGGCTCTCTCCAGTTGGGTAGATGGTGCTCTCTCCCCTAGTAACTCAACAGAGTATTACACACTATGGTGTATTATTCAGTAACTACAGGGACTTCTGTCTGAACTGGTGGGACCACTCTTTGGTAACAGAAATTTGTAATGACACTTTCAGCCCACCAGCGGTCCATCAGCATTGTGGTTAAGCGATGTTCGCCGGCAAAGGCATCTGTTTGTTGGTGCGATGGAGCTGGGGACCCCCAGAAGCATGTCAGCTGTCCGGCAATGCCGCATTCGCCTGTATCGGAAGAGATGTGTTAAGTCCTTCCCTCCTAGTGCTGGGAACAATGCTAGTGCTAGGGGGAGCTACGAACGCGTGGGTTAATTGTCAGTACCAGATTTGGAGGAACATGGAAAAAATTCTTCAAATTATATATAAAAAAATAAAATTATATATTTGTAATATTTGTATATTTTTAAATCTCACATTCCTTTTTGCAAAAGGCACTCTGCCTGGACTCCATGTGTTTTAATGTCTGCCTGATTACGTAATTGTCTCTTTACGAATGAGCACAGCAGCGCCAGCAAAAAAAGAAAAAAAAAACATCCTGCAAAAGCTGGAAGAATGTGAAACACAAGCAGAAAAAACAAGCGCTCGCTCTGAAATCTGCTGAAATAACGCACCTCCAAAAGAGCACACAGCAGCAACCCATTAGACGAGCCAGATGTGAAGGCGTCAAGTGAAACATCACAAATGCTTTTCCTCTTCATAATGAGGGAGCTGCTCTCTCTCTCTCTCTCTCTCTCTCTCTCTCTCTCACACACACACACACACACACACACACAAGTACATACACACACACACACACACACACACAAATGGCCTGAGGAAGAGCTAATCTGCAGACTAGCAGTATCCTTGTGTGTTACAGTTTAGTTGGCTTCTGGATTCAGCATACAGTGCATGGTTGGGAGTCTTCGGGTTATAAGGGTAGCTTTCAGTGTTTTAATTATGAGGCACGAGACTGCAGAGGTTTTGCGTCATTTTACAATCTGCTACATGACCGACCACTTAAAAAGAAACGGTCAGAGGAAAAGGTCAGGAGAAAAGGTCAGGAGAAAACGTACTGTACAGGTACATTTGTGTTCACTCAGGTGCAAAAACGTAAATATACATTAGCACTCCAAGACTTCTTACACACTAAGGTGTATTATCCAGTAACTACACAGGTTTCTGTACAAACTGCTGGGGCTATTCTCTGGTTATAGAAGTTTGTAATAACACTTTTGGCCTGCCGGCACACCATGATCTGTTAAAGGGGTTAAAGACACAACACAGTCCTTTAGACCCCATTGTGTTCCCCTAAAACAGCAAAACAGGAGCATTTTTGCACCCTTTCATAACCTAAAAGCTGGTGTCAAAACCACTAAGGAGTACAGTGCAGTTATGTTCCCTGACTAAAGGTACTAAAGACATACCCTTGAGGGTTACATCCCAGTGAGAGTCTGGTACCTTTCTTTCTGAGAGTGTAAGCTGCTACTGTGTATGTATGTGTGTGTGTGAAAGGAATGAAAGGTATTTTGAAAATCACCCTTTATTACCCACTGTGGGAAAAATAATCCTGATAATAATCAATTATAATCACACCCTACAAGCAAAATGATAATGCTGTGCATTGAACGGACATCACTAAGTTATAATAATGTAAAGCTTAGATGGTAAAGTGAGGTCAAGGCAGTACATACAGTATGTGTTAGAGAGCCTTATTACTTGGCTAGCTTGTAGTATTACTAAATAATTATGGTTGTGCATTGTAAAACTGTACTGCTGTCTGAAATATTTTCCACTTTTTTTTATCTCGGATTGCCGAGATACTGGCACCATTTCAAATCCAGATTGTTCAGTCTGTAAACAGTTTTTTCGTGAAGCAACAAACTTGTGTGGAACCTTGTGCAACCCTCAAATGTCACAAGGATACAAATATACTAGTAACACTCAGCCAACCACATGAAGTGCCATCTACTTTGAAACACCTGAGCAACCATGTGAGACACCAAACCTACCTAAGAATGTATCGTAACACCATAGCAACCAGCTTGCAACACCATTGAAACCACCTGAAATACTATAGCAACTACACAGCAGCTGCCAGGTAGTGGTAACTACCTTAAGCTCCGGAAATACTTCAGGAAATACACTATTATAGTTTATTCAACTAATAACTGTGTTCTGTGCTGACAGCTGTTACCATTCAGTGGTTCTTTTCTAACTGATGGCACAAAGGGAATGCTTAAATAAAGGCACACCAACAGACATAAATCATAAGTCACATTAAAGAGAACAAATGAATATGGATTTGCATAATATCGGCACATTTTTAAATTACAATAATTGAAAATAGGATACCCAATGCTGCCTTACAGTACATTACTGCAACATTACCAATACCATTAACAATATCAGCTAATTGAATAGTAGAATATAATACATTTGCTGGAGCTTACAAAGTTTACCTGCTTGGGGGATTTTGGTAAGATTTCCAGTCATGTCAGTTTGGTTAATGGGAGTGTTAGCTACACATACATACATGTGTCTATGTAGTATTCCAGTTTTGACTATGCAGTGACCTTGTACATCAAGTGAAAGTCATGGGGAAAATGTGAATAGGGTAAAAAGCACTGGAAGTCATTGGTTAACTACAGTATGGAAAAAGTGTCATTTATTCTCCCATTGAAAAACTCATCTCAGACTCAGGGCTAAGCCAGCTGCCAATGGCAAATTCAAATAGATGATAATAGCTTCTCAGAGGTCATTTCTCAATGTTGCTTTGGGACATACTTTAGATCATACACATGCTAAAGCCTTAATATTTATTCTTCACTGTACTGCACAGAATATGTGCGTCAAATAACAACAACTGATGTATCCTACAGGTGAGTGTACACCTTGTCCTGTTTCTTTCTCTGCCTCTTTCTCTTTCTGCTTCCCTTCACTTCTCCCTCACTGCCCCTTTCTCTGAGCTGCGGTTAGAGATAAGCTGAGATTTCTCCTTACGTTTTGAAAAGGGAATAATGGGGGGGGGGGGGGGGGGGGGGATTTTAGCCCCAGGCTTTTTCTGCCAAAAAGATTCATGAAAAGAGATAGTGAGGAATAAAAAAAAGAAATAAGGAACAGGTAAAGTCTGTAGGGGAGAGAGGCAGATGAAACAAATGAAGATACGGAGAGAGAGAAAGTGTGTGAGAGAGAGAAAGAGAAACTTTGCAGTTGCAGTTTCTGACCTGAGAGGGGCAGCAGAGATATAGTTCTACTACTGCCAGTGCGACGAGCAAAGACTGCAGCAAAAACACACACACACACACACACACACACACACATATGAACACAGCTTTAGTCAGAAATCTATGAGTATCTGAAAACAAGAGAGAGAGAGAGAACTAGAGAAAGAGAGAGAGAGAAATAGAGATGCTGTACCCAAGCTGAACACTTAACTGTCTGGTCTGTCTATATATAATCTGTCAAGATTAACTTATGGGCTAGGTGGGGCTGAAGCACCAGAGTCTCAGCATGCAAGGGGCACACCGGTTGGCTGGGGAGACATGGGAAAATCATTCAGATTTATCGTACCCTGTCGTTCAATCCCTGCAAAGAAACCCTTGCCTTGTTACTCTCTCATTTGGTTAGCATGCAGGATCATGTTTTGAATTTAGAGCATGAATCGAGTCATGGCAGCTAAGATAAATGCGGTTCACAAACATCATACTGCCCGTCTCATCTCCTCTTGTCATGTAAATGCTCTATCAAAAGCACATCTGTAATAAATGTGATGTTGGGACTGTATGCTGAAGAAAATAATGCAGTTAAATGTAGCCAGTACTAAAGTTATAAAGACAGCGAGGATAAGTTAGCTTGCATGCCCGCATTCAAACATTTCAGGGTTATGCTCAAATGCGGCAATGCATGTTAACACTGATCTAGGCACAGTTTCCTAAAGGCTTCATTGTATTAAGATCACTTTAACTGGTTGAGACAGTGTTTAATGTGTGACCCTACCAGAACATTCATAGTTATTAGACAGGTTACTGACAGGTCGTGACCTGGGTATCATGATATGATAGAGAGTCTCTGTCCTTCATTGTAATTGACATCATTTCAACCAGTTCCTGACAGTGAAATGTCCTTACATTGGGTTTTTTAAATGTCATGATGTGTACCGTACGTTGTTTTACTTCACTTTACAGAAAATGTGTGTGTGTATATGTGTGTCTGCCTATGTCTGAATGTGTGCAGCTTTGTGAATATGTGTGTGCTAGCTGACAGCATAATAACTCAATAGCTTAAAAATATCTGATGATACTGGAGAGGGGGCCTTGGGTTTTGCAAAAGCCCCAGGGCCCTGTGTTGCATTAATCTAGGCCTTCTCAGAAGTGCCAGAGTTTAGTATATTTAAGGAATTCCAAATAAAAAGTTGGAATTGTGCAAATTCTGAGGGCAGTATTGATGCTGTGCAATGTGCAGTATCATTCAAACATTTAGGTACCCATGGTCAAATAAAACATTAGGTTGATATTGTAAGTCAAAATAATAGAACACATCTTCTGTTAAATGTGGCATTTCTCTACACATTATAGACCCCATTCCTATTTTGTTCTGTATGTAATATTGTAAAAACATATTTATCTTGTTTAGTTTAATGCTACATTTATTTTTATTTGTTTGTTTTGCAATATGAGAAATTATAGATCAATACAGAATATAGATTTTTTATTATACTGTAAATGCTCACACACATTTTAAAAACATGGTGGCTTCTGGGCAGAGTGCTACCTAGCTTAAACATGGCGCAGTATGTCAAAGTGGCCATACTCATATACACACTACATATGTGCTCTTCTACTATATCCTGTATATAAATTTTTCTTTGTCCTGAGTTGATTATTTGTCAAGTTAACTCTGGCCTGATTGGCTACCCTTTAAAAACAGTCTGGGCTGAAACAATCTTGAAGCTTTCACTTCAACTTTAATTGGAAGGGCTAACCTGCTGTAGGTTGAAGGTGCATTTATAGTGTATGTAAACATTTTGTCATATATGAAAATGTTTCAACCCCTGAGATGTGAAGTGAAAAACATTGATTGTATTCATCAGTTATTGTTTTTTTTCAATATTCAGGTTGAGAAGACTCAGGACCCACATACATTCATGTTTAAATTCATTTTGGATGCTCTGGGGGTTCACTCAAAATTTTATAGGACTTACAGATGCGATCATACATTAGACTTAGTTTTGACCCTGGGTATTGAGACAGATTAAAGCCAAATCATCATAAATCTCTTCTCTAAAAGACAATAGACAAACAGATTCCTTTTCAATACTGTGACCAAACTCACCAGCAGTCATAAACAAACAAACTGTGTTATTCTTGCTGACATTAGTAGTAATGATTTCATGATCTTTTTTAATGATAACTTTGAAAATATTTAACTAAACATTCAGTCCCTAACCACAACAGTTTGGCTTGATAAATGGTGCACCAGCTCCAAAGCATATCTAGACTACTTTCCTCCCAGTTGCTGAACATGACTTAGTTAGCATAATTATCTAATCAAAGTCAGCTCAATGTGTACTGGATCCTGTATTGAATCCAACACCATCATTTAAATATATTGTGCCTATGGTCACTGAACCAGTACTGGCTATAGCAAACTCATCCAATTGGCTACATACCTAAATCTCGTAAATTAGCGATGATCAAGTCCATTATCAAAAAGCCTAACATTGACCCCCATGAGCTTGGTAATTATATGCCAATATCAAATCTCCCCTTCATAGTCAAGGTCTTAGAAAATCTAATAAGCAGATCAGATCTTGCACCGCATGATGATGTTTGTTTGTAAACACCAAAGAAGCTACATTCATCTAGGCCACCTGGAATTATCTGCCTTGTACAGACATGGATGTTAGCCAAAATTCCAGACCAAGTTAACAAGCCAAAGGACAAAAAAGGACAAAAAAGAAAAGCAAAGACAGTGATGTATGTTTTTGTGATGTTAACAGTGCTTGGTGTGATCGGATTTCGTGCTAGCCAGTGTGGGTGCCGACCTTAAAAGCAGCTAAACATGAGTACCGAGGCTAAGTGAAAGCACCGTTCAACTCCAGTAATGTCAGAAGCATATAGGGGTTAACACAATCACAGACTTGCTCTGTGGTAAACACAAGTTCTGTGTTAAGATGTGCAACATCACATCCTCCCCACTGACCCTTGACACCAGAGCTCAGTGTTCTCAGCCCACTTCTGTCCTCCCTGTACACCTACAACTGCACAGCCAGACACAGCTCCAATGTCAACATTAAATTTGCTGATGACATGTCAATCATGAACCTGATCTCCAACAATAACAAGGCAGCCTACAGAGAGGAGGTTATCTTCCTATCACACTTGTGTCAGGAAAATAACCTCTCACTAAAAGTCAGCAAGACTAGAGAGCAGAAAGTGCACCCCCATTTTCATCAATGGGACCACTGTGGAGAGGTTCAGCAGCTTCAAGTCCTTTGGTGTTCACATTACTGAGGAACTTACACTGACATAACACACCACAGGGTGGTGAAGAAGTTACAACAGCGCCTCTGAGGAGGTTTGGTTTATATCGCCACATCCTCAGGACAGGAGCCACAAAGACCAGAACCAAAACAGCTTCTATCTCCAAGCAATTAGGCAGTAGTACAGTGTATCAGTCCAGTCCATCACTAAGCTATCTCACCAGATATCACACAAGATATCTCATCACAACCACACACCCATACATATATATGCTGCACTCTGCACTTACTGCACCCTGCACTTTCAGACCCCATTTACACTACACATGACACCTCATCAAGTGTTTATATGTAAATAGTAAGTGTACATTTCACAGATCTATATTAACCTGTACATTTTAAACAGTGCAATGCTGTATAGAGTAAGTTAATGTAGGACTCAGACACACTCTCACTGTTTAAATTTAGATTAAAATCCTATCTTTTTGCACAAGCTTTCAGATAATCCACCAGTGTACTGTACTGTCTTCCTTGCTGATGTAATTTCTCCCCCAATTTCTCTCTCTCTTTCCTATTAATTGAGATGCCCTATTCCAACTGTTTTGTCCCGGTACTGCCAGACCTGGCTTTCCTCCACCCTGCTGCCCACTGCTATGCTGTCCTGCTCTGGATCTTCACATTGATTCTTTCACACCTGCATGGACTTTTACATTTCACTCAGATTCTTATCATTTGTGGCTTAATGTCATATTTACCACAGCTCTCAATTTGAGTCTTGGTTCCTCTCAAGGTTTCTTCCTCTTGATCTGAGGGAGTTTTTCTCCGCAGCTGTCACCTTTGGCTTGCTCAAAAGAGGCTTGGACCCAAATCTCTGTAAAGCTGCTTTGTGACAACATATGTTGTGAAAAGTAGTGTAGAAATAAAATGTAATTGAATTTAATTGAATTGAATTAAACTTACATAGGCATTTGTTGAGGGTTGGATGTATTAGGCAGTAAGTGAACAGTCCATTTTTGAAGGAAATGAAAATGGGCAAGCAGAAGAATCTAAGCCACTTTGACAAGGGCCAAATTGTGATGGCTAAACGAGTCAGAGCATCTCCAAAACATCAGTCAGATCTTGTGAGGTATACCCAGTATACAGTGGTCAGTACCTATCAAATGTAGTCCATTTGTAATAGTACCTACCTAATGTAGTCCATGTGAAGTGAAGTGTGTCGAAGAAATACGGCTCAATGATACAGCACAGGGGGAACTACAGCACAGGGAACTACTCAATATTAGGCAGGTGGTAGTAATGTAATGCTGATTGTTGTATATGGACAGAGGAGGGAGCAGTATGCTTTGAAACTTCAACATCATGTAGTTTACATACTACATAAAATTGTATGGCAAGCTTTGAAACAAGCATGTAGCATGAATACCTTACATTACGTGCTATGTAGTGCAGGATTATGACCAGATATGCACAAACTAAGCAAGGAGAGCCTCATTCCCCTTCATTGTTTAAAGGCAAAACGAGGAAAGCATATGGGATACAGAGCTGGAGATGCAGAGAGAGAAAGAGAGAGAGAGAGAGAGAGAGAGAGAGAGAGAGAGAGAGAGAGAGAGAGAGTCTCAGACAGACAGAGCGAGAGAGATAGAGAATATAAATCAGGATAAGGATTCAGAATCATTATCTGGGTCTCGGGAGAAAGCAGAGGAAATGGAAGACTATTTGAGTTTTCTTTCAGCCCCATATCTGATTCCCCCGCACTGTCTCACTCTGAACTATGAAATCTGGGCTATCATTGGCCATACTTTGCTTTAGTCATAAATCAACTTTCAGCCTTTGACATGTACGATCTGTACACCCCATTATCATCCGTTCAGACTGGCATTGTACTTTTGCTGTGAGAGGACAAATAGCATATATGACATTTTTGGGTTGTACGGATGTATCTCAGCTTAGTTACTGCTTATAATAATTGCAATGATTGATTTGGACTGATTTACAATCAGAGACAAAACTGCTGTGTAGTTAAGCTTGGACTTAATAATTTAATTCTTTATTTAATTCTTGAACAAACCAATAAGCCATAGGCATGACTTAAAATGCTATCTGAGAATTGACACTATTGGGATATTGTTAATATGATCCATAGCCAGGAGTCAAAAAGAACATAATGGGCCTCACTCTCTCTGGGTGGATGGGATGGTTCTTCATCCTCTCCCCATTACTCAGCTGATGTAAAAGAATTGGCAGTTCGTGTTCTTCTCCAAATGCATTTCCAATGACAAAAGTAAACAAACGAAAACTAAATGTGACTGATTTAAGCAGGAACGAGAACTCCAGTACGGGGTTAAAAAGCAGTAAAAAGACAATTGAGCACAGACTGTTGACAAGTAATCAAAGAATTAGATAACAAAAGAGACAAGGAAGTGTATAAAAACATCTGAAGAAGTGACTCCACTTGTCCACCTCTTCACCGTTGTGGTAACAGGCTTGTTGGGTTTGAGTTTCTGTCTGTATGTCGGGATAAGGTGAATGATACTGTGGCCAGAAATGCCTGAGCCAGAATGACAGAGCAATAGGCGGTGTCATATAGAAGTAGTCCGCAATGTTTTCTTCTTTTGTTACACAAGTAACATGTTGTCTGCACTTGGACATTTCCTTTGTTGAATTGCCACTGTTCAATTCTCCCAGAATGATGAGTAGAAAGTCCAGATTCTCTCTTTGTACTTTTATTATCTGATCTGCCAGCAGTTTTTGATGCCTCGCGCACACACACACTTGAGCAAGAGTGCACCTGCCTCTCCCTCAGCTATATGATGAGGAGGGCCATTGCAATTTGGAATTAAAAAAAGAGTTTAGAATAAACTGGAATACTTTTGGTGAACTATTGTCCCTCAGTAACTGTTGGCACAGTTGGCAACATTAATAAACAAGAACACACACAACTGAATCTGGGCTGTAACAGCATTTGCGATTCAGGCTATGGTTTTACCGGGACTTGCCAGCTACTTAGAGTCTTTTGTCACTTACTTTGCCTCATGTTTAAACAGATGATTTGCAATGAAATTTATAGTAAGTTGGTGCTCAACATCTTCTTATTCCTTATATTCTGCAATTCTCCTGTTATGATATATATGATATATAGATATGTATGATATATATATATTTTTGGTTATAATCTTGGTTATAATTGTGAAGTATGAGACACAGTTGTTATTAAAATTGAAGAGTGTAGTTGTGGTGTATAGTTCGTACTGTTCACTAGTTTAAATGTTACAGTGGTTTAGGGTAACAAAGTTGGCTTTATTAACAGAAGACATTAACAACAACAACAACAAAAAAAACTGGTTACATGTTATAACTGATATTAATGAGTCCATACAACATATATTGTAAATAAGCCAAATGCAACATATAACTTGAATAATACAGACATTTAGCTCTACAAACTAGTCCCCTTTTCTCCTTATCAAAAGTCCCATCCCCTGTCTAGGGTGCCTATTCTCTCTCAGAGCAACGGGGCATTTATGTCCGGTTCCCTTGGTTAAACTAAACTAGAAAACAAATACTTTTGCCATTGAATGTGCTTCAGTATTGTTTTTAAATGCAAACTATTCCTGGAAAGCGCCGGGGCCCCAGCTTCACAGCACCAGCTAACAGACGCCTGTGCCGGCCAACATCACTTAAGAGCATTGAGGGGAGAGAGTGCCCAGTCTATCTTTTTATTGTGACCTATTTCTGACATTCATCTAAACAATATATGCTCTTACACTGCTGTGGATGCGCCAAAGAGCAATGCTTCATGCAAGAGTTCGGCTTCATGCAGAGAATGTGTACGTGCTCGCCATAAAAAGGGCACGTTATTTGGCTGCTGCCACTTCTTTGGTTTGCGTCCTTGTTTTTTTTTTCAGACACTGCAGCCACATTCTCCTGTCTTCTTGGAAGATTAAATTAGTTTGAACAGATACATCAGACCAAATATTTATGAGGTCTGTTACCTTGCTATAGCGCCACTGAAAATCTTCCTCACTGCTGTTGTCCAGTTTCCCTTCTCCTCAGCGGATTTATGGATTGACATAAAAGTCGCATGAATTCTGATCTGGCTGATTAGTTGCACTGTCGCATGTCTGATTTCAATACCACGCATGAAAAAGTGTCCCTAATCCGAACTGAAAATGTCAGATTCAGTGTTTTTTGTTTTTACACTGCCACACAGAAAACACATCTGTGTCACATATGACGAAAAAGATTGGATTAGGGATCAGATTGGTGAAGACAATCTGTATCCGGATATGATGATCTGGATATTGATTGGTCAAATGGGTTGCAAGAACTGGATGGTGCATTATGGTAAATGGAGTTCATAGAGTTAACCAAGTCCATTTGAGGACAGGCAGAATTGGGTAGCGTCGCATTAGGATACAGCAGCCTTCTCTTCAAGGCTTAACAAAAAGCTGATATCTGGATAATACACTTAACTTACACTGTAACAGAAATTATTACCAAATATTTTTTTATGAATAATAATCACCCTCATTAAGCAACATACCAACCCATATATATATATATATATATATATATATATATATATATATATATATATATATATAATATAACACTGAATTCCACTGAAGTGTGGAGCATTGAGTGTGAACAGGACATTGATGACTTGAGGAGAGTGAAAATATATGGAAGTATAATTTTATTTTTATGAACATGCATATACACTGCACACACTCACACACACACAAACAGAAACAAACAAACCACTACGGTACCTCTGACATTTGTAAAAGGTCTTTGTGATTGTCACATTTGAGATATGACACATCGGGCCTTGAAGGGTGGTGTGTGTGCACGTGTGTGTGTGCTTGCGTGTTGACTCTGAGACCTGAAGCTCATGTAGCATGAGGCTTTGTTGTCTTTTACAGGACTCTTCCCCGCAGGTTGGTCAACTACACACACACACAAACACACATTCACTCCTTGTGCCCTGCAGGGAAGAACAGTTGTGCTCCTGTCAGGACCTAGAAATTGAGTTTGGGATTGTATTTGTGATAGAATGTAGCATCCAGTTCATGGTCACACACCATGTAGCCATTGCAAACTGATGTCTAAAATAGATTATACTCTGTCACTTCCAAGCAATACAAGATTTCCGATGTAAAACACATGCTTTTTGAATAGTTATTATGTTTTTCTTTTACAAAACATGACATGATTCACAAAACAAATTCATTCAGGTATTTCCACAAATGTTTTCAACCAAACCTTTCCTCTATCAGTCGATAAGTGCTGCATATTGATGGGAGGAATTTGGGCATATTTCTCTTTATAGAATTGCTTCAACTGAGTGAGGCTTTTTTTTCCCCATGAACTCCACATGGACATTTCCATAGGATTGAGATTTGGATATTCTTTCAAATATTTAAAAAGATATTGTGTTATTTAATTGCCTTGCTGCAAGAACCATCTTCTGTTTAGCTTCAGAGAGCTGTACAATTTCCAGATACAATTCATAATTCATTTTACCATTAAATTAGGGTTTAAAGGCACAGAACTCCAAACTGTGATACTACCACACCACGGATGGTTCTTATGCTGCGATGTGGTGTTCAGTTTCCAACTATGATACATGGCTTATTTAAACCATATAGTTTTATCATATACTGATTTTTGACTCTTCTGTCCACATCACATTCTTTCAGTAGTTTTTCGGCTCATCCAGGTGGTCTTTAGCAAACTTTTAAACGAAAGCTCTAGCAAAAGTTCTACCAAGAGAACTGTTGGTAGAACTGTTAAAATACCTCTAATTATATGTTTTTTGCTGCTTTCAGAAGCGATGTCACATCTGTCCCATCTTCCTCCCAACCGCCACCAGTTTGGTCCTGAAGGCTGCCCGTCTGCCCGTCTGCCCCTTGCCTCTAAGTTCAACAGGATCTGCGAGAGTCCCTAAGTTGCAAGACCTGGGCTGATGATGGGGCCTACGCCAAAGACAATCCTCAAGTTTCAGATTACTAACATAGTTCTCATTAATTGTCAAGATTAAATTTATGATTTACTGCCCTCATGTTTCCAGAGTCTTCTAGTAGAACTTGAAAGTGGCAATGGTTGTCCTGGATAGTAGATGCTTTCTCTCTGCTACCATTCACTGTGCACTTTTCTTGTTTGCTCAAAGAAGTGTGGAAGTACTGTACTGTTTGACTACCTGTACTAAATACTTGAAAAATGAGTTAATAGAACTTTGGACAAGAAATATTACGTTTGAAGTAGGTATTGGTACATTCAGGCATTCAGGTTATTCAAACACAATATGGTATAACTGACCATATATTCTGCTACCTGCAAATGTGACTTTTATTCGTAATGTAAAAATGTAACATTATTTTTGTCGACTTCTGTTATATTGCTTTCTCCTCACATGCAGTGTCAATATCTCCAAAATAGACACAGACACTCAAAATGGTTCTGGATAAAACGATTATTTTAGAATTTATTTTTACATTTCAAGAAATGCGTTCTGCCTGTTTTTACATTTTTTTTATAGTGCAAACATCATAGCAACCCCCCCCCCCCCCAAATAAATAAATAAATAAATCATGGACCATCCAGTCTGTAAAGCTTTGATGCTCAGAAAATGTTGCATTTTTGTGCTGTTTGTTTACATCATCTTTGGTGTCTAATGGCTTTAGGTGAAGCTCATTGCCTTCCAGCGTTGTAATCTGAAGCTAACCTGACCTTTAACGTTTTACAGTGTATGAAATGACACGGGTTTGTCTGGAAATACTAGATTAAATTTCCACTGGAGCGTGACTCCAGCATACATTTTCCAAAGTGGAATGTGTTTCTAAACTCCCTGAATGTGGATTTGATGGGTTGCTGCTGTGCCTGGGTTGCTTGGATGCATTCATTACCCAGGAGGTGTCTTGGTTCCAGAGCAGGTTAGAAGATTATTTATCATCGGCAGAGTAGGCAGCGGGGAGAGGCAGGAATAGAGAGATTCGTGTGAAGATAGAGAGAGAGACTGAGTTGAAGAGGGACAGGGCTAGAGCGTGAGAAAGCGCATGTGACCCATGTGAGGAACCCAATCAAATCAGGTGAAGGTGATTTTGATAAAGAGATGGAGCAGGATGTTGCAGAGCTTCTCTCACATGTAAGTTCTTGGGTTGGCTCTGACCTCCATTTGACCTGTGACCTACGTGTCTCTCTATAACTCCACCAACTAAAGGAAATTGAAGATGACTTTTGTCGCTCTCTTAGCGTCCGAGTATGACCACCAGTGAAGTCTGTAGGATTTCATTTAATAATGTTGATGTAACTGTATGACATTTTCCACAGTGCTTATCTCAAGGAAAGAAGGTATGAGTCTCTGCTGTTTGAAATAACTTACCCCATAAGCAGCCACTTCTTTCCCACCATTTTCATATTTTTCATATTTTTTCCGCTTACCCTGTCTGGTCAAGTGGAACATCCTTCCAGGCAGATTCTTTTTCCAGACTTCCAGACTAAACTTCACAGCACCAGTCATTCTCTTTATTTATCTCACCATCACAATACTGCAAGAGCATGACTGCAAACCAACTACAGTTCAGACGTTCAACTGGTTGTAATAAACAAGTCAGGCAAGAATAATTTATGCCTCTTTTAATGGCGACTGAAGTTTCAGCATTATTAAACCCTTCATGATGAGCATCTTTAGTAACTAGTAGAGCCTCACTTGAATCCAACAGAATATCTTAGGTGGGATTTGAAGAAGGCGGTTGCAGCACACAAACCCATTAATATTAGTGAACTGGAGGCCACTGCCCATAAGAAATGGAATAAAATTAAACAGCTAAAAAGGAGCTCTACTAAGTACTAAAAAGCTTGCTATGAAGTGGTTCTTTATTCATCAAAAGTGGCATTATGTGTTGTATTTGAAGAAAATGCTCACTATTAGTTGTGTTGAGCTATTTAAATTGTTATTGTTTGATTGGTTTATTGCAAACAGCTGGAAGTTTGTAAATTATGCTAATAAACCTAATTTGCACTGGCGGTTGAATTATTTCGAGTGGAGATTGGAGTCCTGTGCCAGTGTGTTCCTCTGCTCCCCTGTCGTGGAGAAGACAGGAGCTGTGCACTGAGTTGAGGCCAAGCAACCTGAAGTAAGATTTGAGCACTTCAGCAGATTGGATAAAAAGCCAATTCCAATACATGCAACCTTAATAAAAACTGGGCAGATTGGATTTCATGATGTTTTTCCACTGTGCATGCGCCAAATTTCAGTGTTCATATTATCTAATGGTGAACAGCTGAAAACTGCTTGAAACAAAATTATCTTCACGACGGCTTTTGCTGGTAATTGGACAGGCCGAATCTCAAATGGATTTCTAATCCTACATAGTGCACTCCATGAGTCATTTGGGATTCAGTGCTGTACACTGGAAATATGACATAGGACTTGGGGGTAGAAATTAGAGTTCAATGACTCTACAAGCCTTTCTAAGGAAGACTCGACTCAAGTTTCTATAAAGCAGGCTCAGATAGACTTCTTTGAGTTAGACTTAGTTTCCCTAAAGCATACACTTGCTCTGTTGCAGGCAAACTCAGTTTCTCTGAGGCAGGCTCAGTTTTATTTTTCTTAAGCATACACTTTCTCTGGGGTATGGAGCTGCCAGATAGACCCATTTTCTCTGAGGCAGACTCAGCTTTGCTGAGGCAGACTTGGTTTCTCTGATGCAGACTCAGTTTTTCGGATGCAAAGTCAATTGTGTTCTGAGGCAGTTTTGTTCTCTTTAAGACAAACTCAGTTTCTCCGAGGCAGACATGGATTTTCTGAGGCAGAGGTGAAGTTCTCTGAGGGAGGAATGGATTTATTGAAACATACATAGATTCTCTGAGGCACACAAAGATTCTCTGAGGCAGGGGCTGGCAGGCCTGAGCCGGGCTGAGCTGAGCCGGAGGCAGCAGGCGGCCGTGAAGCCGTGTCTACCCCAGCTGGCGTGCTAATTGACGGTGGGGTGTGGAGCTGCCAGATGGACTGAGGGTGGTGTAAATTGATTCCTTGCATTCGTCTTCATTAAGGCGCCAGGCTCTGGGGCCTGACCGTGCTGGGCTTTCCAGGGAAAAGTTGCGAGGGAGGAGAGACACAGACAAGTGTGAGCGAGCGCATGAGTGTGCATGTGTGTTTCAGAGCGTATGCCACGTATCAGGCTTAGAGAGAGGAACAGAAAAGCTTTAGAATGACTGGAAAGGTGCTCACTGTCTGTGAATCAATTGTTATTGTTTGGACTGCTACACTTTTTGATTTATGTGTGTGTGTATCTCAGAGAGAAAGAGAGAGAGAAAGAGAGAGAAAGATATCATGCATCAGTGAGTTTGTTCAGAAAGCAGATTGAGGTTTACACACAGGCGGTTGAGAGGTCACCCCTCAGCCTGAGAGGAACTGTGCTGTTGGAGAATGGCTGTGTGTAGTCGCTACAATCATAAAGCCCATTGCCACTCTGTCACCGCCTCGCTTCTTCACACACTCCGTGCCACACAGACTGCTCTGTGTCAGCATCCATCTGACATGGGTCAGGCCCTCTCTCTACCAACCCTCACTTCCTCTGGGCTGTCTGAGTTTCTGGCAAGGGCAATCAGTCGACCCTGCGTCACTCGTTGCATCTCCCTCTAACTGTCCCTCTCTCTCTCCCGCAAGCTTAAAGTACTTTGTACACATCCTGTGTAATTTACGATCGGAAAATTCAAAAGACAACATTTTAAGCAAATGTACATTATTTTAGACCTCTGTTTCAAATCACTGCTTGCAAAGTTCAAAAGTAGCATATAAATAAAGAATATGAAGAATTGCTTTGGCGGACCTAAGCTTCAGGTTAGGGATAAAAACATGTTATTTCAACATTAAACATGGTATTTCTGCCGTTTTTGTTGCTGCTATCTGTCTACCCCTCAGCATGCTAACTAACGCTTTAGTTTTCCCACCTAATTAATTTGCAGAGTTTTTGGAATCTTTTTTCATTTTGCTTGGTTGGTCTCACATGGAAATGCTAAAGTGTACCTAATATTTCTTTTACTGGGTTGCCAGAAATTATGTAGAGATACAGACACACTGTTAAAGGGTTTGGAAGGCAGGTCATTCCATGGTGACAAGATAACAGTACTACAATCAGTATTAAATACTGTGTATTCCTCAGTCTAGTTCAGCACATGCAACCACAATCATGGGCAAGACTGCTGACTTGACAGTTATCAAGAAGATAACTATTGACAGCCTTAACAAGGATGGTAAGCCACATAAGGTCATTGCTGAAAAGGCTGGCTGTTGACAGAGAGCTGTATCAAAGCAAATTAATGGAAGGTTAACTGGAAGGAGAAAATGTGGTAAAAGGTGCACGAGCGACAGGGATGACCTATGCGTTAAGAGACGATTGTCGAGAAAAGAACTTGGACTGAGGCTGGTGTCAATGCCTTAAGAGCCACCACACACCGACATCTCCAGGAAAGTGGCTACAACTGCCATATTCCTAATATCAGGCCACTCCTAAACCAGAGATAACATCAAAAGAATCTAACCTGGGCTAAGGAGAAAAAAACTGGTCTGTTGCTCAGTGCTCCAAAGAGCTCTTTTCAGATGAAAGCCAATTTGGAAATGAAGATCCTAGTCTGGAGGCTACGAATGCAAGGTGTCTGAAGTCCAGTGTGAGGTTTCTGCAGTCTATGATGGTTTGCTGAGTCCAAAGTCAACACAGCATCTACTCAAGATGAGTAAAGAAAGATCTGCTGACAAGCTTTATGGAGTTGCCGATTTCCTTTTTTAGCACCTGCCCACAGTGCCAAAACTCAGCCAAATGGTTTGCTGACCATGATATTACTTGATTCGCCAACCAACACCCCCCCCTCTCAGAAAATAAATGCAATATTATCAAGAGGAAGATGAGAAAAATGGAACCCAACAATGCAAATGAATTAAAGACCACTATCAAAGCAACCTGGGCTCTACAGACCAGCATTGCCATAAGCTGATTGCCTCCATGTCATGTCGCATTGATGCAGTAATTTGTACAAATTAATATACTTATCAGAAATTGGACATTTCTGTATTGAATAAATGTTTGTTTAATCTTTTAAAACATTCTATTAGTTTTGGATATGAGGGGTCTGCTTTTCCTTGTTAAAGTTACAATGTTCTGGTATTCATGTATTTATTTATTCTGTTTGCATTAGAACAACACAAAAATAGTCAAATCTGAAATCACAAAACTCCAGAAATAGACAGATGGACAGAATGGCCAGAATAATTGGCATATTTTTTAAAACTGTAATAAATAAATGGACTTCAATCATGTGATTTAAATGATGTAAAGCTTGAAATACAAAATGTGAATCTTTGTGTCAATGAGCACATTGAGCATGGAGAAAAGAAAGAAGAGCAAAGAATTTGAGGATGTAAAAATCACAATTTTGGAAATATATGGAGGATCCCAAGGCTACAAGTCCATCTCCAGTGATTTTAATGTTCCTTTGTCCAGTGTGCGACAAGTCGTTAAGCAGTTTACAGCCCATGGCACTGTAGCTAACCTCCCTGGACATGAAAAGAAGAGAAAAAAGTATGCAAGATTGCAATAAAGGATTGTTTAAATGGTGGCTAAAGTACCATAAACTATTTTCAAACTAATACAAGCTGACCTGCAGACACAAGGCACAATCTTGCACTATTTGTAATGTCTGAATGAAATGGGATGCTATAGAGAGCTCACTGAGACCTCACTGTCATAGAAAGCCAGACTGGAGATTGCTAGAGTTTTCCTGAGGAAGCCACAATCCTTCTGGGAGACAGATAAGTTCTTTATAGAGCTTTGCACATCATTGGACCATTTATGGAAAACAAAATGAGACCTTCAAAGTAAAGAACACAGCTAGATGTCTTTTGCTAGATGCCTTGACTTTGTCCATGGCATTATGACTACTAAACAATTTTGGAGTGAAATGTAGGACCCAGGGTCAGAAAGCTGGGTCTCCGTCTGAGGCCATGGGTCTTCCAGCAGGACACCTCAAAAAGAAAAAGAAATGGTGTAAGATAAAGTACTGGAGAGTTCTGATCTAATCCTGTAAAACACCCATGGAGAGCCTTTAAAACAGCAGTTGGGGGAAAGCATCCTTCAACTCTGAGAGACCTGGAGCAGTTGAGAAAGAAGAGTGGTGCATAATTCCTGTGGAGTGACTACAGAAAGCGACTGATTTCAGTTATTGTTTTATGCTACTAAATATTAAGTGGAGGATGCCAAAAACTTGCATAATTCTGTGCAACGGAAGACACCAGAAATGAGTGTTTTAACTGTTTTATTCCTTCAGAGATGGCAAAATTTATCTTTAAAAGAATGTAGAAGTTTAAAGGAATGTAAAAGATACCCCCAACTATAAAGCTGTTTTACATAAACATGTCTTTTATTAAATAAAGACTTTTGTAAAACCGCAGGTATTTACAGTGGTTTTCTGTTCTTTACGATACATACATGTGTTTAAAAACCCCTAAATAAGAAAAGCTTTGATTTAAGCAGTGCTCATACAGTAACTGAAGGAAAGAAGTCATGATGCCCACCAAAGGGAACTGTTAAGAGCGCGTCAGTGAGGGCAAAAAAACTGTAATGGAAAGGAGGGTATGACAACCAGGTTCAAGCTGCATTTTGTCAGATGGCTTAAAGTGGCCAAATAAGAAACACTGACATGATCTTCAAATACAAATGACTGTTGACAGGCTTAATGGTTGTGTATGAGCATAAATAACTGTACAGGGAAAACACAAAGAATACAAAACCTGTATTAAACAACAATGTTTGGCAAGGAAGCGCTGATCCACCTGGCTGTCCAAGTGGTGGGTCTTTGCTGTCAATATGTAGCGTAGGTCTATGGCCTACGCTGTTGCTAAAAGGGTTACAGCTTATGCAGGAAATATATATGAATGTGGGTCCACTACGAGGATGCTTTCCGTCTTCCTTTGCTTCTGCAAAATAAAGACAATTGCAACCCCATTTTTACTGTCATTATTCTTTAGCAAGGATCTGTGATGCACACACAGGATTTGGCACCCTTTTGTTTTCTCTCTCTCCCCACATATTCATATTCCCACATATTCCGCTCACGCCGTCCTGTCACTCACCCCTAGTGATGCCACAGCACAAATTAAACAGACGCAGGGAGGAACCACCCGCCTCTGGTCATGAAACACCACAGTGCTTTCCCGCTACAAGATGGGGTACAGATGTGGTCTTATTGTTGCCAATGACAAATTACTCTTGCCTGCAAAGACAGCTAAATAAAGCATGGCTACTTTTGCTTTGCATGCATTTCAATGAAGGATTTCTCAACAAAGATAAGTGGTTTGATGCGGGATGATAACATCAAACGCTCTCTTGCAGTGGCATGTGATGGGGGTTAGCCCCTGCTGCAGTGGATTCCACAGCATTCGCACACCTCACGCCATGCTACCTGGATTACATGCTGAGCCAAAAGCCATATGCCAAAGCCCTTACTTAGTCCTCTGACAGCAAGGCAAGGGTGTCTCTCTCTCTCATTCGTTTTCTCTTTCTCCCTTTCTCTCTACGACTGCCTGCCCATCCACTTCTCTCTCTTTTCCTTTTCCTTTCTTCTTCCTTTTCCTCTTTCTCCCGCTTTGGGGACTTTAAGGAGCTTATAGTGTGTTATTGCTCTGGATGCTTGCGTTGGTCTCAAATCCCTGGAGAGCTCTTGACTGTCACTCCAAATATAGCATGTTTTTATGATTCAGTCTCCACAGTGCGGCAGTGGGTGCCCTGCTGCCAGCGCTTGCCAGCTTACACACACACACACACACACACACACACACACATACAAACACATGTATTCTCTGCATATTTTTTATTTGCACATCCTTTGCAGTCAGAATCCCAGCAGAAAGCTGATCTAAGAATTGGTAACTGGTGTGTTCATTTTCTTGTGTTTACTGTTTTAGGGTTTACCCCCTTCCTGATTTCCTCAATTTTACCATATTTGTCACTGCGAATGCTTTTAAATCTAGACACAGGTGGGCAGGATAATGAAGGGGAAGGAAACAACAAGCAATACAACAGAAGCCAGGTAGACAGACTAGACTAGGGCAGAAACAGAAAAGGTCTGAAGTCAAACCATGGAAGCCATGGGCTCGTCTCTTTTTGCTTATAATGATTTTTTTTGTGGCAGTGCATCGCTTTTACCAGAACACATCACAGTTGCAAATTATGCAGCATGCCTAACCTGCCTCAGGACGGGATGAGCTCAATATTTCAGATCATAAACAGCTCTTGTGTCAATCTGGGCTAAGTTCTGATAGATTTGGCACCTCTGGTCAATTGTTGGCCAGTTTTTTCTTTGTTTCATTAATGGTTTCTCTTTATTTTTTGAACTCTCTACCACACCTACTGTAGACCTTTCAGTGTCCACAAGGTTCAGCTATCACGCTCATCATGTCTGACTCTCGCCTCAAATTTGTTCATTGTTCTGTGAAAATGATGTTCATAAATATGAGCCACAATACTGAATATCAAGCAGATTGCATTTGTGCCGAATTCAAAAATACGCAAAGGTCATGTGTTTAAACAGAGAACAGAGAGGGGTGGAGATGAGCCAGAGGGCCAATTGATTGTTACCTTGTCTCTACATTTGTCTGTAAGGCATGAAATAGTGATGTTGTGGTGTGTAGGAACGTCTGGCTTAACGACTTGCCCTGCCCCTCCCTGTCTCCCTTTGTCTCTCTCTTTTTCATGCTGCTCGCGTCAGCACTAAAGCTGCGCCTCGGGCGAAGACAGATACTGTAACTTGCTCCTGGGTATATATGCACCCACATAATGATTTTACATCAGAAAGGAGTGGCCTCCCTTCTGATCGCTTACTCTTAATTGCATTCTAAAAAAGGCCTTCTGTTGTCTTCTGTTGTTAACTTCACATACTTAGAAGGTGTGAGTTATTATATTTCATGCTTTGTGTATTGTGCATATTTGGATTATTTGGATTTCATATTTAAATGAAATCGCATAGTTACATTATCCATTCCGTTGCTATGTAATGAATTACACATACATATCTTTTACACAGTGTACATGACTTTCCATTTTTTCAGTATTGAGCAATGACAAATGTGGTAGTCTCAGTCATGTGGTAGTCATCAGTGAAAGTTGCCTGTGATGCTTTTCACCAAAGATGCTTGGCATTGTTATCAGTGAATGCCAATAATTGTGGGGAACTACAGTACACCAGTATCTATGGAAACTAAATGTTAATCCTCAGTTTCTATGGTACAACATACAGTGTTGTCTTTGGTGTAGTGTAGTGGGTAACACCGCACTCCATGTGATGAACCAGAGTTCAGTTTCCTGCCTATGCAAGTATCACCACTGTCAAGAGGCCTTGGGTCCTACCGTTGCAAGTTTACATATCTGTAATCTGTAGTTTCCCGCTGCAACTACAGGAGGTGACGTCAGTCTGGCTAGACTGTTCCGTTTGTGTGATCAATAAGGTTCTAAGAAGGAGTTTTCATAGGGCAGTTCTACAGAGAACCCGCCGTACCTCAGCTGCAGCGTAGGCCTTGAAAAGCAACTACAGTTCTACCCCACTGAAACCAATGTCTGTTTAGTTGAGTCTGACTGAATTTGAAAGCCACCCTTACTGCAGACTGTAACATGTCGCTTCAATAAAAAAATTAGTGTGTCTGCAGTGCCTACTACCTACAAAAAAATAATTTCTTCTCTCGCTGGGTCTGTGAACTGCCTTCTTTCTGCATAGTTTACTGGCTAGTCTAGTTTTAAAAAGTCATGCTAAGTTGCTTAAATATTTGGTCACCCATCATAGCATCCTAGCCAGTGTCGCGGTTTGTCATGCTTGGAGACAGAGGCGGACGTAGTCGCAGGATATTATTTAATAAAGAAAAATAAACAGAACAAATATGCTACAAACCAAACACTTTGACATGAAACCAAAAACAAACAGAAACAGAATAAACAGGAAAAGCAGACATAGACACTTAAACTACCAAACTAAACAGACAGGCCAAGCCTACAAACCATAAACTGGCGTGAACACAAACACAGGAACATGCGCATAAGACCAGACAAGGGACAACTGAAACAACAGGAGTACTTACACAGAGGATAATGAGGAACACCTGGGAGTAGCAAGGGGGCGTGGTTACAAAGGAGACACTGGAAACACTAATGCACAGGCATAGCTAGGACAGACAAGACACAAGCAGACATGACAGAACAGGGGCAGGCATGACAGCCAGGAGAGTTATACTTTTGCAATTGCTACCAGTGTTTGTAACCTGATTCCTGCTTACATTGGCCACCATCACTCACTGTGGCAGTTATCACAGTGACTCCTGGTTAAACATACCTACCTCCATAGTGCAGTATCTTACACAAAGTCAAAGTCCAACTTCTGTCAGAAAATAAAAGCTTATATACTCATATACTTCTGTGTTTTTGTGCTGCCTGGGATGTACTGCAGTCTGAAATGTCCACAAGTTCTTTCAGATTTCTACTCAGTAAAAAAATGTTTTCATTTTAAGATAGCTGAGAGTATTTTAATCTTTGTAATCCATTTAACAACCCCTATACAGTGCATTCTGCTTGTTTTTTCGGTTTCCGTACAGTAGTCATTTGTTATTTTCTTAATTAAAAAGTATGCTTTAATATGATACATTATGTTTTAAACCATTTGGTAATGCAATCTTTCCATTTTGGGTATTATGCCAACTGCATGTGATGTTTTATGGTGTCCATCGATTTATTGTATTGTAGAGACTCTTACAATTGCATCAATTGCAAATATGGCCAATCATAAAGCAGAAAATGAGTTTTAAATGATAAAGCCCATCTGTGAGATGCCAGACAAACACACTTTGTGAACAGAACCTGCGTCTGCTCATCTGGGACATAGATGATCAGAGATGTCTAACCTTATTTTCATGAGATAGAAGAAGAATGATCTGTATATTTGCTCTGTGAACAGCTGGGTGTGCATGCCTCACTGAACAGCTGGCCAGAGACTGCAATGTGTGATAGGCATGTCACAGACTGCGCCGTTCCCATTAGAGTTGATTAAACTGAGAATATATTCTGCATGTGCCATCATGCCATGTGTGGTCTTGTTGTGTTAGCTTCTTTTCTTTTTTTAAGCAAAGCAATGGCATTCAGATATGCTTTAGAAAAAGTCTACAGATCTGTTCTCACAAGTGATTCAAAAGCCAACATGCAAATGGACCCTCAAAGGAATGCATCTCCAGTCAATCCAGATTGATTGCTTTCTTTTGACTGTACCACTGTCCATACGGCCCCTTCTATGTTCACTCATCTGATTGCATCTGATGACAGTATTATTTAGTTTTTAAATGAAAAGAGCAATACTGTCTGGGTCAAGGTGAAGATTGGCATCCTCAGCTGCCACCGGGGAGGTGGCATATTTATGATAAAACCTGGCAGACAGCTCAGTGATGTACGCAATCTGATTATTATCTTAGTTTGAAATACACAGACAATTCTCATCTGGGTGACCAAGACTGATCAGTGCACTCTGTTGCAGCCATGGGCAATGGCACAGTGGAAATCACATTTCTACCTATGCTCAGTATGCCATCATTTTACTATCAAAACCTCTGCATTATATATGCTTTCACATGCTAATACTCTTGCTGGTTAATATGGTGTATTACCCTATCAATGGTACTGCTTTTGTTAGCATTCTTTATCACCTTATTAACATTTGGTTAGTATTCAGTATTAGCTTTAGTATTACCTTGATCAGCCACTTCAGTTACTGTACTTCATTAGCACAGTGCTTCAGTCTTCAGATCTTGGTGAAAAAATAAGTCTATGTTGGTTAGTGATGGTTTAGCTAGTCATCCAGTATGGTTATGGCCAGAATACCAATATCGTAAAGCATTGGCTAGCATGCTGCATTATGAAAATAAATGACATAAAAATAATAAATAATAATAAATCCTACCATTTAGATTGTTCTTGAAGACCCCCTGGGCCACAATATCATAACCAGTGTCCTTATCCCCCTTATCCCCCTATTATATAAACTTCATAACTGCATCACTCAAGGGGCACTATTTGATCCTTACCTGTTCCCTTCCTCTCACCAATCTAGTACAGGGGGGAGTCGTTTTTCCCTAATTCAAGCATTGAACTTACTGGGTTTCTTTTGTTAGCATTTTTAATACATCACTACCATGGCACCGTTGAAAGCATTGCATAATACATGGCACATTTGGCTTAAATTGAATATTTTCTTACTTGGTTCCCTTGGTTTTATTGCTTCACTGATGTGGCAGCCTTTTGTGAGAATGCTGCATTGTCTTACTAACATGATTATGAGTATTTCATCTCATCTCATAGGATAAAGCCTCCAAAGTTAAAGACTACATTCCCATTGCATGCTCTTCTTCTGGTCATGCATATGCTGCGGGAAAACAAAGTTCCTGCAGCAGGCTGGTAGTCTATTGTTATGGTCGTTGCATTTGTCTGGGACCGTGGTGAGTGACTCCCTCTGGTTGTGCTCCTGCTTGCTGATCTAGAGGGCCATATGCAGAGAGCACGCCCAGCTGAGCGTGGCTAAGACCCAAGGCTGGAACGGCACCGGCACGTCTGCTTTACTGCACCTCGCCAAGCTGCTCCCATCTGCCTCCAACTTCCAGGTAGAGCCCACTCATTTAGAGTGGTGCTCTGGTCATCATCTGTTAGCCTGCTTTTTTCCACACAGACACTATTTTCAGATTTGGTTCCGATTTCAGCTGGTAGAGTTAGTTCTTATGTTTTAATGCAGTATTATAATGATTAAAGCAAAGGTCTCTATGTGAAACAGACCAGAAAAAGACTGAATAGAGAAGACAGATGAATGAGTGTTAGACTGACCTTGTATTGCTTTCAGTAGGCCTAAGAGTTTTAAAGTCTTCTGTTGTCCCATACCAACATTTTGGGTTAAACGTTGGGGGAGTTCAAAAGTGGTGCAGGTGTATGCATAAAATACTATTTTTTTGCATTCTGTTAGAAAAGAATGAAATGTGCCTGGCAATTTCTGATGATGTTCTACAGCACTATTAGGCTGATCTCTGGAGTCCTTGTACTTGTATTTATGTGTGGTATGTATTTGCAGATTTTATCAATAGGTTTGATCAATAATACACCATGTAAATTGGGCACTTAATCATCAATATGCAGAAATGTCTGATCATTAAAAAGACTCCAATTAAATCATAATCAGTTGAATTATTAAAGATGCAGTGATATTAATAATAAGAATGTATTATCTCTGCAGTTATTTGCTTACAAGCAGATCTTGAGTGACTGCCATGTCAACAGCCAATGTTACGTCTGTATATGTATTGTATACTTATAATAACAACTATTAGTGCTAGCTGCACTAATCTCAAATAATGCTGATGTTTTTTTTAAATACTTCCAAAATCCTAAATACTGATACATTTATCTAAAGTTGCATTTACCATGTGAATAAAAACAAAATAGCTTAATTACCAATATAATAAGAATTCATTATTTTATTCATTATTAATCAAGTTCCCTGCTTTATAAGTTTTAGCTTGCTCAAAGCAGTTATCAAGTATGCCCTACCTGGCATCACCCACCTGGTGTAACCCTTCCTTATAACAGCTAATAGTCGCCTATCCTTCAGTTTATTGGACAGCTAGCTTTAGCAAGCTAATATGCCAGCTAGCATTTCTGCACTCTGTGTTGTAAGTATGATGAGTGGTCGTGTGTATTTGTCAGACCCCTATTTAAACATGCAGAGAGGCAAATAGACTGGTTAGTAAACAGCATGGTAACTCTGTTAACTGTAGCTATTGAACTAGCTACATTTCCCGCAATGGCGTGTTGTCTATTACTGCAGCAGGTCACAGGGCGGCGCATAGAGAGTTAAACGCAGCCAGCATGGTTACAATTTAGGCATGATACTGGTAAGCCAGATATACTCATGCTTTCTTATGGACATTAGGCTTGTGAGATTGTTTGCAACACACCATCGATGTGACTGTCTACTATGTAACTGTAGTAGACTCACAGAATAGTGTTTCCCGTACATTTACTTGACAACAAAGAACAAACAGCTCATGGGAGCTGTGTCTATAACTTTACGGAACCTTGAGACACAAAAGTGTGAAGCAGTGAGGATCATAGGCTACTGTTATGCTTTATTTTACCTCTTCTCAACTCTGCTGCTCACTTTTTTGTTCCCACGTGTCCGGTCGGATTGTCCGGACAGAATCAAAAGGTGCCATCTCTCTCATCTTAGGCATGCAGAATCAAAGGCAGCCTGCTGACATTTTGGGGAAATACCAGTGTGTGTGTGAGAGAGAGAGAGAGAGAGAGATTGGGAGGAACAGCGCAACTCTTGTGTGCCCTAAACACCCCCTCCCAGCATCCCCGAGACGACTAGATCATCTATGTGGATCAGACGACTGTCTCCGTCTCAGGCTGCGCTCAAAGAGGAGTCGGCATCTGAACACTTTGATCCAGCCGAGGCAACAAACCGCACAGCCCTTTCTTCCTAGTCTTAGTGATTAGCCAACATCTGACACAGCTATTTTAGCATACCGCCACTGTCATTGCAACACCTTTATCTTTATCATTTTTATTTATTTATGGATTTATTTATTCATTCATTAATTCATTCACATTTTTATACCATCCATATAAACCACCAACAAAGCTGGGAAGTGGTAAAGCTGGCCACTGCCCGCTTTACCCAGCATCTCTGTACGCAGATGACAGAGCTCTGAGAGGTAATAAAGGTTCAACTCACTCCGAAGGATGCCACACACAGTAACACAGTCGTGTGGTTCATTTTCAAAGGTTTTCCATTTCTCCATTTTTTTTTTTATGTATTGTGCTGACATGCTGTGCATGGTTCATAATTGTTCAGTTGATTTCAGTCTTTTTGATTGCTTGCTTTATCATCAAAATAATCAGTAAATTGCTCTATTACTGTAATGTGGTGCAGCCTTATAATAGACAGAAGCAGCCATAATACACTGCCAATCAAAACAAAATTCTTAATTGTTGTTTTTGTAATAATCAAAGTAATAATCTACATTTAAAAAGTATATTAATCTGTTGAACAACCTCCAGAAGATTTTACGACTGCCCAACACCACACTGTCATACTTTTAAAGCATTTTCTTGAAAGTATTTAAAGAACTTGCTACTCTTTTAATATACACTGATAGAGGTTGGATTTTTATTTTCTGTACAGTTCCATCATCAAAATCAGTCTCTATTTTGAATGCTACTTCAAGCAATATAATGTGAGAATTGGTATCTCTTGCTCATTACCTTCTTCTACAGCCAGGAGGTGAGGCCCCCTGAAGGACAAGGTTTACACATGCATTTCTATACAAGCTGAGAGATACAGAATTATTATTACAGGATCTTACACAGATATGACTTATGGGTTACACAGCATTAAGTGGTTCCTGCAACATTTTCTTGCCTGCTTCACCGAAGTTGCATAGTGCAGTTAGCAGCATGCTGAGGTTGGAGTAGCTATTTTTTAGCTATTATTTTGAGGTGAAAATACTACATGAGGTTACTTATTATGTTTTTGATAATTACCAGATTGATGCTTTTGTTTTGCATGTCTTACTGGCATATCAAGTCATTTCTTATGTTTATTCACCAAAAAAGCAGTGATACATCCTTCAGACAGACCCAGAGCCACATCTATACATGTATAACATATGCACAGCCATTGTAGATGTAGAAATGAGCCAGGAGAGACAGAGATAGAGATCAGAGTGAATGTACATAAGGCAGCAAGGTTGTTCCTCGTGAATGTTCATTCTCACCTTCATATTGGGAGGAAAACACCTGTAAAACACTTTGAAAGAGTAAAACAGCAAAATGAGTGGAGGCTTTTTCAGTTATCTAACTTAATGTTGAATTAGTGTGATGGATAGTAGGTTGTTATGAATGTCTGAGTGCCCAACCAGCCAAGAGAAGAGGTGATGCGGGGTTCAGAGGAGAGTGAAGCTTTGATTCTAATGACACACATTTATCTTTGCCAAATTGCATGACTACTGTGGGTATGTAGGACCCTCCATGAAATATTCTCAAATAGGTATGTGTGTGTGTGTGTGTGTGTGTGTGTGTGTGTGTGTGTGTGTGTGTTGGTGTGACAGAAACATTTAGCTCTTGCACATACTCAGGTCAAGCAGCACTAAAGTCAATGTGTCATGTTTATGCTTCCCGAAAGAGACAGGCTAACCGTATCTGGCCTGGCCGGTGAATCAGTACAGGATGTGATAGGTGTGGAAGAGGCAGCCATTTAAATGACTCCATTTTGCACACTGGCCTCGGCATGCCTGTACTAACACCTTGTCCAAATGGATGTATCACCTTTCACTGCCACTGCCTGAGTGATGGCTGTTTCTGCTCACACCCTAATGAACTTACAGCCATGCTCTGAAATGCTGAAGGACAAACAGTCGAGCAGTCGAGCACACACACTGGAACTTTAATCAGACCTGAAATTTTAGTCAGCTGTTTGCAATAAACCAGTCCAGACCAATTTAAAAAGCTCAACACAACTAATAGAACAAGTGCTTTCTCTAAACTCAACACGAAATGTCACTTTTAAAGATGACTGCAGTCTAATTAGAATTATTCAACCCCACCCTGACAAGTGTCTAATACTTTGCTTTAATACTTTGTAGAGCACACTTTTGCTGTGATAGCCAGACACCAGCTTCTGGCAGTATTCCTTATTCTTAGGCCATTCATGGACAGTGGCCTCCAGTTCTCTAATTCTCATGGGTTTGTGTGTTGCAACCGACTTCTTTAAAACCCACCATAGATTTTCTATAAATAAATATGTATGTATACTACACTTTACAACTCTGAGACAATATCGTCAGGTAACACAGTATCCAGCACCCTGAGGTAATACATTAACTGCAAGCCAACATATGGAGCCAGCTGTCTAGCCCTGAGGTAACACATGATCTGCAAGCTAACACTCTAAGATTGTGCCCTAGCCCTGAGGTAAAACACTATCTGTGAGCTTGCACATTTCACTAGTGCCCTAACCCTGAGATGACATAGTAAGCTAACACATTGAGCTAGTGTCCTAGCCCTCAGGTAACACCTGAACAGCAAGCTTTCCCTCTCAGATAGTGCCCTAACCCTGAGGTGAAATAGTGATCTAACATGCTGAGCCTTGAGGCAACATACTAAAAGAAGTCTTTCACCTGTGCTAGCACCTAGCCCCAAGCTAATGTTCCAACCGCAAGCAACATAATTTTTTGTGGTTTGTTGAATGTGTTGCTCGATGCCCTTGTGTATTGAATCAAGAGCCCTTTCTCAAATAATGAAATACTGTACAGTTATACTTCTAGTAGCTAGCATCTCATCTTCCAACAACAACCTGCTCTCTAGCAAAATGAGCTTTTCACAATTCTGTGACTGTACCTTCATTAAGCTTAAAGTTGTCTTCTTATGTGCTGTAGGATGTATGTGAATTAAAAGCTACTGCACACTGGCTAACTTCTAAAAGTCTATGATGGTCAAGGGTCCCCATACTAGGCTAGGCACAGCTAGTACTTCTTGGAAATTCTTTTTTTAATGTATTATCTATAAAACGTTTATTTTTAAGCTATGCCTTAAAAGGTATCCTCCAGAACCAAGAAAGCACATTGATTCATTTAAACCCCACTGAAGTCTTCTAACCTGTTCTTTACTAGATGTTCAGATTTAATGATGAGTGAAGCTGACTCAAGATAAAAAATACATGTTAATGTTACGGCTGTAGGATTCTATGGACATGTTTTGTATGCAGCACTACCAGTGATGTAAAGGGAGTATATGCCCCTGGCTGCTGCTGGAATACTGTTGTGTACCCTCCCATCAAAGCAAGGATTTAGCTGTGAACAGAAAAGAGCCCACTCTGATCTCTTGATCCTCTGCTTGCAGACCGATTGAGGTGTGCAATGCTTTTAGAGCTTGTATAGACCTATAAGCAAACAATTAAAGCTCAGCTGTGTAATCACTTTAATTTACACTTGTGTAATGATGGATTAAACCCAGCTATCTTATGTGATAAACAAATGCGCTAATGCAGGATCTGGCTGATTTACAGTTTCAACAAGGCATAGTAATGGCCTAATTTGTCTCAGTCCTCCTAATCCAGACTTGCAAGCACATTGACTAATTGCAGGTAGATCATAGTTGACCAAACTGCTTATTTCCCAAATATGCTTTGGGTTTTTATTTTTCCCTGATGTTGTTCTTTTTGTTCCTATTGGTCTTCTATACACCATCAGAGCAAAAGGTACTGCACAGGTAGAATTTGGTTCACCAGGGTACAAACAAATCATAGATACAACATGGTTCTTAAGGCGTGTTTGTGTATATTGAAGGGTGACTACAATATATACAAGTGTACAAGTATATTTACATATCTCCATAGCCCACCTAACAAAAGGTGTTTCATCAATGTTAGGCAAAGAACTATTAAAGCATTTCAATATTTATTTAACCCCTTAAGCTATGAACCTATGAACCAAAGTGTTATTACAAACTTCCATTACCAAAGAATAGCCCCACCAGTTTATACAGAAGTCCATGTAGTTACTGAGTAATATGATGTAGTGTGTAAGAAGCCTTTTCAAGGTTCTATAAACACTGTATTTATTAAAGAACCCTAAAAAAACTTTTTAAAATGGTGTACGATGAAACATTATGCATTGGTCTCTTCCTGAAATGATAATGTACACATTCACAGGTCACATGGGCGTATTAGTGATAAAAAAAATCAAAATACTGATGATTTTTTTGGACTTGTGTCAGTATCCAACTCAAAAGTGGTGAAGTGTTTAGGGTCAGATCAGGTGCAGACCAAATTCTGCCAGACTCAGATCAGATTCAGACTCAGAAAGAGCCAAGGATCAGGTCAGGCACAGAGAGTTCTCAGGTTGTATTTCAGGCAAGACTAAAGCTCTGGTAAACTGCTGGTAACAAGGTCCATGACATGATCAGTCACCAATGAACTTTAAATAACTTTAGTGCCATTCCAGATATTGTGCATGCGATATTTAAATGCTTTTCTAGCTCACATGCTGCTTCTATCACTGTGGTCTTTTCATTATTATTTAATTATATAAAGGATCTGCTCTCTTATTATTTCATTATATTTTAATGGTAAATTATACCCGTGGAAATACATTCAATTAATTCTAAGCCTAAATCTAATCACAGTCACTTGGAACTATTACCACGCCATGACATCTGTGCTATGTAAAATCTGCTGAACAATTAAATGTCTTGCATGGGATTACATCCCCCGGATAACTCCTTCAGCCTGGCCGTGCTTTTCTCTGCAGTAGGCCCCTGCCAACGTGTTTCACTGTAATTCACTTCAATGCATGAGCAGTGAAAAGACCCCCACTAGTGCAACCCATGGAGCACAATACCGATGTAATCCAATCACAGATAATAGAAGGTACAGCCTATCTTTCTGCAGAGGCTATACATTGTTTCTGAGACCAGCATAAGCGGCAGCATAGTAATACTCCATAAGCTTATTAGAAGAGAAAGGGATGTGCTGGGATGTGTACATTGTGTGTGTATGTGTGTGTTTCAGTATGTGCTTAAGAGACAAACAGATGCCTCAACAACAAGTGTGTGCTCATGCATACTGACATCGTATGAATTCATAATACAATTACACATAAATTACAGATGCATATTAATATTATTTATAGATTAAAGGAAAAACATAGGAGAGGAAATATCCATGCTTCCAGATGCTTTGCTATATAGCATAATACAATTAAGCAGTCAACATGCTACCATGTTCTGTGAGCAGCTAAGCTGACCTCAATTTCAGATCAAGGTGGCAAGAGGGAAAGATCTAAGTGACTTTGAAAGAGGGAATGTCATTATTGCGACACAGATGGAAGGAGCCTCAGTCACAAAAGGCTGCTCAAGTGGCTTCTGTTTTAGATCTAGAAGAAGAACATTAACTGTGTGATGCTTGCGCATTAGTGTGACATCCAAGAGAAAACAGAAAAGCTGCAGTGCTTCGGGTGACCGAGAATGTTAGTGCAGAACATCATTAAACTGTCAGCAAGAACAGCCCACATAGAGGAGGATATTATAGACGGGCTGCAGATCATAAATCCCTCATTACAAAGACCTCATTACAATGACCATTTGCACAACATTAGCAAATACGTCATCCACCACCATATTCTCCACAAGTGGGCGAACGCATACAGTATGTGGTGTACACCAAGAGAACACTACACACCTGTATGTGTCCCTTTCACTTTTTGGGGTCAGACTCCGATTCAGGTGTTCTCTTGGTGGACACTACACATGCATTCGACCACTTTGCTGTTTGCGTTTGCCCATATTTGCCGTGTTGTGATGTGGGAAGTGTTAATCTGGCATGATTTGTGTCCACTTGCGCCCCCTCACAGCTTGTTTAGGCTCAGTGTTAAATACGGATATTGGTTTGGACGGTGCCTTCTATCCATACTCTGTGTTTATTTTGTCCATGTGCATTTGTGCAGGTTCTTTAAAAGCTTACAGAATGGAACAGAACCACTGAAAATTCACCACCGCCATGTTTGCTGTCAGATACCTTTGACTCTGAACTGCCCTCTAGTGGTTCTATTGTTTAGCATCCATGCCAAACATAAAGGATGCATAGAAGTATGTGGGCAGTGACGGTTGCAATGTTTGAAATGGATTGCAACAATTATATACAGAGGGGATAGGGACTAGAAGGGGTCACTTGATGTTAGAGGAGGATAAAAAATGGACCGATGTAATGATTTAGGACTGATTTGGACTGATGTCTCTCCACCACTGTCATCACTACTGCAATACTGCAAGGACTAATTGTGTTCTGTGCATCCAGTACCATTCCAGAGACTTGTGGAATCTGCACCGAGCAGCATCAAAGCTGTTCTGAGGGTGCGTGATGGCCTAGGACTTTTCTAAATCACTTTCCACAATTCCCCTCACCCCCCCTGCGCGACCCTGCAATCTAGCACTGTGTAAAGACAGTGCATGTGTGTTCGTTTGTTTGCGAGTTTGAGAAAGAAAGAGAGAGCAAGAGATGGAAAGCGAGAGTGTTTGGCCTGTGTTTTGACATGTTTGGCCTCTACTGTTTCTCTCCCTGGTTGAAGTGAAATGGATGTAACAGCAAGCAGCACTTCCAATCATGAAAAACAAACAGGCTAAGTTGCCATGGTGAGAGGGAGCCGGTGACACGCTGTTCAACACACTGTCAGAGCTCCAGCAGTCACCTAACAACAGGACAAAGACCTCTCTCTCTCTCTCTCTCTCTCTCTCTCTCTCTGCCTGTCTGTCTGTCTGTCTCTGGTTTTGAATATTATGGACAAAAATGTATTTCATGTATTCTGAGAATGACAATGCTTTGTAAAATATAAAAATATTTTGATTATGATGATAGAATTGCGATTTTGATATTTGATTACCACTTTTATAGCATGAACCATTCTGCATATTTATTTTATTTATTTTTTAATCTTATTAATACTTAATGCAGATTTTCATTTTAGAAGATCCTGTAGCTCCATCCATCATTGTGTACACATCTGATATTTATTTTTAACATTTTTTTTTATTTAATTCTCAGTTCACTAGCCAATTATTTGAAGGTGCACAGCCATACAGGCATATAGGAATCTCATAAGCATGTTTCCCTGTGATCAAGTGAGATTTATGTGGTGACAAACAGTGTTGCCAAAGGTTACAACTGTATGACACAGTTACATCTATTATCCAATATCATCCCATATTCCTCACTCAACTGTCTTTCTCCTTTTACCTCTCTTACCCCATCTTTCCTTGCTCTTCTTATACTGTCCTTTTCTGCTTGATTAATCAGCGCTAAGCTGAAGCTTCCCTTGCTTGTAACTTTAGTGGATTTTGTTGTGGGACCAAGGCCTTCACCTCTTGTGACTCGTTGAAGGGCAATGTAGTCCTCCCTGCTCTCAGCGGGCACACACACACACACACACGGCCACACACAAAAAGTCCACTCCCTTTACTACGTTCACCTTTACTGCCAAATTAACAGCACAGAGGGATCGATGGGGCTTTATTTCAGGGACAATCGCAGCCCTCGACTCTTGTGTTGTTTTCTGTATTTCTTTCCTTATGCGCTCCCTTTTCCCTCTGCCTCTGAGTTAAAGTAGCTGGCACCAGACATAAAAACAACCAGATCCTGCCAGAGCCCTTTCTGAAATCAGCGGTTTTGGCAGTCTATTAAAGCCCCATGTGTAGTGAAATTAGGTTATTTATAGAGAAACTCTAATCCAAGAGTTACATTGTTAGACCCAATAAACACTTACAGGTCCTCCACATTGGTTGGGTTGCAAGGGGAAGTGTATTAAAGTAAATAACAGGCTCGGCCGAGCAGTTCATTACAGATCATTCTGTAAACAGACAAAGGACAAATGTACTGAAAATGCCACAATCTAAAAAAGATTTTAAACACTTGAGTGCTCTAGTGAATTTGTTTAAGCAGGTGACTGTTCTCTATGTAAGCAAAGCCTGTGCTCTCTGTCTCAGCATGAAAGCCGATTTGAGCCTAGATCACTTTAACACATTCCTCCTTGGACACAGAAATGTGTGCAGATTCATGGCTGTAGTGGCACAGCTGCCTGATCATCAGGATATCCTGAGCTTGAATTATATCAACACCTTGGCAACACTCAACACTCAGTCTGAGAGTAGAAAACCCCACCCCTCCCTGTCTGGGAGCACCAGTAAGACTGAAATAGTGAAAAATGAATATTCTCTGCCTACTTTCCCTCATTGTTTACCAGCCTTTGTGTTTCTGTCCATATGTTTCTTTGTTCATAAGTTTTGGTTTCTTGTCGTTTCCCATGGCTCCTCCCTATAGCCACACATTGTCAGTGTTCCCACCTGTGTTTCTTGCCTGTGTTCAGTGTACTCATTTTGTTTCAGTACTCCTTTGTCTGGTCTTGTGTCTAGCTTGGCATCCTCCCTGGTCTTCTATGTTGTGTTTCTCTGTTTGTGTTTTTCGCTCAGTCTTTTGTTCACCCTTACATCCTGCCTCAGGTTCTGTGACAATATGGAGATAGACATTCAAAGGACATTCATTTTTTGATTGGACTCAACTTACTCAATTGTATTGGTGACCAAAGAGTTATAGTTTTTGATTCCAGGTTTGATTAAACTAAATTTAGTTAGTCTTTAGACCACCAATGGAATTCAGAAACATACTCATGGAAGTAGAGGCTGTTTAAAACTGCTAGCCTTTTCATTTTTTTTGAAAGGCTGCAGTAAGAGATAGCCAGCATGTGCACACAAGCAACCAAATAACACAAAATAAGTTTATTTTGACAAATGACTTTTATTTCGACTGCTAAATGACATGATGTGTGTGGGATGAGAGTAGGGGAAAAAAGGGCACCACATACACAACAAGCTAGCTAACCAAATGAGATCCACAGAAAATCTTTCCAACGGTGAAAGAACATAAACTCATGCCAGCAGCTCAAATGGCATGAAAACACATCACGTCAGGAAAGATTTGAACAGATTAATGTCCTGAACTGATGTCCAGATCGTTGCTACTAAGCAGGTAAGCAGAAATCTTGTCAGGATCTAGTATCTGATAAGCAGCATGTCTGAACACTCTGGAAGACTCAGCCTTGAGCTCTTACTTTTTATTATCTTTATATTATCTTTCAGTGTGCGCTCAGCCCACTTTTTTTTAAGAGAAATGTGAGACCAGTTTTCTAACTCATAGAAATATGCACTTGCATAAAAAGTCCAGTAGTCTGTCATATTCTTATAGGTCAAGAGGAATTGCAGAAGAAGAGATTTCATTATCTGCAGATTTACATAAGACTGGAAATGAATAATTTGTTCAGCTTTCTCAAAGGAGATGTTTATGAACTCATAAATAGTACACCGCAGGGATGGACATGATGTGAAAGTGGTGGAATTTTCCCCCCAAGGGCTTACAGGAATAAAAACGGTCCTGTTTTTTTTAGTACACCCCCCCCCCTTCCCCTTAAGTAAACACTTATATGCATGGATTGCTTTACTCCTATGTCTGCAGGATTCTTTATAGATTGTAGGTTATCTGTGAAAACAACAGTTGTTTAAGTAAAGCAGATTCCAATAAGAAGTACCAAACCACTCAAATTTAGCAACAAACTAGTAATAAAGATTTTTTATTTTATTCAGTGTTGTCATTCTTAATCAGTGCATTAATGTCAAGCTAATTGTGTTA